>NC_048411.1:14043699-14165358 GCF_013103735.1 Etheostoma cragini | reverse complement strand
TGAGGACAAAGTGGTTGTCAAAAGTAACGACTCTCCAGTGAAATCATCACTGCTGTCTCCAGATCTTTCACTGGTAGTATGAAGGCCCAATGATGATGTTTTAGGGCTCATGGTTGATCCACTGAATGAAGGAATGGATTGCACCATTGTAGGTTCACTGCTGATAACGTCATCCTGAATGCCTGGATCAATGGATGATATAACAGCAGTTGAACTTGGAGAGCTTGTGAGTGTCTCGTCAGAGATGGGAGAAAACGATGTTTCACTCGTAAGTGATGGCAGTTTTGTTTCATGTGTTTCAAGAATTTCTGTTGTTCTAGGTGACATTGCTGTTGCTGCATCAGTACTGTGGAGAGAAGATGTCCCTGTGAAAGAAGAGGTAGAAGTGAACAGGTGGGAGGTATGGTCACCTGAGCCCTCATCATCTGCTGGGGTGAAAATTGAACTTTGCTCTGTCTCATCAGTAACAGGAGAGAGTAACCTATCTGTCTGAGCTGTGGGAGCACTTTCTTTTTCCTCAACTGGAAGTGGTGTTGACTTCCCAGTGCTAAACAATGATGAAGCTGTAGAACCTTTAGAACCTTTGCTAGACATCGCAGTAGTCTGCTGACCTGAACTCTCTTTATCTGTTGTTGGGAGAGTAGAACTTGACTCTGGTTTAACTGATGCTTTCTCAGTCTGACTTGTGGTTACAGTCTCAGATATTAATGTTGGTTTTTCAGTACCATATGATGATGAAGCTGTAGTGACAGCGGTTGTTGAAGAGTCACTCTTTTCAGTTTCATCCCTTGCTGTCCCCGATGTTGACTCTGTACTCATCAATGAAGTGACCAAATTTGCTGTGGTTGAACCATGGGCTGTTTCATATGGTGTTGTTCCAATAGCTGATTCCTCTGAAATGAGCATGGGAGCTGCACTAGCTCCTGTTGATGTTGTACCAGAAGTTTGGTCAACTGTAATATGATTATCAATGCTAGGATGCGATGACCCTGTCTCTGTCATGACACTGACCTGGGTCACGGTAAGAGTTTGTAACTTTTTTACGTCCTCAGTCACACTTGACATTTCCACTGTTGAAATTCTGGTTGAAAAAGACTCATCTGGTTTGCTGGTGCTAATGACTGGAGAAGTAGAACTAACCACAGGGGAGGCAGTTTGATCTATTGAAGGCTCCACATCTTTGACACCACTGGAGGTTTTCTCAGATAATTCAGTCATTAGTGATGCACTTTGTGTTGAGAACTGACTAAAATATCCTGTGAAAGAGGCCATTGTTGTCTTGATAATTTCAATAGCACTGTATAAGGGGGAACCAGTGGTTGTGGTGGATTTATGAGAAGGAGGAGTTGTTGTCTCAATTTGTTTCAACTCCTCGTGCATAGTGGTGTGTGTTGAAGTTTTTTCCAATTTACGAGTGGTAGAAAATGATGTTTTATCTGTGCGTGCCGTTTCTACTATTTGCGATGTTACTTCACTTTCCCACGTAGCTTGATCCGTTGTATCTGCAGCACTTAAACTTGAAGATGATGTTGTCCCTGCTGAAGTATGTGATGATGGTCCTGTTGTGAAGAAATTTACGGTTTTAACCCTTGAACCCACCTCCTGTATAGACATTGCATCAGTTGCAACTTTGTCATTAGGTAAGACGGAAGGCATTTGGCTGGTTGTATTCCCTCCCTGACTTCTGACTGTAGCCTCTGAAGTTTCAGCCAGGGTAGGTGCTGCAGGTGATGATGATTCAGTGTTGCCTACATCTATAGCCGGTGTTATCTCAGTCTTGGTCTTTTTCCCCCCCTCCTCATCTTGAGTGGAGGTCTGTGAGTCACTAGTTGTTGATACTGGTGTTTTCCCATCAGCGTCATCAGAGGAAGGAGTGTATACAGTTTGCAACAGAGACTGAGTGCTGTCTTCAGCAGCTGGACTTGGAAATGTGCTCTTTGTGTCCTGTGTGGTGCCAACTTTATCACTGGCTGTGTAGGGTTCAGTTGAAGAAGTAACAAATGGTTGATCCTTAGATTTCTCTGTCTGAGTCACTCTGGAGTCACTTCTAACATATGTGGGAGTCCTCCCTGACTCGTCTGCCTCTTCTTGTACAGTTGTGGTTAAGACAGAGGTGGTTTTCTCATGAGCCTTCATGGTTTGGGTCTCTTTAGTTGCTTTGGTGATCTGTAGCTCAGCTGGTGTTACTGAGGGAAAAAAGTCAGCAGAGGTAGCTGTGACCTCACTCATCCCCTCTGTGGCATCTATGGCAACTTTAATTTTCTGTGTACTTTTCGATTCTGTGTCCTTTACCATTGAGGCTGTAACAGAGGTTGTGTCTTTCTGTGTGTAGCCTTTTGTGGTCAGCTCATCTGCTTCAGGGATTATCTGAGGAGGTGTTGATACAACTAGTGGAATTATGTCAGGGTTGTACTCATCAACATCAACATCTGGGATCTCTGTAGAGGTCAGTATTGCTGTCAGATCTGTTGGTGATTCAGTGGATCTATCAACAGGCAAATCAGTCCAACTATTATCAAACACTGTGGTTATTTCATCGCTTGTTCCCAGAGTTGTTACATTTGTCAAAATCTGGGTACCTTTGGCTTCTTTTTCTTCCGGGCTGAGTGGCTCTAGTGTAATCTCATGTTTACCATTTAAAAAGCTAACAGTTGGAGTGACTGTTACCGCAGCTTGGGAGGAAAGGTCTGGGTCCCCACTCTGCAGGATGGGCTCCCCATCTGCTATGGAGGGGGTGGGATGGTCAGGCACAACTGCTATGGCAGGAGACTCAGAATCTTGTGGATGTGGAGCTTGGTCAACTGCAAACCAAATAAATGAACATGAGGGCAGATTGTGGCAATTTGATTGCAAAACAACAAAAAATGTGTAGCTTATGGATACAAATAAATAAAACTACAACTTTACATTTCGGTTCCAGAAGTGGTAGGAATTAAATTCTATTATAGATAGTCACACTATCATAGACAGCCCATTTTAGAGATGCTGTTTTCATTGTCAGTGGAAAAACACCAAATACATCTCTGAAAAAGGATACAAAGTAAAGGCTTCTTTAAAGATTAATTAAAAAGTATTGGGTAGCTACTAAAGACATTCACATTAAATTGAGGTACAAGTCATGGGGATTACCACTACATGACTTTGGTGGCTCTGGATTGTTGCTCTGGAAGAAGCTTTGTCAAGTCTATGACAATACCTCTATGTCACCAAGGTTATCTCAGCTTGTAATAGGAGACAGCATAAGTTTAATAAAAAGAGAGACATGGACATTTACCAGGCAGAGAGGCACTAACACCAAACAACATCAATTGATCGAGGGGTTTTGTTTCTAAACACCTGCGAAACAAAGTGTTTGAACTACTTATGCTGCAGCTGCTAACGAGTCAATGGTTTAAAAGAAAACTACAAGTAAAAGCTGAACCTGAATTTCTATGTGTTAAATTGTGATTTAGAAGGAAAACAGTATGGCTATCACTGTAACAAGCATTCACAGTTTTTTTGAGTATTCTCACAAAAATTCTTCTAAAAACATTTCGAAATAAACAAAACATTGCAAAACACTGCAAATAAATCTCTCTCCAGCATGTGTGTCTGAACTTCATCCAAACCATAATTCAAAGATTTATATTCTAAATTGCTGTGAAAAAATAAAATATTATCAAGAGGCCAGTTAAACTGCCAAGTACTTCAAAAGTGTTTTGATCTTTTGATTTACTAAAGGTACTATTAATATTGTTGACAAGATCCAACATGGTAAAACGGCCCTGTCTTCACTGAAACACGTAAACACATTTGAAACAGAAAATATAAATTGTAGTAAATCAGTGTGCCAACAACATTTATGGCATATACACTATCAAATGCAACTATTTCAGAACACATTCTTATGTTTGTAGGATTTAAAACACGAACACCATACTGTACAATACAACCCAACAAAACATCATCACAATCTACTGCTTAAATAGTAGTAGGAGTTTAATCAAAACAACTGCGTCCAATACTTAATACATATCATGACCTTCACAAAGGTAATATTCATAGTCGGACTATTTGGATAATACATTATAGAATAATTCATGTTATTGTGCCACTCATTGTATATTATCTAATTAGAGTTCCAAAGACTAAGTTCAGATGTCAGCGGCTGTCTGCTCTTGATTTTAAGTCTAACACAGACGCAGAATGTAATTCCCTTTTCAGTATGCAATTTTACAATTTGATCATCCTTCACCTACGCTATGCTGCCTCAAATGGGTTCATGTATTTATATGTATAAAAAATAATTCTGGCTGGAAATAGTCCAACTCCAAAAGATAGTTGCCTTACACTACTACAGAACACCCAACCACCAAGATATTAGATATTAGATTTGAATGTTACATTACAGCTCAATTTAGGGAACTAACAGATGGCATTCATAACCTTTGAAACTAAGAAAAGGTTTTGAGGCCATGAAATAAAAGAACTGATGAAAGGAAAAAAAAACTGATGACACCCATTGAATGTCCACATGACGTGTCTCTAGAAAGGACCATGTCACATAAAACTGGCCCAAACAACCACCCTTTATCTCTGGAAATCATTTAGATCCCTCTGACTATCCTCTCTACAAGAACAGACATTCCTGTCTTGTTTTGCATGCCATTGATTAATAAAGAAAAGCCTTAAGAGTGAGCCATGCGGCAAATCCGATAAAATGCTTAGGGCAGCTGGCAAAAGGAACAGTTAATAGTTAATCCTAAAACAGTTTGGTCTTGTTGCTAATGTAGTACAAGAAAAGAAGAAGAAAAGATTGTTCACAGCCAACAACATGAAATCCTCTGGTACACAAACTCTAAAATCTCTCTTCTCTCTCTCTCTCTCTCTCTCTCTCTCTCTCTCTCTCTCTCTCTCAATTCAATTCAATTAGCTTTATTGGCATGACAATATTGCCAAAGCATCACGCAAATTAATACAAATACAAATTCAACAACAATATAAATAATAAAAAACCAAAGTAATAATAACAATATACCAATGGTAATATACAAAATAATATTAAACAAAGTTTTTCAAGTAATAATAATAAAAAGTCTAAATGTTTTCAAGGCTTAATATGTGTGTTTGTGTGTGTGTGTTTGTGCGTGTATGTCCTTCTCTGGGAGCCTGCTTTTTGTAACGACACGTCTCTATAGCTAGGCTGTGTGCACTAAGTCTGTACACCGTCAGAACTTTTTTTTAACTTGATCCTTTTAACAGTAATCAGGTAATCTGCCTGTTTATATTCTGTATTTAGGGCCAAAAAACATGTTTTAATTTATTTCAGGTCAGGCCTGGCTGTGCTGGTCTCTCTCTCTCTCTATCTCTCTCTCTCTCTGTTTCCCACAAATGGTGATTCAGAAAGATTATTGGTTGCAAACAAGAACACCTGCACCAACTCAGCTCTGCAGAAAGACACCTGTTTAAAACCTAGGCCAGGCCTGAGAATTCAGGCAATTGACCCACCTGACCGGCAGACACACACACACACACACACACACACACACACACACACACACACACACACACACACACACACACACACACAGACACACACACACACACACACATTGTAGTCAGTTGTCTGTGCTGAGATTCCCAACACCACATTAAACATGAATGACTGAATCCAAGCAGCTCACAGTAGACTTGGCATAGGCATTACCAAAGCTATTTTGGACAAATGACTACCTGACCTAGCAATCAGCTTCAAGTGGTTAATTATTAGCTTAGCTTAGCATAAAGACTGGAAACAGACGGAACTTCTAGCCTGGCTCTGCCTTAGCAAGCCTTAGTGAATTGAAGGTTTTCAGTATTTCATAATATACTGTATCTTACAAACACTTGATATGTAATTGTCTTGAATTAATCAAAAACAAACGGGCACTGTTCAAATGACAATAATAGCAACATAAATTGGGTCTTACTAAATGTTCATTCATTGATATTATTGAGCAACTTGTTAGCATGCAGCTAGGCAACACACTCAAATATGGGCTGGTCACAAATCTGAGTTTACGAGATGTTTGTGTTGCCAATGGAATAGCTATTTTGTCAACAGCTTGCTACATATCCTCCCATTGCCACAATATTTTCCACAAGCCTTTCCCAAACAAACTGGGAGGGCAGAAGAACCCTTAAGTGCCTCAGCTGAGCCACATCACATGATATCAGCAAATGTAGCTATAATCGCTCGCTTTCGTCAGGCAGCCTCCAGCTGTGCTTATGCAGAGGGGAGGCGTTGTGTTAGCAATGACATCACCTCTTGAGGTGGTGTCCAGTCTGTGTGGAAAAAAAGCCTCTACGCTTACTCAGGTAGACTGCCAACACAACACTGTTATTGCCAGGCTGGCTGTCAGCAAGCCGGTGCATGCACACAGAAGGAGAGAAATACTGCAATGCATGGTAATTTGCATGTGCAAATACACAAATACATATTTTGTATCTCTTTGATGTATGGTACTGTAAGTGCAAACACAAACATACATAATATTATGCAATGTATACCCATGGCAACTAAACTGACCACACTGTATATATACAATGCTGATGAACACACAAGCACTTCAGAGTGTTAATAACCTAAAGTACAGATTACTGCTCTCCCATGCACCTATACCATAAATCAGACCAAATTCCAAAAACTGTCAAATGACCAATGTTTTCACTTGTGTCCTTTCCAATTCAACAGATCCCTCTGCTCTCTAGGAGTTGCTCTTCAGGGACAAATAATGAGTCACCATAGCAATGTTTGCAACTCATCCTGAAAGTCATGGTCTAAATATGTATTTAACTAAATATCTTCAAGTCATTTCTAAAATAACGTAATTGACATAATTAAAATAGGAATATTCAAATAAAGAAATACAGATTATACAATTATATCATAGTTTTATATTGAGTTTGAAACAATATTTTAGTAAAAGTGTGTATGTAGGGAACACATCAGAGAAATATACTTACATTACTAAATGTAAAAGTACTCAATGCAACAACAAAAAAACTCACATTTTAGAAAGTTAAGATTGTTCTGTGTTCTGTGATTAATCGGCTAATCATTTCAGCTGGACTTGTAGGCCGTTATTGTTGGGTAGTTTAATTTATTTAAATTACATTGTATTTCATTAACATGTGTTTTTTGTGCAATAATCTGAATATGTAAGGTATAACTAGTAATTCAAGCTGTCAAATTACTGAAGTGGAGTAAAAAGTTAAATTGTTCTCTCTAATATGTAGTGGAGAGAAAATATAAAGTGGTATGAAAAGAAAAGGCTCAAGTACAGTATGAGAATCTCACATTTCTACTTAAGTACAGTACTTGAGTAAATGTACTTAGTTACATTACATCACGAATGATATGATTCTGATCCCTCGCTCTCTCTCTCTCTCTTTCTCTCTCTCTCTCTCTCTCTCTCTCTCTCTACTGTTGTCTCACGCCTCTCCCTCTCTCTTTCCCATCTTCTCTTGCTTGTCAATGTGACAATAATTACAAGGACATCTGCTCAGCTGGACTGACTGAGAAGGCCCTGAGGCTAAGCAGTCTTTCAGCAGTAGTCCACACTGATAACACACACAAACATGAGCCTTAGGGAACCGGAAAACAAAACACTTCAACTTGGTTAATTGTAGAAGAACTTACATGCAAGTAGTTGACTTGCCATGCAAAACCGAGTATCAGTAAATTGTTTAGTAATTGCGTGTGTATAACTGTTGATTACAATTACCACAAAATGTTATAGTAATTTAGAGAGTACGTCCCTGCACCTTAACTAAATATTGTAATTTAGCAGTCTAAATTATCTAGGAATAATGGTAAAGTCAGGTAGGAACAAAGAACAAGAGTTGTTTTAAGCTGGTTGGGTTAAATAACAAAAATCCAATTGTCTAACAGCAAAGGCCCAACACATTGTTTTTGATATGTTTACATTACATCAGTTTACTCCAGCCATCAATACATTTCACAGTTAAAATCAAACTTTCTCTCTAATTCAGCACCCTGGACAGCACAGCTTCCCCAACCTTCAGCTATTGTACAATGAAAAATTATGATAAAGAGTGCAAAAAGGCTATTCATGAGAAATATCAAAGTCTCAACAAACCAGTGCACCAACTTGTAAAAACAAAGAAAAAACAAAACAGAGCAACAAATAAAACAAATTCGTATCACCCTCCAGTATAGTGGACACACGCTATTCGAGGATAGACCAAATTGCAGCGCTCATTGAACACGAGTAGATTATAGCACAGCCTAAAACAATGCTTTAATGTGGAATGCTGTAATTATCTCCAAGAGGATTGTTTCATTCAGTCGGGCCCTCCTCCAATTGTTTGCCATTTAATTGTCGTGGTAAATAAAGATGCCATTTCTTATTTGCACAACCGAAAATCTAAACTACACTTAAATTAGAACCATTTGCCCTGAATACAAGTTGAAACTTTGAAAGATTCAATTAATTGTTGGTATGTCTTACCTGATACATTCTGCATGGCAGGGGTCACTTGGACAGGCTGTTCACCAGCGACCACTGTACCTGGAGTGGTGGTTGTGTCAGCCACAGCTGAAGTCCCATGAGTGGATGTAAAGAACTCTGTGCCCGTCTCTGATGCTGTGTTGTCCTCTGTCAAGGAGCCACTGCTGTGCTCTGGCACCTGAGTAGTGGACTCGTCAAAGACATGTTCACTTGTTGGCGATGTCACATCTTCAGCTGAGGTTCCAACATCTATGAGAGACATGGCAGCGGCAGATGTGCTCTCTTCCTTGTAGACGACAGACGGGGTCTCAACATCCTTGGTTCGAGGTGTGGTCTGTGCCTCAGTGCTGGTAGTCTCTGGCGGTCCTGTGGTGGTGATCTCCACCTCACTGCCAGGTTGGGTGTTACACATAAAGGTGGTTTCACTGGGAACAGTTGTGGGAATGGTTGTGGGGATTGTTGTTCCATCAATTATACTAGTGCTGTCGGATGGGCTGGAAGAGAAGTCATCTTGGGGTGGCTGAGAAGGCACTCCCTCTACACCAAAATCAGTCTCAAGCTCATCAACATAGTCTGGGAATGGTTTTGTTGAATAAAGCCCAGTGGTTGAGGGTGATTCTGAGGGGCTGAACACTTCCTCGCTGGTAAGTTCAGTTGATTCTGTTGGAGTGTCGGTGAGGTCGGAGGTCATGGCTGTGGTGACCCCAGAGTCCACGATTGTTTCCTCGGTCTTCCCCTCTGCAAACATGGGCTCTGTGCTGAGAGAGGCGTCTGGTATGGGGACATCAGGTTGGATTGTGCTGATCTCAATTACTGACTGATCGTCAGGCTCCTCCAAGAGTTTAACCACTGACTCTGTGGTATCAGTGCTCTCTGTTGAGTGTTGGGGTTCTGAAAATGTGTCACCGCGGTGGGGAGCGGTTTCCACATAGGTTACATTTTCACTTACAAAGTCGTCAACATTAACGACTGGTGCGGCCGTTACATGATCAGCATCTTCATGTTCCTCTTTGATGGTGGGTCCAACTGTGGTGATTAACTCTTCTTCTTGGCCTGCTGGAGTGGAGCGAGGTGGAGTCATACTGGTAGAGAACATAAATGGAGTTTTTGTAGGAACTGCAGAATCTGGAGACTCGTCTGCCTCTGATACAGTTTCATATGTTGGGCTTAGTGTCATGATGCTACCCTCCAATAAAGGGAAGGAGGTGGGGGAGCTGATGGTGGTGGTTCCTACCACAGACATATCCACAAAGAAAGTCTGGTTCATCAACTTAGTCCTTCCTAAGAAACACACATAAACACACACAATAAAAAATCAAAAATGATTACAATTATCTGAAAAAATATAACTACTTCAAATATAAAGCAGAATTGTTTAGAAAACTTTAAGAATACCGACAATATGCGGAGGTGTGGAAAGATGCCAAGATAAACACAAAGATCCAGCGGTCAACTTGGCCTCACCTCACTTTGATCTAATGTCACACATTCTTGATGTGTAAAACAGATACAATTATTGAATACTAAATTTGCTCATACTTTTTTAGAATGTAAACCAGGCAGTTTGTGAGACAAGCCTTTTGAGTCAAGGAATAGCGGTCAAAGAACAATATGCCACAGCTGCAATAAAAGTGTGCCACTTAACATTGTAGTTCACAGAGGCAGGTTTCCTAGAAACATGTGCGAGGACTTCCTCTCTTAACTCCTAATGCTGTTTATAACCTGGATTAATATTAATTTACGCGAGTTTCTCAAATAAACAGTAGAATCAATGCTTAGTTATGGAACAACGTTTTTATCTGCACCAGAATTGTTGGCAAATAATCTCAATTATCTTTATATACATGCTGATCCTCAATGTAATGGTCTGCCTCTTGTACCTGATGATGTTGGATAGTTTGACGCCAGTTTATGGTAGATGAGGTCATTTCTAAGTGTTCTACTTTCTGTGAAAAACCAAGTGTAAGCCTACTCTAAATGTTTCTCCGAACGTGTCCAGATCTGCCTGAAAGTACACACATTACTGTAACTGGGAAATAAAACAGAAAGCAATCTAGCTTTGTGGTTTGGTACGAGTTGATCTGACTATTTTTTTTCTCTCTTGTACATTGTGCTTGATCTGTCCTCCAACAATTTGAGTGTTTACTTGGGTTTTGTCCTGTCATTGAAAAGCAGCCGTGAATGTGTTTCATCTCTCAGTGATGGTCTTCAAATGCTCCCTAATTAACTAATCCCTTAATTTACTTCTTTAGGTTTGCTCCTTCCTCTCTGACCTCACATGCTCTCTCATTTTCTCACACCCCTTAATAGAAACTTAGCAAGTTTTCCTCGCTGATGCAGACAGATTGTGTAAAGCCAGCTGTTGACCATTACGTACAAGCCCTCTTTCTTCATAAAACTATCTCCGATGTAAGGTGTGAGACACACTTTTTCCCTAACAGGAAAAATAGTGCCTGCTCTTAGAGAGTGCATTATCTCACTGATGCTGTCACTGAGGCCTTTGTTTTCTCTGGGCCAAAGCAGAGACCAATCAGAGACCAATTATTGCACTTTTCCCACTGCACCAACCCTTTTTTCTCCCTGTGTTTCTGTGTAGTCTAACTGACATAGGTTTACATAGTTTTCTGAGATATTACTGACGGTGGGAAAACAGGATATGATGGAGTGAGTCCAACCAAACAAGGGTACTTGAAAAGCACTTAGACGGGGCCGTAAATACAACAGGGCCGAGAGAGCTGACGTGGAATATACAGAGCAGGAGGTGAGGGTGGCCTGTTTGTGTGCCCTCTGAACTCCATTGGGACTTATCACCGCGAGACCTAGAACTGCTCAGGGGCAGTAAATGGCCAGGCAGGGGACAGCTTATCTGTTCAACCTCTCATTTGTAAAGATGGAAAGGCCAGGTCAGGGGTCACCGAGGATGACTGAATTTAGAAGTCCAGCAGTAGCTTTGTCCATTATCTAAACGTCTGCTCTGATAAGTACAAGTGAGAATGACGGAGGGCAAACTCTGACAGCGGAAACAAGATGAGAAAGGCAAAAAAGGGAGTAAGATAGCAAGACTGACAGGTGAGGTGTTAGTTACTTTTGCTGTTTTTCTAAATGACAATTATCATCTGTCATTTGGTTTTACCCTGGGGATAGCAATTAGTTAAGAAAACTCTTATTCTGGGGAGGGATTAGCATAGTTCTGCTAACTTCCAGTGAACCATGAAGTGTCACTATTTATAAAGATCCATAGCTATATTCTCCTGTCTTCAAATGTTTAGTAATCACCATGGTTTGCAGGAAATGTTTGTTTCTCGCCACCAGTTGGGTAGTATAAGGATAAAGGTTAAGAAGCCTGAATTAGCCGAGCAGGAAGTAATAAAGATAAAAAACAGACAGAAACTGACTGTTCACAAATTATTGAGCACACTATTAGTCATTAGTCCTGCTATTAGAATAAGAACTGCCTTGTCCAATGCTTTCTAAAGTAAACAGAGGCCACCAGTAGGATTTTACTCTCCTCTTGGCTAATTATTGTGGCCATAAAAATGGGCGGGAAACTAAAATGTGAGACAGTGAGGTCAACTCAACACTGCAATCTGTAAGACTACTCTGACACGTAACATGTGATGCTCATAAGAAAATCATTCTTCCAGAAACAATGGACAGAAGATGAGATAGGTTGTAAACACTTCAAAATGTTGGTTTGGTTCAGATGTGGGAATGTGTACAGCAGTGCAAAGAAGCAGAATATCAAAGGGTGGGGAAGCAGAGGCTAAGGGGAGATGAGATCATAGCTTCTTACAGTCCAGGCCTGCTTTTGACAGAAAATGGTCTGTGCCTTCAAACATTGTCTGTCACTGTTTTAACAAAAATATAAACATATGCAACCCACCATGTGCAGGTAACACTTTTTTTCATGACATAATATATTAGACCTTGTGAGTGAGTTTACCTTTGAAACAGTAAGCTCCGAGTTTCATAGTTGGTTCTGGGAAGCCTGTCTGGTTTCTGTAGCGGTACATGGTCCTGACGCCGAGCAGACCTCCTCCGCACTGCACTCTGGGTTCTGCAACAGGGTGTCGTGCACTGCCATCGGAAAGCCAGCCATAGTCACATCTGTCCAGACCCTGTCGCCAGGCAGCATGAAGCTGGCCAGGGGTTGCCAGGAGAGCATTCATCTTCTTACACTCTGCACTGGCCTCCTCAAAAGTCATTTTATGGGTCACAGGGGCATAGTACACTTCACCTGAATGAAAGGTATCAAAACAAAAAGAGGTTGCTAACTGAAGAACTAACTCATGTAACATGACAACAAACCATCAGTCATCATAGAAAAAAACTAAAACCAATTTAAAAAGCATATTATATCTCATATCTGACCTTTCAGAAGAGACAGAGCCCAAAAACAGCTGACAAATGTCAAAGCTGTGCAAGGCATTGCTCCAAAACATCACCCACCAATCATATTTAGGACAACAGTAGGTCATTCATTATATCAATCTGAGGTGGGATAACAATGCAGACAATGTGGCTAGCCTGTCAATGAATGTGTCTGTTCTTCAGGACATTAGGTGTTCCGTCGGGGTGAGTAAACAAGAAAACACCTTCTATGTTTCCTTCCTACATGTTGTTCTTGCAAGGGTTTTTACCTTCAAAAAGGTCACTTCACAATTATAAACATATGTTTCTGCCTGCAGGGTAGCATAAATTAAAGATTAAAGAAGGTAGGGATCTTGATTGGACCCAAACTAAATTAGAGGAGAAGATGACTGACTGACTACATGATTTTTTTAGTTGGTCTTGGGCGTAACAACTCAAATATCTCATGATAATTTCATACCATTGATTTACAATGGCAATGAGATTAGTAGATGCTTTCTACCCAGATGTATACAGATGTCTTCCCTCTTAAGGGCAGAGGAGAGACATGTAATACTCTACAACCAGACTTACAACAACGAAACTTCACTATTTACACATTGTCTGGAATTAATTAACATTATTATACTAATGAATATCCAGACCATTGGCCTGTTTCAGCACTATAAGACACATAACAATGCAACCACAATGTCCCCAGTCCCCTCCCCCTCTCTCTCACCCATGTTTTGGGTAAATCTCCACTTCAAACCATCTAATGAAGTCAACATGCCAGACAAAAGATGTGTTGTGGCAACTTCACTAATCAATACACAATGTAGCGACCCAACACAGTACAACAAGGCAATTACTGTAACTCTTAGGTAGAGTGTTTTGATGTATGTGTGTGCTTCAAAAACACACCCAGTTAGTCATATACAATTGGCCCAGAATACAGCGAGGTCAAAGATGCATGTATAGTTTCTTGAAAGGGTTGAAGCGCTAATTTGAAGACATATGTTTGTTCCCTTGCACCAGTATACATCTGATCATAACACTAATAATACACATATCACAAAACTGACTGATAGTTTCATACACAACTAAATGATTTGCAAATTGTGCCAAAATAATGAAACTTGATATGATTTGATATAATATGATTCTGTAGCTGCAAAAATCCCAGATAAAAGAGCAACTTCAGAGGTTTGACTGGAGTTAAAGATATGTCAAGACAGATGTTAATGCTCATAAAACGCTCTAAGTGGATTGAAGTCCATCAGCAGTAACAGGCTGGATAATGAACCGACAGACAAAGACTGTTGGCTGAGAAGTGAGGACTTCCCACAAGCAGTGCCAAAGACATTTCAAACCCTCGTTATCACATTTTGTTTGCCGACTTTTCAAAAACTATTATGGTGAAGAATCAATTTCGAGTCAAAGAATCAAATTATTAAAAGCTTCTCTCAAACCCTAAGCCCCTTTCTACAACATGTGGAACTGCTTTCCGCCAACAAAATATATAAGATAAGAGATAAGATAAGATCACACATTCTCACAAATGCAGTATTCAAGAAAAATGATATAGAGTTTATTTCCACAGTGGTCTTATAAGTTGTAAAAGTAATTTGCATTGGCAGTGTGCTCATTTTGAGGTTTTAATTGAATTCAGGGCCTCTAAACGAAACCTCATTGCTGGGAACTACAAAATCTTCATTTTGTGGCTGACTCACCATCAAGTTTGTCCACGTAACAGTATACATCATAGGTGTCCCTGGGATTCCTATGCCCATATGACCTAACACCAGGTTTAGTCCGTAGGTTGCCAAAGCAGCCCTTCCTTGGCCTTGTAATTGGGTATCTGCACAGACAGAAAAACAAATTCATTCAATTTTACATTACCTTCAACTTCAATCAAAGTACATAATTGAATGGCAGTGTTGTTTAAAAGAAATAACTTTATTGCAGAGTATTAAAATGCAGCTAACCTCACTGTCTTGTCTGCAATCCAACCGGCATCACATTGATCAAAGCCGTCTTCATAGGCTGCTTTCAGTTGGTCATATGTAGCAATGGTTGCTCCAATGTTTTGGCAAGCTTGGACAGCCTTCTGGTAGTCCAAAGTGTACCTGCTTGTTCTTGCCCGGTAGTGAAACACAACACCTGAAAACAAATAGAAGAACATGAGCATCCGAAGATAAAACTCCATGAAATTGTGTATAGAAACAAGAACATAGTGATCTGGAGTTCATCAGCATAATTTTAGTGCTATAAATCATTTCAAATGTCATATAAAGCACACACCATGGGTGAAATAATCGAGTCTCTCTACTTATTTGGAAAGAAGGAACTTTGCAAAACACCAAGAGCATAAGCAAAGTACTCTACAGTTCACCACAAATGAACAAGATAACTGTAGCTGATGCCATGGCCCTGAAATCCCCATATTTGTGGAAAGTAAACAGACGCAGAAGATAAGATTGATAGACCTAATTAACATTGCAGATAGTTGGAGGAGAGGTTGTGCAGATTGTAAACCAGTGAAAACCAAAACTATCCCAGTATCCCCTCACCCCACCCATGTTTTCTACATCCACAAAACATGAGTTATATCTAACAGAATACTTCTCGTGTGACACATAGAGTGCACATAATGACATTAGGTAAAGAACCCCCTCCACCAAGGAGAGTGCAGCACCGTTGTTGTTGGATCATCATATACATAATTTAAACATGTGTACATTTGAGGAGTGACATTGGGGAATACTGTTATTACTCAGTAAAGGCATGGTGACACCCACTGAGTGCCCCACCAAGAGAAAAATCTCCACTGACAAGGTGGCACCCAAGAATACAGGAATGGATAAGGTAAAGACATAAGTAGCTTTTGTTCTGCCAACATGATGAATAGTGAATGCCATCCATGTTTGGGCTCTAATGGTGAATTGAGTTGATGGCTGAACACTGAAATTAAAACATTGTAGTATTTGAATGGAAAGGGACCCAAAGTCTCATCTTTTTTTAAGAAGACATCGCCTCTAAAAAAAGAACTGCAAACTGTGGTTACTCTGTGTAACTACTGGGTAGCTGTTGCTATCAAAGTAAGTACTATAGAAGGGCGTCCATAGTTTTCTCACTACGTTTACATTTCTATCACCACTTGTATTGCATTTCACTATTATTAAAACCTTGCAGCAACACCCCTCTACAGTGAGAGAGTAACTTGGGGAAGCAATTTTAGAATATTTTGTATGATGTGGGAAGGATATCGTGAATTTCTTACCATTGACATCAAGGTTTACTGTATCGTGGGTGTCCTCAATTCCATACATGACCTCACACCGATAAGTGCCCGCATCACTGGCCCGCAGCTTGACCATTGTCAATGAGGCGTCACCCACATCCTCAGGGTGACTGGGCACTGACACACGATTCCTGTAGCTGGAGCCTATTTTGATGACTCCATTTTGTGCCACCAGCACTGTGGATTCCACTTCCCCTACTATTTTGGTCCATTTAATTCGTAAGTAATCTCTGCTATAAACAGCCGTTCCATTGGGACTGATCTCGGGTGCTGAGGTTGGGATGATGGAGAAGAAGCAGGGAAGATTTACCTTCCCTGAGAGGGACCCAGTGACTGGTCTAATGATCGATAATGCGTTGGAGGCTGAAAGGCAAAAGCAAAGCATTTTCAAATAATATAAGTGTATTTACTACTGTATCATTTGTTTATTTTTTGCCATTTTTTTGATTTCTTATTGTTTTTCTTCCCCTCAAATATATGTCTGTTCTCATTTTAACCATAAACACAATAAAATGCCTGAGTCATTTACATTGATGGCGTGTGACAACTACACCCAGCCTAATAAAAGAAAACATGCATCATGGCTTAAAAACAGTTCTTGGAAAGTCAAACCTCATCCTTAAAATGTTGGGTGTGGGAACACATTCAACACTGACTGCAGTGTACGTACAGCATGTTTGTATGAAGTTAGAGATAATTGGTTAACCAGTGGAGTCATGACTACATTACTTTATGTTAGGCCACTGCTGATTTCTGTGCATATCAGTTCTCCTTCTAATGTAACCCCTCCTTGGCCAACATAATGCCAACAGGTAAACTCACATAAAAAGATGTGAAATATGTCATCAACGTGCTGCAAACTGAACAATATTATGTATCTCCCTTTTCAAGACCTCCTACTGTACTCTCAGCTAAACACTTGTTGCTGATGTTGCACACCAGCACACCTACATTGCCGCTCTGGGTTAAGGATATTTCATGAAATCCCACATCTTGAATACAGATAGATATTCTCATGAAGGAGATTTGCTTTCACAGTCGGGGTTGGGTCTGGGTGTGGGGAATGCTGTGGAAACAGTGGTGGGACAGCCCCCGAGGCATGAGTGTGTGTGTGTGTGTGTGTGTGTGTGTGTGTGTGTGTGTGTGTGTGTGTGTGTGTGTGTGTGTGTGTGTGTGAAAGGGGGGTGAAACCAGCTGTTATTTCCAGACTTGGAGCTGAGTGTAATTGAAAGGTGTCCATCCGTAGGGAGCCAGGAGAGCCAGGGGGGCCTGGGGGACCCGAGATGTAAACCACATTGGCCATTGTTAATGTGGTTTACACTATCACCCTAACCATTGAGTAAAGCCTCACAGGTTTTACAGGAAGACTGGGGCTTATCCCAGTCTGCTACTTTAGGAACAGAGTGAAACTTTAATGCTGTGAAGTACCGCTGACACATCAGTCAGTTTTCTGCAGATAAGCTAAAGAGTATGGACGCCATCCAAATGAGACCAAATGACTTTATGTTTAATGCAACTCACTGACGTGGACAGAGGAAGAGAAGGAGTAAGGGGAAGGGAGATACGGAGAAGATAAAGAACAGAAAGGGGGGGAGGGAGATTTGGGAATAAGAAAACAGGATGAGATGGGGGAGGGAGGGAGGGAGGGAGGAGAAGCATTTAATCATTCAAAACATACCTGTTGCAGTTGCAGCTTCACAGAGACAATATAACCACAGGATATACTTTATGTATGGTATCATCTGTTGAAAAAATACATAAAAAATAAATATGCATTAGTTAATCAAGGTCTTTAGGTTTTAGTTATTTCAATTTTTTTTTAAGTGTATCAACATGTTTCATAGGAGATAAGGGTTTGGTGAGTTATAATAGAAATGTCTGTCTGATGTATGTTTGTTTTTTTCCTGGGCTGCAGAAGAATTGTTGAAAATATATATTCCTTATATAAAAATGATAAATAAATATAAAATATCCAGACATTGATGAAGCCTAAAATCTTGAAAGGAATCCTCATGATCTAAACTTCCACCAATTTCTTCTCTAGATAATATTGAATTGATCTCTCTCTTTGAATGAATTGATTCCGCCCCCTTCCCCTCCCAGACCACACACACACACACACACACACACGCACACACACACACACACACACACACACACACACACACACACACACATACACACACACACACACATACATACACACACACACAGTGGTGGGTCGCAGTGGGAGCTGCAAACTGTTATAGCCTTCTTTAAAATATAAAAACAAAACACTCACACACTCACACTAGACAATGACAATTGGCAGGAGCACTAAACTATTTCAGGGCGGGTCTCGTCTATGATTACGTAGACGGAAACACCCTAATGGCTTCTTAATTAATTGAAACTTTGGGAAAAGAATAAGAGAAATAGGTCCAGGTCTGTTAAAAATGTATGTAAAAAAAAGTTGAACGATGTGTATGAACTACGGACACAAAAGGTCATTCAAATAAATATCCGCACAATAAATATAAATATACCAATATATCCGCTACTGGGAGCTGAAATACTGATATTATCATCCAGTAAGGAGCTGATTGAAACTCTCACTTCTGTTTTTTGTGCCGTTTCTTTGAATTCTTTCTTTCTTTTTACAGAAACACCTGCTGCTTATTAAAGATAAATACTAATAGCATAGTATTAATTATGTTAAAATTGTAAATGAAGTGAAGTTAACTGTGAAACTCCAACCCGCATGGCTGACTTTGGAACTTCACTCAGCAGCGGGACACACCAGTGTAGGTTATCTAAGGACAACGCGGCATCCCTGAGTGAGTCACGTCAAACAATTTGTAGACTGAGAAGTTAACGGAAATCTATTCATTCGTTGTATTTGTCAAACATTTGTTCCGTATCATAATAAAAATGTTAAGTATCACGAAAACAATGGGCTAAGCCAACAATGCATTAATTTCGGGCAATATTCATATTTCATTAAACAGAAGAAAAACTTACTTTTAAACGTGTTTTACTCCATAAAATAAACAAATACCGATTTACTGTCCTTAAATCCAGTTAGTCCCAGTGCGTAACATGGGTGCGTAAAAGTGCCCAAATGTGTCCACTCCAAATCGGTGCAACAGCACTTATCTCCTCGGTGCGCTTCTCTTTTCTCCTTGATGCTCCGGAGTTCTGAACCAAGCGACAGAAAGCGTTAAATGCTGGCAAGCCACAATTACAATTTTGCCTAACACGCACTGTTATTTCGTCAGTGTCAGAGAGGAGGGGAAGAGTTTCCATTCGAAAAGTGAATGAGACACCTTGGGGAGGCGGGGAAAAAACTAATTTGGCCCTGTGCTGTGCCCGAGAGGGGCATTCTCACCCAATCGGACTGCTCCGAGATCACGTGGATCATATGTGCAGGTGACACATCTGTCATATAACTGTGAGTGTATCTTCACTTTAGATAAGTTCCAAATCTGATGTTTTCATTTATCAAATGAGAAATGTATTATGCCAACCACAAGTATTTATTGTAAGTACTGCATGCTTCTATCGCTTGCTGGATACAATCACCAGTCTTTGATATTGATGCTCTCTCTGTGTGGAGCGCACCCGTCATTTGCAAGGGTGCGCAATGGAAACGGGGTGGTGCAGCCATGTCTCGGGTTGATTTTGAGTCATAACCTACTGTTTGTTTAAACAGCACATTTCTGTCAATATTTGTACGTTGAGTTCTTCCCAACCACCCCATTGAGCCAGTTTTGGAGACGCAGATCTCCTGCTTTTCTGATTTCAAACAAATATTCATATCAATAAAATTCGCCTCAAGAAAAGTTCTTTAAGCACAAGTTTCAATTGGACTGTGGTTGTGTAGCGCAAATTTACAAAAATGGATCACCTGAAATGGAAATGTGTTATCATGATGACTACCTGATGGGAGACTGCAAACAGTGGTTAACTTTGTGCTTGGTTTTTCCACACGGGGGAGAGGATGGACCACCGTTTATCTACTCTTGCCTAAGAATCAGCACAATTGGCCACTGCTAGAAAGGTAGGAGGGCTGGGCTTTTCTTAGCTCTATGAGTGTGTGTGTGTATGTGTGTGTGTGAGATATTTGAAAATATCTGATACTGAGTTGGACTGAACATAAAGTGGACATATGTTGTAAAAAATAATCTGTTGTAAAACCAGAATGGTGTGTTCAATGCCAACCTATACAGCAACCTACATATTATGTTTTTTTAGCTGCCATTTTGCTATCATTTTTGCTTTACACTTACACCTCAGAGAGTAACTGCAAAGCAAAAGGCACCCACAACTTATCAAGATGCATGAATCTTGTCCAGTCCATAAACGAATCAACATTTATCTCCACTTAGATCATTTTAAGAGCAACTGAATATTGTTTCCCTCCAACATACTTGACATAGGAGCAACAGTTTAAAATAATGAACAGCATTAGCAGAAAGGTATCCTGTTTATAGTGTTTGTGAATGACAGCCCAAGAGACATACAGGCTTCTGGATGTGAGTCCAACTGATGGATGGGTCTGGATGCTGATCCTAGTGGAGTGGACTAATTGTTCACAATCAAGGTGCTGCCTTCTGAAGGTGCTCACACCAGCTGAGAGCCGGAGCAGAGGTGATAAGCCACTCACGTAGAAGATTGCCCTTTTTACAAGGCCTTGTAAAAAGTCCTACAAGACTTTTCCATACCTTTGTGCACTGTAATCATCTCAGGGCTCCGCACCAGTTACCCACAGTACATCTCTCCTTTACAAGGCTGGACTCGTCTGGACAGTCAGACTCTGAGAAAGAGAGGAGACCAGAGAAGCACTGGTGAGACAGAGCGAGAAGGCTGGAGTTAACAGCTTGTCAATTTTGACTAATTTCCTATTTCACACAGTACAATCTGCCACTACTGACAAAGACAGATTGCATTCTAATGTGAAAATTTAAGGAAACAGGTTTCATACTTTCACCAACAAACTTGACAAAGAGCTCAAACTGACCTGATTATAGGTAAAATTCTCCACCCGACCCAAGCATATTTAACAGCTACTCAGTTTTAGTTTACAGTTACAGGAATTTTTAATATTTTACTAGTTCACCTTTTCACTTGAGACATCGTTAAGTAAAAAGTTCCAAGTCACTAACTACCATGTAAAACGTCTCTATGTGTAACCGTGGATCTCCTGTTGCCTTTCAGTACCCATAAATCAATGAATCAAAGAGCCAATCAAAGAGTGTTTGATCCTGGTGATCTGCTGTGAGGGCCCCAAGATGACCCACATATCACATAACCCATAAAGGTGGTCTACCTCCGGCCCCATACCACATAAAAGGGGCATTCAGTTTCTCTGACCTCAAGGAATTTGTGCTACTGAAAGTCACAATTTTGAAGGCCAAAGCTGTTCTGATTTTAATGTATTTTATTGATTACACGCTGAAAAGTTTCCATCTAGATCAGGATGTTTCTCTGATTCTGTATGAGGAAATCCTCTTTCTATATATCTAAAGACAAATAGAAGAAATCTGCAATCACTGTGAATTCACCTGAAATGTTTGCTCCTGTTGAAATAGACAAAATGAATAAATAGCAGTGTGAAACAAGATGTGCCATTTAAGTGTCAAATAAAAGGCAAACCTGTGACGTAGAGAGTGAATGCATCTTGCTGTGTTTTTACAAGGTACAGGGAAACAAGCATGTGTGTGTATGTTTTTTGTGAGTGAACCGTGTTTAGAGCAGAACATGTGGGGAATGAAGTTGCCTCAGGACAGACATGAACCTTTGAGCGAGACATAGTAAGCGACAACCATAACTGATTTTAATCATGTTTATTCAGACCAAAACCAGATATTGCACAATTTTTGGCGATATTATCATACTACAAAAGTAGCTTGATGAAAATGGTATTGTACATGTACAGGCTACAGTGTGACTAATACAGGATTTGGGTATTTGCTAGTCACACAGAAAGCAATATATCATCGCATATTCAGTCCTGGCATTTGGTTATAACAGAAATATGAGAAATACATACACACAGTTGATCAATACCTCACTAAAACATGACATTAGCAGTAAAATTAGTGTACATTAAAAGTAAACCAATTGTTATAAGCTAAAACACAAACACAAAAAAAAGATTGAAATATTGAACTTGCATAGGTGGGGAAAATGTTCACATAAATACAGTTGCACACTATACAAGATGTATCTACTGCAATGTATATTATTATTATGTTCCAGGACATCAATATTGATATATCTGCAATAAGTCATGTTAATATATTGGCCTGGCTCTAACACAGGCTATTACTGTGATGCAGGTCTGTGAAATTGTATATACATTTATTTCTCGTTCATTTTCCAAAGGAAAACGATGGACACATCTGCACAAAACTGATAGCAACTAACCTTGCTGGTCAAGTCTAACATGTTTTAGAAGTATTTTAGACAAATTTACAGTAAACTATGAACTGTGTTTTGATAGAAACAGACAGCAGCAGCTCAATGCTACACCCGCCCATTTCTACGACATCCACACAACATAAAAAGATTTAAAAAGAATTAAAAAGATTTAAAAAACATGAAAAGAAGCTGCACACTGCCATAGTGAGGACGACTGCACAAGAAGTGGCACAACTGCCTGGAGTCCTCAGTACCAGGTGTCAATCAGGTAGGCAACAGGTGTCAATCAGCGGGCAGGTGTCAGTCATGGCGCTGACAGCTGGTGGCCTGTCTGACGGCTTTGACAGATACTTAGGTGCGTCTAGTGAGAGCCATCAACCTACTCTACCTTTTATTTATTTATTTATTTAGTGCTTCTTTATTTCCTTTACAGTTTTACATTGCTCTGCTCTTCAGTCATGTGGTGTTGGCAAACTCCAAATGCTACAAGACCAGGTTAAGGCTCCATTTTATTTAAGGGATGTCTTTTTAATTCAGCTCTACTTTGGTTGACAAATTTCTCCCTATGACGCTCCATGTCAATTCAATAAGAACAGGTAAGCACTCACCTTAAAACGTTACTAAAAAACTATAATTGACATTGACATGACCATTGTAGCTGCCTGCCTTGTAATGCCTTGTATGTGCTCTCAATGTGACTATTCTACTTAACCTTGTCTCCTTTGTGTTGTTTTTACTGCATGGACTGCTTTAATGCCTTTAGCATCATCTTTGCTTGCTTGTTTGTGTGCTATCTGTTTGTATGTCTTGATCTCTTTTGCTTAGGCCTGCTGTTATGATAGATGCAATGTAAGGGATTTTAATTTGTTAACCATTGCATTTTGAGGTAAAATCACTTCATAGGTGCTGTGGTGAGGCTGAATCACTAAGACAATAAGGCCTGTCTGTAAAATGTAAAACACACAGGACTGGGTTCAAATAATCGGTTTTCTAACTAAAATTAATCTTTGTTTGAGTGATCTGATATCAATTAATAAAATCTCTAAGCTTTTTCACCATGGATGCGTAAACCACCAGAAACATTTTGGGGGTCCATCCCTAAAGTAAACATTAATCTGGTGCATAATAAAAATATTTGAGGGTTGCTGTTTGCTTGTACAATTTACAGCATAAGTTCTCTGAGAAACTCTTTCATATCCAAGCAAAATTGGTATTGTAACTGAAATTTCCCTAACCTGATATTGAATTAAATCAAAAAAATGTAATCAAATGTGGGATGTGGAAAAAGTGTTAAAATAATGTTATAATCAAGAATAGACAGGAACCACTGAAGTTATATCAAAGTTCATTTTTACTTGTGAACACAAGGAGAAAGTTTCCACACTAGAATCGTACAGAAAATGTCTAACTGGACGCTCTCTACATCTGCTTATTTATACAAAGTGGATGTTAATACTAAGTCATAACAATGTTGATGTTGTCAGTTTATCTCATTCGGTCTGGGAATCTCCTCCGCCTGCTCTGCCCTCAGAAACATCCTGTGCCTTTCACAAGGACAGACGATGGCTCTGTGGTTATCTTGTTTAGAGTGATCAGTATACTATGATATTATTATGCTAACAGTTTGAATAATAATCAGATAAAAAGTATGTATCATAATTTTTCTAACATAAATTATTCGCGACACCCAAGCTTTAAAAGTGCCCTGCCACAAACAAGTTTTTTCTTTGTATCTTTATTTAAATATGTTAGGTCCATTTGTGTTTGTGTATGTTGTGAATGTGAAAATGAACTCTTACCTCCTCTGTCAGCTCTAGCCACTTAAAAGAAATAAGAGGAGAAATCAAAAGTTGGTCAGTCTGATGTCATGTCGTGTTGACTGAGCTCATTACTATTCATGAACATATTCATGAGCTCAGTAGCGCTGGGATGCTGATGGCCAGACTGATTGGCTAGCTGTTAGCGAATCAGATCACGCAGCTTAGCTTGTTAAATAGTAATGACAATAGGAACAAATCGAGCTGAGCCTTCCTTCTGAAACAAGAACATTTTCATCAGATTGAGCCAAACCACCCCAAACCTCAGCGTCAAAGCTCTTGTGAAAGGATCAAGCTCTGATGGTGACTGTTTAAATAATTAATTGAATTTTTACTTTTTGTACAGTAATTACATTTTACACTTGGTTTGTTAGAACACACCTTACACAGGCCTGCAATACACACACAGGCTCAGGTCCAATACATTCACTAATGGAGATGTCAGAGTGAGTGAGCTGCGACTGGCACCCTGAGCTGTGGGGGGGGGGAGAGAACCAGCGACCCTCCGGTTCAAACCCAGCTCCCTAGGGACTGAGCTACATTGTTTTTTTGTTCAAAGAAACAAGGACAGGATGTGAGAGAAGGGGGGAGAAAATGGTTTGATAACCAGAACCAGACCACGTCACAGATCTTTGCCAACTGCAGTTAACCAAATGCATCATTGTGGGAACCATTTTATTCTCTAACCCCATTCCTTCTGCTGTAACATAACCTCTGGGGACTCAGGATTACAGTATTTCAAATTGAGTTTGTGTCATATTTGAGAATTTAGCACTAACGTGTAAAAAGTTTTGATCTGTGACATTTGCGTGACTCCTTATGGTAAAGTCTCCCGGAGGAGTCTTCTCACTGTACTTCAACCACAGAAAAAATGGGTGTGTGAGACAGTCAGTTACTCAGCCAGGCAGCAATTAGGCCTACACAAGAGTAGGCAATGTGGACTTCTTGTCGATCCTTTGGTCTCTGACCAAAAAAAAGTCAAGATAATAACATAATGCATTCCCAGCCATGAGAAATCAAATCAACTGTTGAAAGCCATTTGGGTTTCTTTGGTTTCAATTACCAATTTAAAGGATGTTTTGGTAAAACTGCAATAAAACTCTGTTTCGGTCATCCGTGAAATGCTTGGGTGGCATACACTTATATTTGAAATTGCTAAGTGGTAACTGTACATTGGTGTATTTCTAAGTAGAACTCTTACATGCAAAAACATTAATAGTGATACAAGCCAACACATATGCTAACATTAACAAGCATACATGTGAGTCGGATCTCAACCTTCTCATTCTTGAAGCAGGGTAACAAAATAAGCAGTACACATTGGTAAAGCTTGGTTGAAAGGTTTTGACACATAAGTAACTAAAGAAGAAGAAAAAAAATATATATAAAATATATATATATATATATATATATATATATATATATATATATATATATTTATGTATAACCATTCTTACAAACTGCATTATAATGTCCAAAAAGAGAAAGTTTGCCTTGAGCACACTCTGCAGCAGGTTCTAATTATCCCACACTTAATGTTCAACTACCATCCTGCAGAACATTGGGTTTAATTAAATAATGAGGCCAATCAGTTCGCACCAGCATCTCAAAGAGAAGCCACTCTTTGTTTGCAATGATCAAAAGACTGTTTTAATGACCGGGTTGAAACAAAGCGGATACCATTTGCCACCGGCAAAACTTGTAGACCAGTGCAGAAAAGGCTCCACAACTGGAAGACAAGTCAGCACTAAATGTGAAGTGGAGGTTTATGCATAGTATTGCTGCAATATATGTGGCTTTTATGGTATAAGATGCATAGGTGTAAGAAATGTTATCTCAGATGTACAGTATACTCTTTTGCCACATCATCAATGGATATTCAACATCTGGAAAGTTGTTGTATAATGGTCTTTAACTTATACTTATAAATGATAAAGGCCATGATAGAAGTCAGATGCATGTGCATAGACTAGCTCTTTGGTTTGAAACATTCAGTTTAAACATTAAATTCAAAGTGCTCCAGCAGGAAGTCTTACTGCTGGTTTTCTATTGCCCTGAAATATGTTCCCTCAGTTTTAAACAGCCTGCCCACTGCTTTACTTCCATGTGTGTGCCGCCCCCAGCAGAAACAGCGCTACTGCCCACTGTGAGCAAGAGGACAAACAGGTAATACAGTCTGACACAACTGGCACAATAAAACCAGTTACATTTCTGAGTTAGAAAGATAAATCACCCGATAAAGAAGAAAGTAAAATGTGTTTAATGATTTGCTGATTTTGATTGAATCACTAAATGTGTTTGATTCAAGCAGAAAGGGGGCTGTAGTGCAATAATCCAAAGTGGAAGCATTCACATATTGGTCCACATCTCTGAAGGGTGACTATACTGTCACTCATGGTATTTGATTATATATTCTCCAATGAGTTGTCATCTTCATTTTGTAAACATGTTTTGCCTAGTAGTTTCAGACATTACGGTGTAAGGCGTGAGCAGTGAGAGCACAGCACAGGCCGACAGACAATGACCACTCTGTCTCACTGCAGCTCTGTGGCGGGAAAGCAGGACAACTCCTGTCATTCCCCTGGATGATGGGAATCCTACAGGTGCACGCAGTAAGTGAATGATGATGATAAGCAAGAGACTCAACGTTTAATTTGAGCCTGGCACAGCCTTCAACGCTCTCTCACAAACCGTGTTAACGCATACAACTGCACGGGCTGCTGTTTGGCCCCGCTGATCTCTAGCCTGCTTTTGCCAGAAGGTCATGTTTTTGCGACTTTGTTGTTTTATTGCAAAATGCTATAACATGTGAAGAAAATCTATAGACCAACAGGAATTCAACATTTGCCAGCTTTTAAACATAATTGTTGATTGGTTACACTTGAATTGAAGCTAGTATGACAAACCAACACAGAGTGGGATCATCCCCTAGAATCCATCTGAGCCTATTGGAAGTGAAATAATTTCATGGCTCCAACAGAAACATGTCGCTTTTCCCAATTAACATGCAAATTAATTGGATGCTTTAAACAATTATTAGAGTATCTTTGTAAACAGGAACCTGTGGTAGATACACTGTATGTTTATTACACATTTAGTTATAAAAATGTGTTCACACAGGCCACCATGTACAGCTGCTACAGCTCCAGAAAGATACGTTCTATCTCCTTCCTTTTACTTTTGTATCAACAGAGTTTCAGTTGGAAATACTTTCTTTATCATAATTCTTTAATATTACATTGTTATTAGGGTAAATATTACATATACTGTGTGTGTGTGTGTGTGTGTGTGTGTGTATATATATATATATATATATATATATATATACATATACACACTCACACACACACTACTTCTTCTCAGCGTACACCTGTAAACTAAAAGCATCTCCATAGTGTTGATTTTCACCAAAATGTCTTCCCTGTACAGTATAAAACCTCTCATGACACAAACGTGTCACATGTTAAACCCAAGACGCATCATGTTTGTAGCTTAAATTACCTAAATGGGAAATAACTTTATGATTTAGTAAATGCTGAAAAGGCAAAGTTGCAAAAGGTAAATGTTTATTTAAGTCAAGTTGAAATTAACAAATGTCTTGTGAGACATTTCAAAATAGATATTGACCCAGGCAACATGTGAGAAACATTTACAATATTTCACAAAATAAAATAGTACTTTCTCCTTCATGCATATTTAATACATTTCCGGGGAAACATTTGCTAAAATCAAATACAAATATGTATTCTTGATGACTGAAGACAAAATTTAAAATGTCTTTTAAATTTGAAAAGAAATACATCATGTTCTATTTAAAATAAGGAAAAATCACAAATACAATATCCATTCATTTTCCATTCAGTATAGCTTCTTAATCTTTCACATTTGCTCTCATACTCCATCGGCGCGTTGTCATCATGCATCGTAAATTATCCTTAGAAATTGATCGGGTCTCCCCTTTAGAAAATTCCTTATTATGGACTGTACTGTATACAGTAAAATCAAATCATTTTAAAATCATAAAAGACTGCAGAAAGGTCCAGAAGTCAAAAGGTAGAATGGTCAGATGAAGACTCTGAACAGATCTCCATAGGTTCATTACTGTCAGTGTGAAGCCACACTGTGATGACCTCAGGACCTGAAGCTGGTAGGAGAGGTAAAGGAAGAGGTGGAGGGTGAGGACAGAGAGACAACATAAACCTATTAACCCTCTGCATAACACCCCTCATGTAGTCTGGGCCACAGAACATGTAAGGAATAAAAGGCCAGATGAAAATGAGAAACAAGGGGAAGGTCAAATTATTGTTCGTAAAATGCTAGTTTAGAAAGTGGAAATGAAAGACATGGTGTACAGTTTATTTTCATAATGAAAAGAGGGAGGAAAACATCAGCAAGACATGATGAATAAGCAGCAACAAAGCAGCTTTGGTTCGTTGTTGGTGACACCCTGTTTTCTGGGTGTAGCCAGCTGTTACTCTTTGTCTGGTCTCAAGGCTGAGGGTCTTGGCAGCCAAAGTCAAACTCTTACAAAATTGCCTCTATACTCCTGGTCCAGATTTTCATTACTAGCACCAGTAGTTCCAGAGGAAGCACTGGATGGCGTTAATTGCCTCTAATCACATGGCCACTAACGCATCTGGGCAGAGTCTTGACAGCAGCTCCGAATGGAGCGTGCAGTCTTTGGATTGTTGGAAAAAGATAGCGTTGTTAATTGTCTGTCTTATGATTTATTGAAGTCTCTCATGAGAGCTGTGGCAGGTAATTGTCACAGTTAAAGCAAACCAGATGGCAGTGATTTACTCAGGCGTACTGGGAATTGCTTTCTCAATCTGGGACAAAATCTGGAGACACCTCCAGGACACTGTTGCCTGGTTGTCACTGTTTTGTTTGTATTATGGGGAGGTTGACTAACTTTCTATATACCGGAAGAGGGATCAAGAAAACAAGTTATTAAAGAAAGCCCTAGATTTAGGTCTTTAATCGTGTTAATGATGAGTCCCGGAAGTCATCATTCATTGAGGAGGAGGGTGGAGACAAGACAGGGAGAAAGAGATGCAAAGACCGAAGGGAATAAAGACCAAATATTAAAGTTTGAGGTTTTGTATAATTTTCACAAATAAAACAAATGGCACATTTCAAATGTAACATTCTATCCCCTCAATATAGAGATGCACTTTGCGAAATACAGTTAAATATCTTGATATGAGCCAAGGCTGAATAACATTACCTTGTATTCTGCCCAAGATGAACAGATCAAATGAAAATGATAGAAAGTAATAGCAAGGGTGCAAATGAGAGAAGAAGTGCATGTTTTCACTGGAACTCAAAAGGCTTCTGCTGTCATTGCTTAGTTGGACCAAGTTGTACTACACAATGGAGAATCGGGAGAATCCAAACAGAAGCTGATTAATATCTTAAACTCTGTCGGACCCACCAGTGAGTCCATCTTTCTAAAGTCATGTTGTTAAGATGTTCACACCCATAGACATTCATTTTCTAAATTCTACTCACGAGCAAAAGGATAAATCTTTTTTTTAGTACATGCACGTTTTGTAGGCCCTGTTTTTTAGGAGGAGATCTGAAGACCAGCTGTACATCTGAAACCAGTGCTGTGGTCAGAGGCAGGATACTGTACTGTATCTCGCTAAAGGGTAATCAGTACAATCAATACATCAATAAAACCAGATATTTATGCATAAATGTGCAAGAGCCCAGAGCTGACACTGTTGGATGCTGGGAAGTGTGCATGTTTATTATTTAGTTACTGCAATGTTTTTTTAAGAAGTTTGCCTGAGTGCAGAAAATGAAAAAAGGAAAAATTTAGTGAAATGACAGAAATGTTTTACAGTGCAATAAAACAAAGCTTGAAATTATTTGTTAACTGTGGTTTGGAGCCACAGGCCACACGGAACAGCTTATTCTCTAACTGAGAGAAGACAGGACTGGACTGTTTGTTATGTTGACACTATCTTAATAGAAGATCTGTAATATATAATCTTGTTGTTACATCTAATCTCTCTAATGATAAGTCTTGTACTGCTACTGTATGAGAAAAAATGAACAGCTATGAACTAAAACATTCGGGTCATCTAGAAGAAGTAGTGGCAAGAACAACTATGATACAAAATACGGGTCATTGATTGGTTGCTTTGTTATCTGACAAACCTGTGGTTTTTATTCCTGCTAGGAAGGTTCCGAGCCCAAGGGGTGACACAACCTACGCTTCTGGCTCGGTTGTTCGTCTTCCTCATCAGAAAAGGTCCGGTCCAGAGGAATGCCATTGCACACCAGATTACGACCTGTATACAACATATAGATACAGATGTACAAACATAGAACTGTTCAGAAAACCATCTCTGATACTCTGGGTCTTATTACATCAATACTGATGCTATGCATCTTTAATAAATTATGTCACTAATAAAAAACTAAAAATCATATCTACTGTAAATTAAAGGTACTATTGTGGATGCTTTGTCTTCTCACTTTTGGACTGCAAGTTTCTCAAAAAACTCAAAACAAATGAATGGCCTCTTTCTTAATGCCTGCACGCAGATGTCTTGTCTTGTTCCAAATTCTTGAGATTTTTGGTTTCATTACTGAAGCCGAAATTCTCCATCTCCATTGCTTAAACCAGTTTCCTTCAGTGACACATTTGTGGCACATTTGTGGTTGTCTCAGGACAAACTGCTTCAGATAACCTGTTAACCCCGGACAACTTCACACCCACAAGACCAGTGACCTTTATCGGGATTAGAGATCTGGCATTCCAAACAAGCTCAGTCATAGGATGGTTTACATACAAACAAACACACCAGTTTGCCCTTTAACACTGCTGATAGCCCATTCAAATTCAAAGATTGACAGATTGAGCCGTGTGAGATAAAAACTACTGGTACTTAGAATACTTTATTAGCTGTTTGATCTGGAGATAACACTTGAATGAATGAATGCTGTTGATATCCACAGTAAAATGACTGAAGAGTGATTCAAGTCTGACATTACATGTGGAATAAATATTAAAAATGTACTACAGATTCTGTAAAATATTCTGCAACCCCCCCCCCCCCCCCCCCCCCCCTTTCTCTTTTTTGTGTTGTGTTGACTGTATTGTCTTGTTTGTGCTGTGCAAATAAAAAATAAAGCACTATTTCAGAAAGTCTGACATTACAGTCCATCTGGATGTTAAAAGGGCCCCTTCCATAAGTTTTTATCAATTTCTTTCTTCTCTCTCAGACACTCCTTCATCCCTTGAGTCACACTGTCCCCCTCCTCTCCTTTCATTCCCCTTATTTCATCTTTATCTCTTCTAGCTTCAGTCTCAACATTGTGAGTGATATGCGTCCTTATGTTGTCACTATCAGATGCTAAACTAGAGGGAACATGTCAAAGAGTTTCTTCTTTTGTCTCCAATTCTACCCTGCCATCACTCTTTCTTATTAGGTAATATGAAAACACACCCCTAGGCACGAGGGTTCAATGGGGCCAATCAATTTAAAGGGTAAAGTTTGGTAGATTTCTAAATGCAAATAAAACATCAATTTGCTATTGTGCACTGAGCTAGGTCAAATTTTTTAAAAAGCTCAATGGGTGGGGACTGAATTGCAAAAATGTATTTGTAAACAAGATATTGTTGTATGTTTTAATGTCATTAACTCCCTACGAAGGTTGCTATGAATTGATTAGTTGCTGGGGTTACCAGATTAAGGCTGCACAATATAAACAAGAAGGAATAACAATGCATTAGGCACACATTAGCATAGTGTAGTGACAACTATTGACATGAAGGGATGGCTTGTTTCCACCACAGCCAAGTGATGGCCAAAAGAGACACCACCCAGGGATGGATTTGTTGGACAGCTGAGTTAGAGTAAATACAACAATAACCTTTGAAACACACCCATAATGTTAATGTGTTGAGTTTGGCTCTGAACACACAAACAGCCATTGAGAGAGAGAAATTAGTGGGTTATCCCAACAAAATGTAGTACAGGGGGGTATGACTCAGGACATGTGACATCACTGCATGACACAGGAAGGGGAAGACCACCTCGTGGCCGGCCGTGTTGCCGCAATCAAAGCAGACTTCGCTGGGTGGGTTCATGACTCACTGGCAAATGTTTCCTAGAACCTGGCTACCCGAGGGTAAACTCTCTGCTTGTGTGTGCTTTTAAGTTTATGGTCAAACTCCCTGCTAACATGATTAATTACATTCAACTGTCAAATTTATTAGACAGTGAAATCAGTTTGAGGAAAGCTAAATCTCTAAAAGAGTCTTATTTACAGTCTGCATCAATACTGAGTCACACTGTGACCTATGACATAACAAGGAGTACCGGGAATGGGCAAACATTTGCCATGTTCAATACTTGCACACCCAGCTCCACCAAACCATGGTGCCTGTGTAAGTGAGTGGAATATTGGAGCACAATGCGCTGATGGTGTGTCATGATAACAGTACGTTTCTATAAAGGGGACCTAAAAGATCAGTAATCTGTCGAAATTTTTAAATTACTTTTTGAAACATAACCTTGTCACCTGAGCCAAAATGACCCTTCAGTTTACACTCACAAATACACAGCAAACTTCCAATTCCCATCATGTTATTAATTGCATTGGTAAGGCTCTGCCTTACCCCGAGAGAAAAGCCTTTGTTATTTAATTCTCAGTAATTAGAGGGCAAGGAGATGTTCCCGTCTGGCTATCATTGATATTGCAACATATTCTGACGCAGGCAAAGAATAAAAAAATGGATTTTTTTAATTTATTTAAAAATTTATTTTGAAATAAATTTAGATAGATTAAATAGATTTATTTGTACTCCACAATTATTTAGTCAGAGTTAGCAGAAAATGGTTTATTGGCTTAGGAGCAGTTTTCCCAAAAAAAAAGTTTAAAAAAAAAGCTGTCCTCTTAACATTACACACACACCTGTGATGAGAATAGTTGGCTCTTGAGATGAATGGATGCTCCCAACGGCCTCCTGTCTTGTGTCCTGACTGTCGTCTTCACAGTGAGTTGTGTTGTTGTCACTAAAGGAAATGACATAAATTTGAGAAAAGAAGAGAACATGTTTCATATAGATAAAACTGTGTGTGTGAGGGAGAGTGTGTAGAACAAAGCAGAAAAATTAGTTACGGTGTAAATATGCTCTAGAAAATACAGAATCTCATTTTACTATACTTGCAAAACCTTTGAGTAATCACCTTTCAATACTTCATATTATTGAACCACAAAGTCAGAAACATAAGCAGGGATTATGAGGTAGATCTTCCATCCATAAACTGTGGCCTGCAATGATGGAAGATGTAAAATAACACAGGCTTGTAAAAAAACAAATTAGCAACAGTCTGTGTTCTGCAAAAGCCAAAGGTGGGGCAAACACAGATTTGACAACACTGTGCTGACCTGATTGGAAATAAAAACCTGCAAGTACGCAACTAAAGCAATACTAAAACCAAATCCTCACTGCTTAACAGTAAATGAGCTAAATTGATTGCCACATGCACTGACTAGACCAGTTCCTGCAAAGCTTCTAGATGACAACACTGGAATAAAGATAGACTACAGGTGCTATTTTAAGACTATATGAGCTATAAAGAATAAACTAGGTTTATTTAGGAACTATTTAATAGCATCTGGATTAAGTTTTAGTGTTGTCAAAATTAAGAATATTTAATCACATTAATGTCATAGTTAACTCGCAATTAATCACAATTAAATCATACATTTTTTAATGTATTCTAAATTTCCCTTGATTTCTTTTTGTCCAATTATTTTTATTTTAATGCTCTTATCAACATGGCAAAGTGGATCGGCTTGCTTTGTTCAAAACAACATTGGCCCCTGGACTACTGTAGTGTTCAATGTCACACGTAACATTCTCACTTGGAGCAGTCATTCACACTTGGAGCAAATAATCTCTCACACAATATAACACTGTCCATCAATAAAAGGGAGAAATAAATACTCAGAGGGGGTGGAGAATTTGCATCAGCTGTGTGCTTGGCCATCAAGTGGTATTTCAGACTGGACGTGCTGCGAAGATAGCTCAGTTCAACACAAAACACACAGATCACTTTGGTCTTGTCAATTGAACCATTTGGCAACTGTTAAAAAGTAAACTTTCCATTCAGAATCTTTCATTTTGGCATCTCACACTCAACATCCACTCAAAACGTAACGTTACTAGCTCGTAAGCCCAAACCAGTGTGTGTGGTGTGCCTGTTGTTTTGTTTCAGGTCTAGCTAGATCCGGTGTGGTGTTGTAGTTTTTCTAACATTAGTAGTTGCAACAGCATGTGAAAATAGTTTGCTAGGCCCAAAAAAATTTTAATCATGCGATAAAAAAATGGATGCTGTTTAAATGGGTTTGCGTTAACGCAGTTAATAATGCGTTTAATTAACAGCACTACTTTAAACCAATCACAATTGATCCGGGCAGTGCTATGCGCCGGACGCGCTGGCGGTGCCTCTGCAAAACAGCCTCAAGAAGGAACTTGTTTTGGTGGCAGGTGCTCGTTCAGTAGTTTGAGTCGTGAAACAGAAGACTCAGATTGGACAGATAGTCTAGCTAGCTGTCTAGATTTACCCTGCAGAGGTCTGAGGAGCAGTTAACCATAGTCCTCCTAAATCCACCAGAGATTAGAACGCCAACCCAAAAGAAAGCGGAGGGTGAGCGACATCCGGCCAATCTGCCAGCGGCAACGGATTAATCCCCTAAATAAATTGTCGTCAATATGGACTATAAACAGGTAAATCCTACTGTGTATCAAAACTGAAAATATGTGAATATACACACATAGAATAAAACATATTTCACTGGTTCACCTGCATTTATCAGTTATACCAGAGCATCACAGATTAGTTGAAGTTATGCAAAGTCTGCTGACCTTTGTCTCCCGTCCTCCTCCCTCTGCTGTTGGAGCTGGCGGAGAGCATCCTGCAGGCATCTGATCTTGGCCTTCTTCTCATTCAGCACCATGACAAAACGTGAGTACAGCGCCTCCTCCAACATCTCCTTATCCTCAACTTGCTGCTCCAGCCTGGTGAGAAAAGAAAAGATGAGATAAGATCAACTTTATTGTCCCAAAGGAAATTTGTCTTGGGCAAAAAGTACTGACAACAGGTGCACACAAACACAAGCATTTAATCTCAATCAATCAGTTTGTAGACAGTACAATATAATACATGAAAGTACATAACAAGACAACAGTTAAAAGAAAAACATACATGCAGGGAAATGGACTCCCACTTCCACATGGACACACATATGACAAATGCATGTTTTAAAAGCTTCAGGGTTGTTGTTTGTTTGCCCTCTGGGAGAAATTTGCTAAAAGGAATTATGCTCATGAAGAGAAGTGATATATTAAATGAAGGACATACAAGTGAATCATTTGAAATTAGTTCCTAGAAATCCCAAGCCCTGTTTGCAAAATCGGGTGGAGCCCGTTATTCTCCCAAATAGGCGGCCAGTGATGTCATACTGGGGTATTGCTGTACATAAAAACAGCTGGCAGCGCAGCTTAAAAAGCAGTCTCTCTGGGTATTTTCCATTCAATCTTGACATTTGCTCTTCATCACATATTCTTTAAAACACACACATTTAAATCCATCAGCAGAAAGCACAGGGCAGCTTTTCTCCTCATCCTTACTGTCGGAGTATTATCTGGTGCTCCTGTTTCAATCTACGGCTCTCCTCTAACAGCTGGCAGTTTTTTGACTTCAGACCTGTACTGCGCTTTAGGGACTGGCAAATCATCTCCCGGTTTAGCTCTAGTGGGTCTGGAGCTGGCTGGAGCTCCACGGAACCCAAGTGCACCTGAAGAAAGAAGAGTAGAAGAAGAAGAAGGAAAATGAGACAGCAACATCAGATCAGAGTGCAAATTGCATGAGCATCAGCATTCATATTGGTTGTCAGATTTCATATTTCATGAACAGTTGAGGGGTTCAGCAATGGGGGATGACCTCAGACTCCTAACTGGTCTTCCCCTCCACTGACAGGTGAGAGTTAAGATAGTTCACGGCACGAGGTAAGCATAACCTCTGGGTGCCTCCCTTTGTTGCATAACCGACTAGGAGGAGACCACAGAACATACAGTATGTAAGCCTATATATCCCAGCTGCCCTGGGAGTACCAGTGGATCCTCTCAAAGAAGCTGATGGAAATTACCCAGGAAAAGAACATCTGGCACTTCAATCTTGACATGAGTAAGGGGCTGATAATAATCTCACATCTAACACAACTTCTAAAACCTGTTTAAAGTCAAAAATGAGTACGCATTTGCACCTTAACGCCATCCCAGAAGCTCTGCAATGTAGAGGTGCAAACCATTACATCATATTTTCTTTGAAGTGGGAGGCATTTTAAGATGTAGACGAGTTTTCTTCTGTCTGGGAGAAATACAGGATGGATTCATTGGTCACCAGTAAAGTATGCACACAGTTTCCCCTCTGTTGCTTCTTGTCTGTCACTCTTTGGAATCACAGACAGGCTTCAGATGTAATAAAACATTCCTCATTTGGTTTGCATTTTGGCACAATGTCACAGAGCGGGGCTGAGGCACTGCAAATGTGGAAGTTTTTGAACATTTAGTTAATGTGTCAAAAATCAAAGCCGTCACACCGAACTCATCAAACTTTGCTTGTTGCCTGGGAGATTCTAACGCGCACGCACACTTACACACTCTCTCTTTCTCACTCACTCACTCACTCACTCACTCACACACAAACACACACTTACACACACTTACACACACACACACACTTACACACACACACACACACACACACACACACAATGCTTGTGATGCTCTAGAAAACCAGAAGGTTATGAAGTGCTAAATCTTTACTGGGCTGTTTCGAAGACGCAGACCCACTGTAATAAGGCCGCCATCTTCAAAAGATCTCATAAAATACTTGTCATTTCTGTCCGCTGTCCCGGCAGGCCACACAGCTGTTTTCCCCTCCAGTTGTGAACCTGAAGATGTTGAGTGGACATTTGCCTCACATCGCTGCCACAGCTTCACTACCTTAGCCTTATTTTCTTTGGTAGTCTTTTTCTCTCAATGTCAAAATGTCTTCTCTACTGTATGTTTTCTCTCCCTCCCTGTTTTTTTTCTGTAAAGCCACCAGCAGATCAAATGTTTCACTCATCCAGTGACACTTCTAAAACCAAACATTTGCGTTTTTCCTCTGCATGGTATCTACTCGACTCACCTCGACTATACTTTTTGGGTTTTCCATTACAAAACAAAATCGCTTTTGTAGTACTACCTCAGTTGAAGTTTCAAGCGAGCTGAGGCAATACCAAGAGTTGACATGAAAACCTGCAGACTACTGATTGGTCGGAGACGGGGCTAGCAACAGACAAGGGCGGGGGGGGGGAGTGGGGTCGTGAACAAACTTGCAGTGTTTACCAGTAATAAGTATACCCAGCATTTTTTATTTTTTGCTGCCTCCAGGTTCATTAGAAACTAATTTGCCTTCTGGTTGTGGCAACATGCAGAGAATCAAAAACAACACGCCTTCCAATGTTCTGTGTGTGTGTTGCGTTAGGTCATGGCAACTTCATACAGTTTCCTGCTATGACGACCAGCCACGGCTCCCCATCCGCCTCAGCTGTACTTTAAGTTTAGTGCTAATTACCTAGGTTCTGTTTCAGAAGTAGTAGTAGAACTAGTTTTATTAATTGAGATAGAAAATGGCTTTGGCGGAGGTCTGCAATCTCTGATGGCCCTTCTAGTTAGCAAATGTTAGGATGCTAACACGCTAAACTAAGATGGTGAACATGGTAAACATTAACCAGCCTAACATCAGCATGTTAGCATTGTCATTGTGAGCATGTTAGCATGCTAAAGCAGACCTGGGCATTCTACGGCCCGAGAGCCACATCCGGCCATTTGGGCGGCCCTAACCAGCCCGCATGAGGTCAATGGGAAATACATCATGCATTGAATACAACTGCATTGCTTTTATTTTGAAGGCTGCTCTCCTTTTTTTGTTGCTTTTTTGTTGATTTTTCAGTGCAAATCTATAGTCAAACTGCAAAAGCAACAAGGCTTTTTTTACTAAGCGTTGCACATCCAGGGATGCAGCAGTTAAGGCCAGCTTATTAAAGACTGTTTGATGGACTCTGCTGCGCTAATATGCCAAGAGAAAAAAAGAGACGTTTGAGAACGTGCTGCTTTCCAGGTGAACTGTAACAAGAAGGATGATGATATTGCTGTTGTAACTAAAACAGTAAACTTACAGTTTGTTGTGCCTGCTTCACTTTTCATGTTCTAAGAAAAAAGTTAAAAAAGCTAATTCTGTAGCTAGACTACAAACAACACAGTAAGAGCACATTGTAAAGTTAATTTAATGCTGTTCTTTGAAAATTGCATTTTTTACTCCTTCACCTTTTTCATGTCCTAATCACAACATTTGTGCCCTTACCAATTGTACCTATCAAATACCTTACAGTTCACTGCTTTTTATGAGGAGATACAAATAATGAATGAATTAATTAATTTGCCTAAAAAATGTAGCCTGATGTTCTGGCCCTCAACAACAGTCCCTGTTTCTCCTGTGGCCCTTTTGGAAAAATAATTGCCCACCCCCGTGCTAAAGCTAGCGTTTAGCTCAAAGCACCATTGTCCCTAAATTCCATCTCAGAAACTCATTAGCATAACTATTAACTTTACATTTTGTCCTCTTCTTTGTTCTTTTTGGGGCGTGGAAACCTTTGATACAACACTGTCTGTGATGGTTGGGGCTGGCTGGCTGTGAGTATTTGTTTTGTTATTTATTTTTTTGTTTTGTTTTGCCCTGTCTGTTTTACTGTTGGCTCTACCTCTTCCTTTCGCTGTTTGGCTCCACTCGCCCCCGCCTACCTTAACCAGCCAGCTGACTGCTCACACCTGTTGTTCATCTGCTCATAACCTCACCAGCCGTTCACACCTGCCTGACATCAACTACAATCAACCTCTGTATTTAAACTCTGGATCTTGTCATCATCTTCGCTGATCGTTGTTTCTGCCACATGGGTGACTCAAGCTCCAAGCTCCAAGCTCTCAGGGACGGCTCACGGCTCCTCGCTTCACCCTGCCTCCGCTTCAGTCTCCGTCCAATCGGCCCCCTAAACCTCTGTGCCTCAGTGTCTCCTCCTCGGCTTCCTTTGCTCCGGTCTCCCCGCGTCTCCGTGCTTCGCTCGCCTGCCTATTCTACCTTCCCTGTACTCACCATACTGCCTCTCCCTACGAGTATTTTCCCCTGTGCTTATTCAAATAAAACTGGTGTGAGCCTTACATGTGGGTCCATTCTGTCGTCATTTGTCACACTGTCCTCTGCAATAGAAACAGTGCACACCATACATGGGCACAGGGGCTTACGTGCGGTCCACTCAGTATCATGCCGCAATACAATCAATATAGATTAAGTGATAATTCTGTAGAAAATCTCTTTGAATAGTCACATACTTATTCAGTGTCAGTGCTGCCAGTCTGATCAAAACAAGGAAATCAGTGATTTAACAAAATTCTTAATAGGGCGGGGACACAGAGGAGACCACCCAAAGTTTTAGGAGGATGAGGTTCCCAAGAACTCATAAAAATAGAACATCAGGATGTCACAGTGATACAGTGCAGGCTCCTCTAATTGATTTAGAGGTCATTTGTGTGATACTGAGCTTCATAAGTCACCGGCAAGTTCATTTGGTGTTGATTGTGTGTTTGTGCAAGATGGTCCACCGTTAATAGGAAGCAGTGAGACTGGTAGGAAGAGGCCCAGTAAGATGAGCTGATGTTTATTATTAGAATTAGCTGGTTGAATACTGGCTTATTCTGTCTTTTATTTCTTCAAAGTTAAACTAGGGACAAGGCCTGGCATCGGTTGCACTTTGTTTGAATGTAACAATGCCTACATTGTGCTTGTTAAAATGACAATGAATAACATAAAATAACTGTGGAATTTTTGATCTACTCTCTTCTATCTTCTCCACAAACCCCTCATCTCCCTTGTACTACTACCTGTGCCTAAATCTCCCCTGTGCTTTCAGAGTAGGGCTGGGAGATAGGGAGAAAATCAGATATCACGATATTCTTGAGAAAATACCACAATATGGATATTGTGGCGATATTCTAGGGTTGAGAAATTGGTGCTTTAACAAAATACCTTCACACTTAGATTTTAGATAAATAATCATCAGTAATGTGGACAGAAAGTCTAAGTGGGGAAAAGGAACATAACAGCTAGAACAGTCTGGTAAGTTCAGAAAAGTACATTGCTTTAGTGTAATGCAGCCCTTAAAACCAGGAAAAGACAACACTTGTGTCATATCATGATATTACGATATCCAAAATCTAAGACAATAGCTAGTCTCATATCACGTTATTGATATAATATCGATATATTGCCCAGCCCTATGTCAAAGGATAGGAAATTTGGCAATAAATCAGCGCTGTTATGGATCATGTGAAGGCTTTGAAGTCTAAAATGCTGAATACACTAATGTTTCTACACTTTAAAGGATGTTGCAATGTCCTACATTTACAAGTCTCAGTCCATTATAATGTCAAACTTTGTCATCGATGTTCTACCCACTGACACTGTTCAAAACCATAAATCTTCCTGACCAGTGTGTTAACATGATATTGCCAGTTTAAGACACCAGATACAGACATCTAAAGTGCTGGAGGCACAACCCTTATTTATTGGATTAACATTATAAATTACACTGCAGCTGCTGTTTATTTCTTCTGTTCCTTCTTTTAAATAGCATAGGTTGTTGGTTTCTTACCATCTTTACTTTGAAGTTTTCTAAGGAAACCTACTGCAGTAAACATGAGACTTCCAGATAACCAAAGGTTTACCTTTAGCTTGTTGTGCAGCATGAAAAGAGAAAGAGTGAACTAAACAAAATATAAATCTGGAAATGTAGGCAAGCAGCATGCTGAGTTTTACCTACCACTAACAGATAGTAATGACTGTTTTTTATTTATTTATTTATTTTATTTAAGTTCCTTGTTGAAAGACAAAAAAGGGCTACAAAGCTGCCATTATTTTCCTAAGCTTCTGCTTCTCTCCTGAGACAAACAGATAAAGTTAAAGGTCAGACGCTGTTGCCAGCCTATGCAAAGGTGTGGGAGGTCAGACTGTTCTGTGATCCACAACCCACTGCCACATGTTTCTACTGTGTTAAATACAATAAACAAATTGTTTGTTGATGTTGTTTCAGCCTTTGACAGCATTAGACATATGACCTTTATATGACAGGGTGGGCTGATTTATGACAATTAAAACATCAATGCAGCTAAGATGACAGGACAAGAAAGACAGAAAAGGAAATTACCTAAACTGTAAAATAAGGTGAGATGCTTGCTCTCTGAGTCTGAGATAAATATCATGACCATGCAAACCTGAAAGATCAACATTTTGGGGTGAATCACTTTGCATAGAACATCATCAAAAAAGTCAAAAAAGATTTAACAAAACATGGGAATGTAAAATCCTTCCGGATTCAGGATAATTGCCGGACATTACAACACGGTCTGATGTGTGTGTGCATGAGTGTGTGTGTGGTCTAACTGTTTGTGTCTCCAAACAGCTAGCCAGACCATAAGGTCAAACCTGTGGAGAAGAGGGGACGTAGGTGGGGAGGACAAAGCCAAAATAATACAGTCCCAGTGACAAAGATACCACAAAACACATTCTGTGGGCAGAGAGGACACAAAGATGTCCTTGTCAAACTATGACACATCGCCAGAGAAGAAACCCACCATTTATTCCCATGGATTATAGGACAATTACCCCCATTAATCAATAACTAGATAATATTATAGTAAATTAGCATTATTGGAATTCACAGATTAAAGATCTCTAGCACTTATTTATCTCAGCTGCAAACAAAAAGTCCAGGTCATAATAATAAAGATCAAATAAATTATTTTATTTGAGGGAAAAATATGAAGTCAATGATCCAATCTCCTTTTTTCTATTATTGTGTCCAAGGGAACAGGGAAGTGAGTGGGTGAGCACTGTGTGCATAATGACAAAGACACTATGTACATGGGTGGGCACGGGTGCTCAAAAGTGTGGGCATGGAGCAGAGTTCAGCTTGTCCCATCAGCTCCTTCATCAGCCATGCGGAGGCGTGAGGCCAGATAAAGCGCAGGAAGTGGGGGGGCGACGGCGCTCAGTCTGCCCCTGATATCAATGTTCCTATAAACAAAGGGCATGCTATGGCACAGTACCAGAAAAGGTGGTGGAGGGAAAATAATTAATTAAAATGTTTAATTTCGCTTTTGGGTTTAGAGATGTTTAACGCAAGGAAGACATTATTAACATTAACAAGCGAATAATCTACAATAATAACGTGAAAAATCACATGGGGAGGCCCCTATGGCAACCTCTGGGAAATTATTATGGGTATTTTTGACAGTTTTTTGACATTACTTTAAAAAAAATCTATCCACAATGAAAATAACCGTTGCAGCCCTGAGCCAGTATCACTTCTGTTTCAATTCAGCATGAGCAGCTTAACAATTGATTAAGTAGAAAAGGCTGAACATCAATAGAGTACTTGTTTTGTAAAACCAAAAGGAAACCCTGATGAAGGGATCTCTTATCCTGTCATTTATCTCCAGTTAGCAGTTTCTCTAGATGTTTTGAAACATATTATTATGGAAAATGATATGTACAGTGAACTAGACATTTGCATTTACAACGTGCAGAGGTTAGGTTTAGATGTTTGGTACAGTGGGAAACAAAAATAGAGAAAGACAAAATAAAAATAAAACAGCTTTGAGATATGTCACCAAGCAGGGTGGAAAAGATGCAAAGTTTAAAAAGAGAGGAAATATGACACCAAACAGATGAATACACAACACGATCAATCAACAAACACAAAAAATCCACTTACATGGAGACAGGGAAGTGAAAAACAAGCCAATGAATCAACACATTAAAGTTGCTAAAAGTAGCTAGGACAAAAATAGGTCACCTATTAAAGTATTGTCATCATTTTATCTAGGAAGTTTTTGCTTTTGGGCCACACACTTAAACATGATTATGCACACCATTTACAAAAATCAAAAGTTGTAAATAATTGACAAACGCAGGCTGGGAATTTACACTCACAATTATATATTAAATCATTTCACACTTCAGTATTTGGGATAATTCAATCAGAAAAAGAAAAGCACGGACTATTGGTGTCATGTTGCACAGCTGCAAGCTCTGTTTGACAAACATAAAACATTGACAATCAGTGTCACGTGTATCCACCCAGACCCATCCACGTGCTGCTTCAATTACCACAACTGTCAAGAAGTAGAGAAAGCTGGTCTGAAGTAAGAACTGTGTAGCTTAGTAGCACTAAGGTACTGATCACACATTTGAGTGACCGTGTGTGCTTAGTAAAATTGTGTAATCAACTTATGTCGGTGAAATTAAAATTACGCCCACATACATACTTTGATTTTTCCACCAATGATGGATTAGTACTTAAAAGGCAATTAAGGAGGAGACCATGTCTGACTTAGCCGTTTAAAACACCTGCTTAGTAGCAGTTTTACAACGAACACCCAAATTACATTCATCATTACAACTTCTGGGGTCATGTTCATAAAATATTAGTGTCAGTTTAAGTTCGCCAGCTGTTTGGTCTTCAGCCTCCTTTCTTCTATTTCCAGAGGAAACTTGCCCTCATTTTTGGTCATTTCTACACCCTGAAATTATCTGGCTGGGAAAATATGTTCCACTTTTTAACCTCGGACGTGTTGAAAAAAAATAGGCAAACAAGAGAAGAAAAAGAAGAAAAAAAGAAGCAGGTGTTAGACAAGAGTGGTAGTTAGCACTTCATGCAAATAGTCTCCCTGAATTCTTAGAATTGTGATTACCACACACGTACTGCACACAGCAATGATTGCAATTTCAAAGCCTTGATAAGCCTAGTCTGGTTGTATTCCTACTAAAGGGGTGCGATATATAGCCTGGCTCAGCCCTTCAAAGTACTTCCGCTCAATTTTCATTTTCCTTCAGTACTCCGTCTGGGTTTGCAGTATTTTCTTGGGTTTTCTCCGGTCAAATCCTAACCGGTCCAATCAGCAAACAGCAGGAGCGGCTGAGAGCAATGACGTTGAGGTTCGGTAACCTTCGGTGTGTTCTGTAATGGCGGCGGAGAAAGATGCGGCCTGTTGCGGCAGCACTGCAGAATATCAAGAAGTTAAAGCCCGAGCATGAACAACCTTCGTTGAGTTTTGTTGGTGGCCATTAGTTTGTAGCCCTCTTCATAGAGCTTAGGTCAGGCCAAAACAAATCTAGCCCGACCCTCCCCGAGCCAGTGCTTGTAGTGTCCGTGCCCTGCCTGACACATTAACCGTAGTTATGAACCCAAGCTTGATTTAAACTCGAGAATGTTTTACTACGTGGGCCGTTATAACTGACGTTCTCAACTGTAATTCTGAGTTGTTTGAACTACAGAAATCTGTTGAGAATTATCTTAATGAATAATGCAACAAGGACGAAGCATGTAAACTGCGTTGTTTGCTTATTCAGCATGTAATGGATCGCAAATGGATCCAAATGAGAAACATAACAAAAAAACCTGACCCTTGCACCCTCAGCCGAATAGTGTGGGCAACAGATAAAGGCAAAAACATAATCAAAGCCCTGGAACGCTAGGAGACTTCCTTGTCTCGATCACCTAATTAATACAGTCCTTCACTGTGGTCTTCATGCTGACGCAGTGGCCGTCGACAGTGCTACAGATGGGGGTGACACGATATAGCAGTTTACCTCACACTCAGGTCAGGGCAGGACATAGGCCTACACCGGAGCTACGGGAGAAGCGTAGTGGAGAGGAAACGCTTTCTCTCCAACAAATCAGGCTAATAAAGTAATGAATAAAAAAACACAAATGCTAGATCAAGGGCTCGGCCGGGCCTGAGGATAGTGGCGGATAATATCAGTCCGGCCCGGCCTGTGCTAAGCTAATAGTTGTTGTCGTCTCCCCTGTTGCTAGCCTGGTCCTACCAGACAGTACGTAGGAGGTTAGAGCCAAGCTACCCGAGTGGCTCTGGGCAGATCCAATAGTTTTAAACTTCAACAGAGAACCCACCTTCAAGGAAGTTAACACTTGTCAATGGAGGACTCTCTGTACAAATGAAAGGTACAAGAGTCTGGTAGGACCAGGCTACGAGATATATATAGTCTACAATCATATCATCACTGCTGTGTTAAAGGGGCTCTAAGCGATGTTGGGGATGTTACTTCTTGTTGACGTTCAAAGTATTTTCAAACAAAACAAGACCAGATTGCCCTTCCCTCCTCCTCATCCCATCCCCTCCCCCTCCCATCTGTGCTTCCACGCACTGGCCCCCCACCCCCAAATCCTTCTTGTCGGTTATTGGCTAGAATGCTAGAACACTGTTTGTGTATGTTGGGTTGTGCAGGTTAGCAGTTTGTTTTTGTTGTTTGTAGACCCTGGGCTTTCTACAGAGGCTGCATTTTACAGTGTGTTCTGGGGAAAAGCATATTGCGGACAGTGAAGAGACAAAGTCGGTGAAAGGAATGAAAGCAGAAATGAGGATGCCAGTCAGGCCTGCTAGCCGACCTCCACTGCCAAGCTTCCTGCTCACCAACGCCAGATCCATCGCACAAAAAATGGATGAGCTGGAACTCAGCATAGCAACAAATAACTACACACGGAACTGCTTCGTGATGATTATCACCGAAACCTGGCAGAAGACCCTCATCCCGGACGCGGTGCGGATAGCAGCCCGAGCTACGTAACGGCAGGATCGAGACAAGAACTCTGGCAAGACCAGAGGAGGAGGATTTGCATTTTTGTGCCTAATGGTGTAACAGCAGAATTGTTGCTCAGCAATGCTCACCTGACAGTGACTATTACTGGCACTGTCTACATAGCCCCCGATGCTAACGTTGGTACAAGTTTGGCTCACCTGCTAACTGTAGTCAACAAATTGCAGCGCAATCACCTGAAGGGGATACATATTGCAGCAGGGGACATTAACAAGGCGGCCTTAAACGCTATACTCCCCAGCTTTTTCCAGCATACAGATTGTGCTAGTGGGAAGAACACACTAGACCATGTATACTCTAACATCAAGAAAGCATACAGAACCTCTCCCTGACCTGGGCCAGTCAGATCACATCCAACTAGTCCTGATCCAAGCATACATCTTGGTCAGAAGGTCTAAACAGCCAAGTAGAAGGACTATCAAAACCTGGCCTAACACTGCCCTATCACAGCTCCATGACTGCTTCCAATAAGGCCAAGGTTGTGTGCAATATGTTACAGAACAGAGCCCTTTGTTTATTACTATGACTTCTTCTTGCTTGTATGCTGCACAATTCACATTACAGCAGAGGTATACAACTACTGCTTACTCAGACGTCATAGTTCCTAGACTAGTTAAATAAGTATTTTGTATGTCTTTGAATTGTTTTTACTTGAATACATACATTTTTTTTAAATATAAGAACTATTTGCAATCAATATTGTGCCAATTATTGTCATCAGTGATTAAGGAACATTTAAAAACACATTTTTAAAGGATATTGTCTAATTGTCGTTAATGTCAAAATCTGCAAAAACATCAAGATATTATTTTTTGTCCATATCGCCCATTTCTACTACATCCATAGTAGTACCACTAGTCAATCATTGTAATTTGTATCATTACAGTTAAACTAAGCTACATTTGGGGAAATCATGTGTACCTCTATATTATTAATCCACAAAAACACAACATGTGTTGTTTAGAATATCCATTCTGTATTTATATTCTTGAGATCATTACATTATTTAAATATGGCATGTAGTTACATGACACAAAATCCTTTAGAGTAAAAACAACCATTTTGTCATTTTGTACACTTGTATACACAGCCCACACTCCCAGATACAAAGAAAGCAAGGGGAATTGGACAAAACCAAAACGGCTCTAATCAACTGGGTTTTTTTACATTGTGAGATGGGGACAGCCCTGTCCATAAATAAGGGTTTTATGGTCTCTACAGTGATCCTAACCCCTTGGCCTTCTCCTATTGGTTTCCTCTACCCAAAAGCAGCCCCATGACCCGGAGTGACCTGATCCCTGGAGGCAACAGCATCGTCTCATAGTTTCAAACAATAACAACAAATCCACTGAAAGCAAAGTGACCTGTGCTCCATCAGAGCTGTCACTCTCTGGGAACTATCTAAAAATCACCTTAGAACAGAATGTAATAAGTGTTTGGGTCTGTGACTGCTGGATAAATTCAAAAAGAGGTGATTTTATGTAGGGAACTGTTTACATTAAGGCAAGCTAGCTCCACCTCACCGTTTAACAAACCTTTAATCAGCAAACCTTTTTCTCTAAACATTTATGAGCTGTAGCCATTCAACAACTGCCTTATATTGTTGCAATTGGATGACTGAATGATTCCTATCTCTGGCTTTATTCCACAGTGGCCTGAAGGCAACCACGCCGTTCTAATTCTGCTTTAATGTGGGGACACTATAACCCTTATCTTTTTAACAGCCCCCTATAAAAAGTAAGACTTCCTTTCTATTTTGTTGTATGTCGTTAGATGAGTTCATCCCCAGGGAACAGTGACAAGGGGGAAGTGCCTGATGTGGAATTCAAGGGTGAACTACTAATCAATCTCCATCATTAAGAATAAACCACAACTCTCTAAATTTGATCTTCAACAACAGTTTCCTCAACAACTTTTGGTTCATTGCCATATGTGTGTGATGTGTCCCTAAATAATGATGCTAAGGAACCAAAACCAATTCCAGCAAATGTAACTGAACTACGGACCTGGAGGAGCGACGGCAGTTTTAGAACTGCAGGTCCAGTCCAAATTTGCAATGAGAGATAAGCGGATTCTAACTGCAGACATGTCGATATTCTCCATCTACGGGTAGGTAAGTTAATACCAGCTGCAATGCTGACTCGTGTCACCTGCAGGGAATGCTGTTATTTTTACTGGAGCCCCCAGTGCTGTGCCAAGGCAGCAGTCCCATTAATGCAATACTGCTGTCTGTCTGAACACAGCCTCAAAGCTGCTGCTTGAAAATATTATTATATTAAATTTAAAACCTAAAACACGTAAAGGTTTTGCCAGTTAGACCATACTGGCTTCACACTCTGAGTATTGTAGTAAAAATCTGCCCAAAGCGTTTGCTCACCGAGATTTCATTGCAGATCTTCTTATACGAGAGATGACAGTGATCTGGAGTGATGTGAAAAGAATACGTCTCCTTGTCACCTCCTCTCCTTCCTCCTTCGCCTCCTATTAACGCTTGAAAAAGATCCTTAACATATCTTTCCCTTGTCGCTCCCATATCGTTGACTTCCCTTGTCACCTCATCCTCTGAAACTGGACACAAAGAAGGCATTTTTGTAATTTTTGCATCATTTTAAAATTGTACAGTTGAGAGAAGGGCAAAGAGGTGATGGCAGACTGCAGAGCAAAACTATAAACATTAATTATGTAGCAATGTGAAAGCGGATTCAAAAGAAAGCATGTCAAGTAACCTAGGGGAATGTCGTCAGCTGTTGCACAGCTGCTCACGCGAGGCTGAGGGTCCCAATTAACACATCAAACACTGAAACACTGAGGACCCAGAAGACCGCACATAGCTGTCACAACCCCATCTCTGCCTGTCAACTCTGCAGATGGACAGCAATAGAAAACTAGTGAGCGGTTATGTTCCAGGTGTCCTTTCAGAGAAAATGTACTTATGTGTAGATGTAACCACACACACACTGAACACTGACTTGCACATACAAAGACAAGCCTTGTAAAGCTCAATCTACTTTCTACACCTGTAAGCTGCAGCGCAGAAGTGAAGAGGGATGGTGAAACAAGGTCACTGCTGTCCCTCTGGTTAAAGGATATATTAATAGAGTTACAATACTGTGAGATGGGGTTCAGCCAGGTGCCTACACAGTTTGGGAGCCCTGATGATACCTGATGTATACCTGGTGACCACCCAGTCTAGTCAATGTTCAAAAGACTTCAGTCTTTGCAGGGAATTTTGGGAATTATTTGAGTAGTCCATGAGTCTTAATGTATTTTTGTTTTTGCATATCTGAAGTCTTTACCTTCTCCGATCCATGCCGAGTTGCCATCAGTGAGTGCTAATGTAAACCCAGCACCCAGGTCTACAGCCCAATCAACTCGCAGGATGTAGGGGGTGCTTGGGTCAGTAGCTACAGTGATCTGTCGGACTGTACCACTCATAACCTGCAAAAAAAAAAATCAAAGATAGGAATTAAGAAACAAGGTGAAATTATGATTCACTGTTTCTGCAACAAGCCCACGGCATTGTGTTCAGGGTGTTTCGCAGGCCTACTGCTTGAATTTGGTCCTAGGACTTCCTTCAAAGACAACACTTCTATCAATCCATTTTGATGTTGTAAGGTTGTCTTAATCTTCCAGTTGCGTCAATTGTTTTACTTCTTGGATTTGGTAATGAACATCCCTGTGTGTCTTCAATAGGGGTCTCTCGGAGTCAGTGGAACCACACAGAGAGTTTGGCAGGTTTTGCATGGGGGTGTGGGCTCCCCTGACCACCAGTAAGGTAATTGCACGATTTAAAGATTAAAAAACAAGATTCTAGAAACATCCACTTTAGAGACTGAGCTCAAGCTTAAGCTCTTTGAACTCACAAAGCTTCGTAACAACCATTAAAACTGCATGTTGCACTGTAGGGGAAATATTAACTCAGCTGAATGGGCTGTTTCTCATCTTAAATTTATTCAGATTTTAATGGATAGTTTGGGAGAAATATTGAAGTGCCATCATGTTTGACAATATGAAGCAAATACTGTACCAATGAGAGCCATTCATGTCATTTGTTCAATCACATGTAAGGTATTGCATTGATGCGAGTTAAGATAACTGCCAATCATCTATTGCGGCAAAAACTGTGGGATCCATGGTCTTAGAGTTACTTAATACAGGGAACTAAACATGATTTGCCAACGCAATGCTGCTCAATGAGTGTGCTGAGTTAGCTCGTTTGGTAATGTCACCTTGCCCTCAGGGTGATGCCTTTGATAGCTGATTCACTGCTGCAGTTAAAGTTCAGTCTCCTGCCAGAAGCAGCCTAGTTTCAACAGATCAGTTACAACAGATGTTAATCTAAGGATTACAATATGACCCGAGAGATGGTTCCTGATGTCCTTTTGCTTTGGCTACTCATCAGGTTATTTCCTTCTCAGCTGGCTTGAGAAACTTTTACTTGATTACGGATGTCCAGGCCAGAACATGTGATTACTGCTTCCACGTGAAGTGAGAGGTGAGTTCCCTGCTTAACTACAGGGCAAAGTATGTGGAGATGGAGGGAAAAGGACAGCTAAATTGGCAGTTAGCCAAGCTGGACATGTTTGAAAAAATGAAAATGAGCTCTTTCAGACACTGTGCAATAAGTTAGGATGTGACAACACTTTTTTTTTTTTATTCTGTCTTTGCATCTCCCACCATATACAGTATGCTGACAGAGCAGGTGATCAGGGTTATTCAAAATGAGACGTACAGCGGAGATTTGACATAGACAAACGTGTGCCCTCTCTACACACACACACCAGTGCATGCACAAAGACCCTAAAGAAACAGATTGAAGTTGACCCCTTGTGCTTCAAGAAGGGGTGTGGCTGGACGAAAGGCGATGAAAAAGATGAGGGAGCTGAAGGGTTCAACTTTAACCTCATAAAGAGAGCCCAGCTACTCATTAGTTACTGTAACATCTGTTGTGCAGGACGATAACCCTGTGGTAATGACAGAAGGACACTCCAATTAAATAAACAGCGCTGTCTGTCAGGAATGGAGAGCTGCGCAAAACCTTCAAAGTCAATCCCGAAGTCAACCTGTCCCGTTCCTCGATCGGCGGACACATCACTGGAAGGCTTAAATCATCAACATAATCTCCCCAACAGCTTTGACACACAACCCTTATCCTCCTCTCTTACTCCCTCTGTAATTTCTTTGCTCAACCTTTTCATTGTCATTTCTTCAGCATTGCTGCATATGAAAAAAGGCTTAACTGTGCAGGAAGTACTACGCAAATGAGTGACAAAGAGAGCCTCTGCTGTAATTATGCAGCTTGTGTCTTCAATGAGGAGTCCTTACAGAAAAGTAAAAGCCAATGCAGTTAAGTGTCTCTTTAATGGGCCTGGACTATTAAACCAAGTCCTCTCACTGTCCTTTCACTGGACGGTCCCCTCATGCTTTCTCCAATACAATGGGTTCAAGATGAAAAGGAGAACTCTTTGGCTAGTCCATTATATCATAGGATGAGTCAGGGATTAAACAGCAACAGACTGTGGCATGCCATAGCCTTTTATTCTTTGTTCTTTCCATGTGTTGGCTACCTGAAGCCACTTGACTAATAGAATCAGTATGAGCAATTATAACACTGACTACAATGAATCAAGGCCTAAAGAGTAAAGTGTGTGTGTGACCATAAATTGACTGATGCATGCCTCAAAGACCAGGTTTGAAAAACTACTCTAATTTAATCATGAATATTTTTACTACTCATATTTGTGCTGCTTGCAGGGACTGCAATGAAGTGGTGATGGGTCAGGGTCAAGCTTTGTCTCGTGCTGTATGAGAAAATGTGCCAAGTTTAAGGCCTACAGTTTATTTAACATCTTCTTGGTGAATTTCCTCAGCCTCTCTACTACTCAGCGTCAACATAGCTTGCCACCTTTATCAACATTATCGGGGGAAAGAATTGTAACTACGGCTGTGATGACACAAGGTGAAAATGTAACGTGAACAGAAGTTGAAAAATGAAAGGACTACTGCTGGCAACATAATAAATAAATTACATAAAAAAATGTATATGTGAGATTCTAGATAATGTAGTGTTCAAATTCCACTAAAATTACTCAAAGATAAAGTATTACTTCAGTTTCCCCCAGTGTAGTGCAAGGCTGGTGGCCAACCGGGCCTAAGCAACTGAGGAAAAAAATCTTGCATTTAAAACAAAAACAAACACAAATCACTAATCTGCAGTTCAGACTGTTTGGGATGAAGTTTTGTCCTACAGTTTGTCTTGGGTTTTAAGTAAGATACATAGCTTGAAGCTAGTCAGAGTATTCTTGGGTCTTCGTTTTGGTACATGGCAGCATGAGATTGTTATTGTTCTTAAGCCACAAAATTGATTTTGTAAATTAGTATATGAAAATGTAGGATCATTTTGATTTGCACGCCATCGAAAAAAATCTCATGTATTTTTAAGAGGTTTTTGAAACTAGATACAGTGAGACGGCTTGGTTGGAAACTTAGACTCAGTCATATTTTCAAATCTCCAGTTAGGTTTTAGCATTGACACAATGTAGAGCCCATGACTCGGTTATCATAGAAACTATTTGGCTCTACATTTATGCAGCCATCAGTCTGTGACTGGCACCAGGAGGGTCCTTGTCAAAAAAAGACACTTGCCAGTGGGCCTGACAACTTTCCTGGGTGAAACCATGGTCAATAACCCATTTTAGAATAGAAACTGTCCTGTTTGCACCACTGCTTTTGAGGAGATGACTAATTGCAACAAGAGGACAATCCTTCAAACATAGCGAGCCTAAAAGGGTTGCCCTCGTGACATCAGCTCTTCTGTATAATGTTGTACACAACATCTTGCTAACAGTGGACCCAGCCGCACAATAACAGGTTATTTTCACAACACCAATTTTGATATAGGAATAAGTTACAGTAGTTAAAACTTGCTCAGTCACAAATCTAAGGCAACTCTTAATGAATATTGTGGTAGTTTAAAAAGTTTAGAGATCAAGGCACAATACAATCTGTGAAAGCACAACTTTGGTGACGTAATAAGCCTAACTTGTATTCCCATCCGAGGGTCAAAACTGCAGAAGCCACACGACCAGTTACTGCAGTACTTCCATCCATTCATTGAAGAAAGCCTTAATTTTGCCATCAAAATATCAATATTATTCTAAAGATTTTGACCTGATGTTCTCGCTAACAGAAATAAGAAAGGATTGCACATCCTAAGGCTACATTGTCACTTGATTTGAATCCAGTAATCAGGCATGCGTGCACTTGCCTAAATAGGTCAGTGCACTGTAAACCGTAATCACATTAAGAGGAATGTACATGTGTTTAAAGTACACTTGCTCATCTCTTGCTCTCCATTTGATGACATAGTCTTTTTTTAGACCAAGTTTTTATCCACATCCACAATATCCTCTTGTTGAAAAAAAATATGCAAAACACGTTTAAGGTGTGATTTATAGTCTGACAGATTTCTTCTTACATGAAGAGCTCTGCAGGAGTGTCGGTGATAGGTTGAGGGGAATTTATGAAACATGGTTTCAATGCAATCAAGATGCTGCCGAGACTGGTTGGAGGGAGGGGCCTTCATTGTAAAAACTTTCAGGGAAAAGTGGACCGTACAAATGTCAGTCTCATGTCACCAAAAAACAGGATAGTTTTCTATCAGGGTATGAAAATGTAAATATAAATATACCAGTCAAATTAAAATATATGGTGAAAACTAAGGATTTGTTTTATATTTGCTTAATTGTGAAGTCCGTAACATGTCATAAATCCTCCTTCCAAGTTTAGTGTCCCAAGTGATACCACTAAAGCAGTCTTTCAGCAATATCTGCCTTATTATATAGAGATGTTGACTTCCTTATATTTCCCATTATAACTCAGATTGTATTATAATTCACAGCCTAATGAATTACACCATACACTAATTTTACATTACGTTATGCTAACTTCCGGTTTGTGTTTCTTCACTACAGTGCACCATTGTGGAACGAATATTATCGGTAAGGTTACAGATACGCCTTGGTTTTCCCTAATACCAGTAGTCGGAATTCACTATACATGTGGTCACATGTATGTAAAACACTTGACGTACATATTTCCTCAACATACTTACTGTATTGTATGGGCTTACTACAACGTTGTCCAAACGAAGGCATTTGTGTGTGAAACTGAACTCTTGCTGCTCTTGACAGGTTTTGAAAGAACGTCAACCTTCATCTCCTGTGTCAGGCTGTAGGTTCTCAGCCAACCAGCAAACGAGGTTCCACGCGCAACGTCGTTACGTTACGTCAACATATTTGGTTACGTCACGTATGCTCCAGAGAACAGGAACTCTGATGTGGCTCTGACTCACAACAAAAAATGGTAAGGTTGTTTTTTATTAATCAAGTGCTTCTTCTATTTGACAGTGTATTTTAAGCATATTCTATTAAACACATTCTACGTCCAATCTGTGTCCGAAAAACACAATGACGACAACTAATGCTTGCATTCGTTGTAAAGCAGGACGTATAATAAATGCTAAACTAGCTCGCTAGCATCGGCTAGCTAATGTAGGGTAAACTTTAAGCCAATCTATCTTTCACATGTATGTTTCTATTCTTAAATCTCATTTTACTGTATTTTCATACCATCACGTAAGTTGCATTTTTGTGTCAACGTGAGTAGTTTGATAACAAAGGCTTAACATGTTTCAAATTAATGAGTAACGTTACAAACAATGCTAGCTAGCATCGCAATGTTTTGAGGTGTGTGCCACGTAGCTGCAGCATGTAACATTATGTGTGTGTGTGACTCGGCTTCACATTGTGGATTGGCATACAAAGTTGAGTTTGCAATAACTGGAATATTTTAAACCAAAACTCATAAGTACGTAGGTATCTTGACAGAACAACTTATTTATATGAAATCTTAATGACAAGCGGACAATTCGTTACAACTGTAGTTTTAAACAAAACATGCAGCAACAACAAACGCACATGCGTAATCGCCGCAGTCAGAAATCATGTATCACAACGTCCAAAAGATTATCCAAATGCACACTTTTAAAATTAAAAACTGTTATAATGCTGTCTTGTTTAATTGGTGTTTGTCTTGGGTATCTGTATCTTTTTATTGTTGTTTTTTTATGGACCGTGAGTAATAATAATAATAATAATAATAAATGCTATCTATTTTGCCATCAATACAATTGTAGTAATATATTACTAAGTTAGCTGTGGCAGGAGTGTAATTAGTGCTATCTGTCTTTCTGTCTAACAAGACAAAAAAAGAGTATACATGCTTATATTTAAATGCATGATTATGTCAAATTATCTAAATACCTAAAAGGCATGTCTATTACCATGTCAGGAATGTATAATATTTAAATATGTGGATTCTAGGGGGCACATATGAAAGTATCCCAGAATGATACTATATTAACAGTCTTAAAGATTAATACACATATTTCTGTGAGTAGAAACTGAAGTTTTCAGAAGAGGTTGCATCAGAAATAATTATAAAGCCCTTTGGTAGTTTCAGCTTTGGAGTGCAGAGTATGATGAGCCTTGTCTTTGACTGTGAGATGTCCTGTATTGTTGGCCAACTAAGCTGCACCCCAGTGTAGTTGACAGGCGAGGACAGGGAACAACACATTTGTACCCAACCGGGGAAGGGAGGACTTAAGCAATGTCATCAGTTGTCTCCATCTCAGGAGCATCAGCAGACACACAGTTGGTGAAAAGTATGCATTTAACACAAAAACAAACACAAATCACTAATCTGCAGTTCAGACTGTTTGGGATGAAGTTTTGTCCTACAGTTTGTCTTGGGTTTTAAGTAAGATACATAGCTTGAAGCTAGTCAGAGTATTCTTGGGTCTTCGTTTTGGTACATGGCAGCATGAGATTGTTATTGTTCTTAAGCCACAAAATTGATTTTGTAAATTAGTATATGAAAATGTAGGATCATTTTGATTTGCACGCCATCGAAAACAGGCTTTTTGGCGTTGAGTTTTTGACAATGGTGTGACTTTAACTGGGTCTACAGTCCAGTTTGTTGTCACACAGAAAGCACAGCTGCTACAACGACATTCCTTGTTACAAGTAACATGACACCAGTGTTACAGAAAATGAACTAAAGGGAAGTCAGTGTTTCTAATGTGTATGATATATTGCTGGTGAGCTGAACTAGATCATGTCTGTTACTAAATATATAATTTCTTTTTCATCTTGCAGTCGGCCATTTTCAACTTCCAGTCGCTGTTAACAGTGATTCTCCTCCTGATCTGTACCTGTGCTTACATCAGAGCGCTGGCTCCCAGTATGCTAGACAAGAACAAGTCCGGGTATGCTCAGATACTATATGAGATACTTAACAATGAAGCTGCAATGGATGTCTTTGCAGTGATTAATTGAGCCTTTGTCTATTAGATCGGGACACCATGTTATATCAAACTGCATGACCAAATACTTGGATTGTTAATGCACTTCATTACTATCACTTATTTTAGTCATATAGTAAGACCCTGATTCATAAGTCTGAGAATCAAGGTGGAAGAAAGACATTGAAAACAATCACACACTTATAGTATGTCCCCTGTAAGTCAGTTAGTGCTTGCTACTGTGTAGTAATATAAAAATCAGTGACAATGCTAAGACACAGATTATTTGTTTTTCATGAAAGTGCTATACATTCCACTTCATCCTATAAGTACTTCAGCAGTTCTGTATTTTAACTTAAATTAGAGCTGTTTGTTGCTTTCTGTAGTAGAAACAGTCCAAGATGAAGCTGATTCTGGTTGGCATGTAGAATCAGAATGGAGTGTATGTAAGCCCTGCAATTTAAAATGATCCATCCCTCTGCAACTCACTTTAGTCCTTTTATGACAGTAAAGTGAATATATTTGAGTTTTGAACAAAACAGACATTTCAGGATTTTATCTTTGGGAAATGCTGGTCAACATTTTTTAGCAATTTGAGCTAATAATAAGAGCCTCAAAGCAAGTTAAGTAGCAGAAGGCCCAAATGTTCATTAAAACTGGATCATTATTATTCTTGGATGTGTAAACTCCATGATTCACTTCTAACAAGTGGCACAGCCCAGGAACAACACACACACACACACACACACACCAGTAGAGCAGGGAGGGATATCCTCTTCAGACCAACAACAAATGAGACAGAGTGGCAGATGGGATGATTTAATAATTTCCCCTTTGGAATTGATCCATTGACTAAGGCATTAGATGTTATTTGTGTTGATTTGATGTCACACATTATGCAGATCTTTTGGGGGTGGTAGCTATAGGTCTAGAATCTGAGGGAAAATTTTATGTTCTCTACATGAAAATATTTGTACACGATTAAAAAAAAAAGAGCAAAAAAAAACATATTTTTCCAAAGTTGTAAAAAAAAGTAACTTTAAAACCAGAGCTATCTAAAGTCAACAAAAAAAATAATAAAAATGAGATTCTGCCACCATCTGGTCAGTTTGAAAGTTGGCTTTTAGACTTGTACACTTGCAGACAGACACACCCTCACAAGGCCGACAAGCACATCAGAAATGGGCAGGCCTGGAATGCAACATTTGCTTCAGCTGTCACTAGAGATAATAAGACTTGCCTGCTGTCCCCCGCTCTTCCAACGTGAACACCCCTTACATGGAAAGGACATCTGTTGCTGTCTGGGTTTTGTAGGAAGTTGAGCACAATCCTCTTGGAAAGTTGTGTCAGGAGTCTGACTAGCAGTTACTGTGGCTACCACCTTAACATATCAACACAGGGCCAGGCCTCTTTTTGACTTCTAATAGAGGCTTTTTGTTTTATTGCAGTAAAAGTACAAGTAACTTTTACAAAGGAGTAAAAATAAATGGAGACAGAAATAAACAGACATTTGTTTCTGTTTGTAATTTTCTAATTGTTTTTATTTTAGGCTCCTAGGAATTTTCTGGAAGTGTGCCAGAATAGGTAAGCCTATTGTGTTTGTTTTACTTTATGTCATTGTTGTCTTTACATTAATGAAATGTTGCTTAACAGTATTTATTTTCCCCAGGTGAGCGGAAGAGTCCCTGGGTTGCCTGCTGCTGTGTCATCATGGCTTTTAGCATACTGTTTCTTCAGTAGCAGTCCAAATAAAACCGTGAATGGAAACATTGGGGAAATGAACCAGACAACAAGGCATGGACAGTACAATCCTAGAAGCACAACAGGGCCTCCGTGGGTATCGCTTAGATAATATAAAAAACGGAGAGCCGTCACCACTCACCGTAGACACGGAGAGGGAAAACTGTGTCTTGTGTAGGGGGGAGGGATGAGCTGATAGCCCAAGAGTGTGTCTATATTCCTCCAGGGACTCAGGCCTGTCCTTGTTTGCTTATGTGGAATGTTTACTTACAGATGTGTGTGGGGGGGCCAATGCTTTTTTGTTATCTGCCATTTTGTTTAAAGGAAAGCAGTCATTCTGGTGGGATCAAAATTATAAATGTTTTGTCCAAAAATTTCAAACCAATGTTTTTTTTAAATTGTCACAATTGCATTGACCATTTTGAAATTCTCCACAAAACGGACCTTTATAAATGTTCAAAACTGTTATGCAGTTCACATTGAGGCTTATATTTGTAAACTGAGTCAAAGCAAGGTGGGACTTCAACCGATCTCAACACCCTCGTTTGTTGAATCTAGAAATGATCCTTTTTCACAGCAAACAAAATGATAGTATAGCTCTTCAGGTGTCTGATAGTGCTATATGTTTGTCTCAAAGAGCTACTGATGTTTTTTAAAGTCCGTCAGTTTGCTGCTATTTATTAAAAACAAACGTTTTCGTCATTTTTGGCTTTCGACATCGGTTTGTGTTTGTTGTGATGTTGCCACACTGTAAAATGAAGTGTCATTGACGTCAGACGTGCAAAATACATGTTGATGAACCTTTTAAACTTTTGTCCATCTCTCTTAAGGGCATGATTACACATTATGTACATGTTAGATTGCAAATGCAGAGTTAGAGAACATGTTTTGTGGTTAGGAAGAAACTACAACCCTAAAGGGGCTGTACTTGAAATACAGGGAAAAAGTTGGCAAGGTTTTCCTCCACACAACCCAAAGACCGTTCCCCAACTTGCCAAATACAGTGGGGCTTTAAAGTTTGGGCACCCCAGGTAAAAATTTGTATCTATGTGCATAAAGAAGCCAAGAAAAGATGGTAAAAAGTCTACAAAAGGCATCAAATGACAGATTAGACATTCCTACAATATGTCACAAAAAGTTAGATTTTATTTCCATCATTTACACTTTCAAAATAAAACAAAAGAAATTGCGTCTGCAAAAGTTTGGGCACCTTGCAGAGTTTCTAGCATGTACCGCCCCCTTTGGAAAGCTGAGACCTAACGGTGTCATGGATTGTTCTCAATCATTGTCTGGAAAGACCAGGTGATGTCAATCTTAAGGTTTTAAATGCCCAGACTCATCTGATTTTGCCCCAACAATCAGCTCCATGGGTTCTTCTAAGCAGTTGTCTAGAAAACTCAGATTTGAAAATAGTTTGCAACCCTGCTTTGGTTTTGCATTACAGCCACTGGCAAAGGGAACATTTCCCGAGTAGCAGGAAAAATGGATTCAAAAAAATGTCAGCAAATTTTGGACGCTAACTTGATGCCATCTGTGAAAAGCTGAAGTTAAAGAGAGGATGGCTTCTACAAATGGATAAATATCCTGAACACACCTCAAAATCCATGGTGGATTACATCAATAGGCGTAAACTGAAGGTTTTGCCGTGGGCTTCACAATCTCTTGACCTCAACTTAATTGAAAATATCTGGATAGAACTTATTAGAGCAGTGCTTGACAGACAGCTCAGAAATCTCAAAGAACTGGAAGACTTTTGAAAGGAAGAATGGGCGAAGATACCTCAAACAAGAATTAAAAAACTCTTGGCTGGCTACAAGAAGCGTTTACAAGCTGTGATACTTGGAAGGTATTAACTCTGCAGGGTGCCCAAACGTTTGCAGATGCTATTTTTTAGTTTTCCGTCATTATGAAAGTGCAAATGATGGAAATAAAAACTAACTTGTTGTGACATATTGTACGAATGTCTACTCTGTCATTTGATGCTTTTTTGAGATTTTTTCCATCTTTTCTTGGCTTCTTTATGCACATTAATAAAATTTTTTACCTGGGGTGCCCAAACTTTCGAACCCCACTGTACCTACGCTTTGTCATGGCCCTTGGCGTATGATACCGACGCACAAGGCACTAACATGCATGCGTGGCCGGACTGGCTGCCAAAACAGACCGGCGAAGCTCGGGTAACATCACACACAGAGGCACTGTGACTTCATTCTCTGCTCAAGACGCAATTACATCACTATATCTTAAAATTGGAAGTACTTTTTTACTTCTTTATTAATGTACTGAATATCAAGTACAGCTACTTTTTAAGTGTTGCTGCATTAGGTAACAACGGAAGTGTAGTCCTCAGAGTGAGATGGATAGTGAAGAGTTTGCGATAACCTCTTCTATAACCTTGCAGTCGGCACTCATCTTCACAGGGTTTACTGCAAAGAGCTGTCACCTGATTGTACCACACAACATGACCTTGCTAGATATCTGTTTAGTTTCTAGATATGTAGTAGTAGAATTACTTTCAAACATTCAATCCGAGACGACCTTTGATGTAATGCCGTGAAGTATTGGGGGAATTTCGGGAGAATGGAGGATATCCAGGATGATTATTAGAGGGCTACAACTAAAACTGTGTAATTGCTGGTATAGATGAGAAATCCTCTCAATGGGACAACTGGGGCAGCATAAAAGCAGGATTCCAGATATTGTGACATTATTATTATTATTATTATTATTATTATTGTTCCAAAGACCACATGTAACAAGCTATATGATTGATATAAAAGGTTAGTGACAAGCTATAACTTCAGAATGTGCAATCTCACTTGATTTTTACAATTGATCAAATTATCAAATCAGATTTACACAGTTTATCAAATCTGCCATGTACTGGTAAGGAAAGAAGTAGAATTGCATTATGGGTTAGTTGTGAAATTGAAAGAAAAAGCATAGAGGTAAACCGTTACTAGAGTGGATAACAACATCTGACACAATGTCCTCTCTTCTGTGTGGTACAGATTTATATAAAGGAGACTTGTTGACACACTCACCTTTGATACTCTGATCACTGATGAGTGCCCAGATCCCAACACCCCCGCTCACAGTCCCTTGTTAGGAAATGCTGATCCCATATTGGTGTGCATCCGTTTTGGCACTCCCAGGTTAAGATAAAGCATCAAGTGAAGGCTGCCGGTAAAGTTTGGATTATCAGGCAGTGACGCAGATACAGGAGACGCAGAGGAGCAGGACGCTCTCAGTCATCTGCTTCTATCTTGGGAAGCAGAGATACTGGTGGAGGGACATCATTGAACCAAGCTAATGTCTTGGGTGATGATGAAAGGAAAAAGATATGGAAGACGTGAAGTCGCTTACTCCAGCTGATGATAGCAACTGTTATTACCTTTCTTGTTTTTCACAGAGAATTAACAAACAGAACATAACAAGAAGTCTTTTGTATTGCAGTTGTATGAGTAATCCTGCAAACTAAGAAAGTTAACAGATGGTTGGAAACTGCTGACTCTTAGGCCTGGCCTAAAGGCCTTTTGAGGATAGTCAAATGGACTAACTTTTGTTTTGTTTTTACTTTTTCAATCAAACTGATTATTCTTAATCTGCCTTAATGTGTGGGCACAGTTGCAATGACGAATATCTGGCGGTGACCCAGTGACTAGACGCCTGAAACATTTGGACTGTTCCTGTTGTTTGTAAAGTGATTGAATACCCTGATTTCTGTGTTTGAGTTGGCTTGGCTGATCAAAATTGTGGACGCCAAATGGCTAAGACCATAAGAAAATAGACCCTTTTCTTTTCAGTGTAGGAAAACTCTGTTTTACATGTTGTTATTACCTTCATCCTCTGGTTTTCTTTTTTTCTCGTGGGTCCCTCAGGTTTTGAAAAGTGAAAAAGAGGGATGTACACTGTAGTTGTTCAATATGTCTTAATTCTTGCTAATGTTTGATTTGTGATCGTTTCAAAAATGAAAAAGCATCATTGATATTTTATAGGCTACATCCAGTATTTCTTTAGACTTAATATATTTACATTTGAAACTTGAATGCAAACAAACAAATAAAGTAATATTCCACCTACTAGAACTGTATTCCTGGTAGTACAAAGAAGACATTTAGACATCCATTAAGAAAAATAACATTTACAGACAATGTAATTAAACAGTGAACCAAATGAATAAAATATGAAATCTTGGCGTTTGTTCAACACCTATTTTGGTTGGAACTCATGAAGTCAGAATTTATAACATCATGGACATGACCTTGTTATTTTAAATGCATATCTTGTACAAAATGTTGGTCATCTTTTATAAATGAGGCCCACATGATACTCTCCAAAGAGCCTTTCTCCATTACACCCTCTTACCTTTTATTTTGAAGGGATTAGAGAGGCAGCCAAAAATGTAGACATCAAATCACATGGTCTGATATAGTGTGGTGTTTCATGCATCGTTAATTTACATGAATAATTACGGCAATCAATATGTCAACTGTGTCGTAAAGAGGTGCCTATGATTGATGCTGAGATCAGGAGTCATGTCAACCTCACTGACTATACTATACCATACTGAACTCATTGAGTCTCCTTTCCAGATCATTATTTTTGTATCTGTTCCTGTGGGATGATGAAAAAGGATTCTCAGATTAGCGCTAAAGACATTTATGTTGAGGCTAAATCAAATGTTCCTGAATCGCTGACTGTGTGATGTCCCTTGTGTTGCTCTTCACTGTAGCATATAATAATATCCAAAATAACTCATATCCAAAGTGTTTTAGGGCATGCATCATCATCTATACAGCTCCAGCAGAAGAGCATGTAAATCGGATGTCACTGTCTCCTTTTTTTCTTTGATCAGGCAGGAAAGTTTATTGCAGTCATTTTGAGTACTTCAAAGGCAATGTGCTGATAAAGTTGCAACCCTATCCTGCTGAACAGAGCGTCCAAACTGGACTTGACCCTTTAAATGATCAGTGGAGCCTGTTAAAATCACTGCTACTGCACTTTTCTTTGTTGTTGGAGAAAATGAAAGATGAACACAGGGAAAGGGAATGCAAAAGAGATACCGGGTTAGAAAGATGATGACAGGGAAACAGAAAAAGAGGAGAGAAAAATGTATGAATAGAGGTGATTAGTCTGTATTATACCACTGACATATCTCAGCAATCAACCTCCCAATATGCGTTGGTTATTTATTTATTTAAAAAGCTTTTGACTTCTTAGATTACTGATACCTAAGAGGGAAAGTCCTCTCTTGTGGCTGCTTCTAGTTTTAGCCACAACCCCAAACTCCACTTTAGACATAGAGGATTACAAAAGCCACAGTATGATAGATTAAAAATGCTTGACATCCCATTCTTACTGTAAAGCCTTTGTTCTGTCCTCACTTCCTCATTAGGAAAGTGCAACCTTAGTTTTCAGCCTTTGAGGGAAAAAACGACAAGAAAAATGTTGCCAGCTGAAAGACGGCAATATCCTCCTTGTAGGGCAAGTCTGGGTCGGCAAGCCTGACGACAATGTGTGTGATTGACTTTATAATAGACACTGGATACACTGTACATTTGCTCATATAGTCTTCCCTTGAGAACCAAGCCTTTTAGGTCACTCTAACTCCTTCCATGTGTTATCTTTGACCAGAGATTTTATGGTAACAAGAGAAAATGTTAGACTTAGTCCGGGCAGACAGCTCCCTGTGGCCACAAAAACTGGGGCACCGCACGTCTCCTTTGAAGGTATTTGCAGTTTGTTCAGAGGACATCTCACTCCATGCTCATTAGCCCAAGGCAGGAGTTGTCTCTGCGTAACAAGGCAGTTCCACAAAGCTGGAGAGCTTGAGGTCCATGCCAGCAGGGATTTGTCTCTGGTAGAAATAGATTAATTAAGTTACTGTAATCTGAATTTAGGCTGAGCCTGAGTAAAAATGTACAGTAGATAAACGTAGAGAAATGGCAAATGAGACCAAGCTTAATAGTCCTGATGTGACAATTTAGCCTTGGATGTTCTGACATGCTCTGGCAATCAAATGTCATGAATAATGGCTAATTACTCAATCTTAGGCAATAATAACCTTGAGTTTGTACAGGTTCTTGTCTGTGAACACACTCACAGTTTGGTGAACACCTATTTGGCCCACACATTTAATGTGAAAGTGTGGCAATTTTAATACAACATTGGTTGTCGTCAACGTTTTATCTTCCAATCATCTGATGGCGTGTGCAATTTTGCAATGAAGGGCTTTTTTAAGGCAATGACTCTAAAAAGACAACACCGGTCAAGAAAATGCTCAGCACAATAAATTAACAACAATACCAGCTGCTGTTCAGGGTTAGGGTTAATACTTTTTCCTTTTGTATCTATTTAATGTGTTAATAAAGAATTGGGTGTAAAAAGGCAGGTCGGAAACCCACCAGATGTAACATGCATTTGAGTATTTTTATCATTGCTGAAATTATTTAATTATACACTGCTCTGCCAATATTAAAACAACAATACAACATGTCGGCATCTGCAAACACCATCAATAAAATTCAGAAGTCAAGATGTGTTTCTAGCATTCACAAACATGGAGAGTTTGTAAAGCAATTGCAGTTTACAAATTCTGATGAAAAGCTGACTGGTCCTCGGCTGTTCTGACGGGCTCTGGCTATCAGATGTGACTACTCACTTATTGTCATAAAAGCCACATTGGGTTTGAATAGGTCCTCTACTTGTCTTTGAACAGACTCACAGTTTGTTGTGAACTGTTTGATGACTACACATTTGGCACAACATTTCATGTGAAAGTGTGGTTTTAGTCTTCCAATTAACTAACGATGCAATGATGATTTTGCAATGAAGGTGCATTCAAAACCTCAAAACCAGCTTTGGCCTCTGTGTAAGTCCTAGATTTACACAGACTACATTTTATTATTTAATCATGAATTATTATTGTTATTGTGATGCTTTTATTTGAAATGGCAAAGACTACTTCCAGAGTGTTATTGTTTACAGCTGTTGAAGAACATTAATAATATGAATATTTATATTAATATCAATATTAACATGACAACACAGTTCTGTTATAAGTGGATAACGCTTCCCTTCCAGACTGCTACATCCACCCTTCAGCCAACAATCCTTATTGTTCCAAAGCACAAAAAGGCACGTAATGTCAATTAAACAATGGTGAAACACATGGATATTATATGCACTGGAATGGAAATGTATTTTACACCAGCAGGTTATAGAAAGTTATGCATCAAATTATGGCTGAACCCACCTGACTGATCATGCAGCATCTTTTTTTGTAGGATGAAATCATATAGGCTCTGTCAGAGATTAATACAGAGTGGTCTGGTTAGAAAAGAAAAAGCTCATTCAGGTGATGTGAAACACCCTTTTATTTTTCCAGGCCTTTTTCCTTATTTCAGCAATAGACTTTAATGGTAGTCAGTAAATCTGATTACCTTTATATGATTTTGCCTGTATTGGATAAGTGTGACAGTCCTTCATCACAGCCTTATGGCCATTCTGCATCCTCTGTTAATCACTATTACATTGCAATACATTTTCAGTCTGAAGGCTGTATAGCATTGAGTGGCAACATAGTTTTTACCAGCGGTTCAATGTACAATATGTACAGTGTACAGTGCAATTAGGGTTTTCCTTGTTCCACAAGGAGAGTCTGCAAACGTTTTGGATTAATCGCAACTCTCCCACAAAACCATAACACTTTATTAGTCTATGATCCTCTTTGCAGCTTGGAACAAATCTCTCTCAGTCTGCTTTAACTTTAAATGACTTGCTGTGGTGTTTCATCTGTTTTACTGGTCTCCATAAAATAGAGGCAGTACAGTATTATAGTTGGTGTTGGACAAATGCAGTGTACTCACAGTTGTATACATCACCAGGCGCGTCATGGCACATAACACGTATGACAGCAGTGCTGCTCAGAGAGCTGTGGAGAGGCACATCTGGCCAACGTAAACATGCCAACTAGCTTTAAAATCACATGAGAATTCTGTCAGATGCTCATGGGTGTAACCATAAATTGAGAAATAACAACATGAATAATCTGTTATATCAAAGACCGCTCACAATGCCGTGGATCAGCAGGGATTTAGAGAATTAACATCTTTATATGACAGATGAAAACTTTAACAGAAGATATGTGTTTCTAATAAGTTTACAAGTGTATCACATGCTTCAATTTATTGGTCTTACCTTTTGACGCATTTGTTCAATTCAGAGTAAAGGTTCTTTGGCTGAATGATGAAAACAGCAGTAATGCAGTAAACAGGGACGTTGCAAGGGGGCCACAAATAGACCATTTCACACTCCGCCGACCACAGAATTTGGTGCATTGCAATGAAAATAACACTCCCCTCTGTTGAGTAACAACAGTTTAGTGAGGCTGTAGAAAAATTGTACAACATGTCGGAATAACAGGGAGTAGGTGATAGACACTCACTATCTTCATACTTAATACTTAGTATAATTAGCATGTCTATATACAGTATATGAGCAACTGAGTCCAACTCCTCTGTCTTTAGAGCAAAACTAGCATCAGAATTTCCCATGTATTGGCTGCACTGGTAAAACTGATGAGAGTTGTGTGATGGAAACGCAAACAGAAGGGCAAAAGATCCTGAGTATAATTCCACAGAGTAACTGGTTGAAAAGGGTCAGAATGAGTATCTTGTAAACACTAAAGGACTTGAGCCTCCTCAACAAATAAAGTTTTCATGTACTTCTATGATTTTACTGTTGTCCAGTTTGTCGTTCAAATATACATTCAAGTTTTGATAGGTCCCCCTTTCTGCTCTTAAAGAGGGAAATAATGGAGAGAAAAGCCATAGTCTTTGTAACTTCCATCACCATTGATAACTGTAGTCATCACAGTACTTCTGCAAGTTTCAGTTTTGTAGCTAAAGTCCAAAGCATAGGGAGTTAAAAGTCCCCCTTTGTCCATCTCTCTCATTGTCTGAGCTCATTGTGTGGGGTTGTGGAATCTGAAAATGTCTTATGGAGTACACTGGAGCAGTGTCTTTAGATTAGCACAACAGCTGGATCTATACGATGAAATTTGGCAGGGTGGAGCTCGAGGGGCAGACGGACAATGAGTCAACTCACTGACTCCCCACCTGCGAGTCATTGGCTGGTGCTGAGTAATAGAGGAAAATGTATCCCGACTTTGACAACACAGTATTTCTTTGCTAAACTTAACATATTTAATGAGTAAGTGAAATGAAAAAAAGGGCTCTAGGTTTGGGAAATTAATGTATTGCGGTAGTGGCTCAAATTCAGAGCACGTATTTTCTGCAACACGTTGCCTTTTTTTATTTACACCTTGAGATATTCCAGAAAAGAAAGGCAGAGTGCCACTTTTACACATCTGGCTCACACTGTTTTCCATTCTTCATCGTTTACCTGCACTCAGTAACTAAAATTAGCTACTCTGTTGTTTAACAAGTTTTAAAAAGGACTTGATCCAGCAATTGTTAAAATCAAAATATCTGTGGACCTTTATTCTCCAATGACAAACGTGTCTTTCAGTCATACTAAAAGTATTACAGTAATATATGCAGATATGCAGAATATCCTCTGATCCATGCACACAAAACTCTTTACAAATATCACTCAAACTCTGACAACTTTTATGTCTCAAACTGTTTATCTATGCAGAACAAATTAGCCACAAAAGTTTTCTTAACATTATCGTGCAGCACAGACCATGCATATTGGCCTCTCCTCACTTCCCGAACAAACACAGTGACTGGACAGCTCAAGCAGAAAGTTCAAATCAATCACAGAAACAGGAGAAACCACACTGATTGTTAAGTATTTGCTTTGAGCTGAGGCCAAATGTCTCAACAGAGGCCACTACGTTCTGTGATTTTGAGTGTGAATTTTGAAGCGCATCCATACTGAGGAAGATGGTAAGGAATTGGAGCAACGGCTTGCAGCTGCTTAAGCGGTTTATAAAGAGAAAAATGGCGTGCACCATTCATCTATCTGAATAAGCAGTTAATAATGTAAAAGCAACACTGACAGATTTGGAGTTTGAGAGGTGGGATTAAGAATAAGTGGCTTGGTGAGGATGCAGGCAGTCTTAAATCATTGTGCAATCAGAGCAAGATTATAGAAAAACAACACAAAATAAATCTTCACAGAGGCTTTCTGTGTTGTACTTGTAAGGAAAGCTAACATAACACTTATATTCAAGCTGGCATGCCCATTACATAGGCACCACAAGATAAACTATATTGAGACATGCGTAGGGTGTCCAATGTTCCTGTGGGCTCAATAAAGCAGTGCTTTGCAGGCGTTATGATTCAATATACTGTATCTTAAGTCCCTCTGATGGTGTACTTTGTCTAAGAGAATAGTTCAGTTCCACATTGTTAACAACCTAATTTGTTTTTCCTCGATCATTTCAATTGCTGTGTTGAATCTCATAACCACCATTAAATATTTGTCTGTCCATGGGTGTGACTGGTATGTGATGTAGTGACTAAAAAGAATTGTCACAAAATGGTTCCAGTTGTCTTTAAGATATATGTTGCTAGCCTTCACATATTCTCAACGTTTTGTAATTCCCAGTTAGGATGTCAGTTGACAGAGAACTCTTAATCATTCAGCTAACACTGCATGTTCTCAGCTGAAGAGAGAAATATTTGTTGCCCAGATGACACAAGTTTATCAGATGTGGGAACTGAGTTAGTACTACAAGTGCAGGGTAAGCGTTAATACGTTTTCATTTTGTATCTATTTAATATCTTAATTAAGAATTGGGTGTTAAAAGGCAAATTAGAAACACACCAGATGTAACATGCATTTGCATATTTTCATCATTCCCGAACAGTCATTAAATTTCTTCATACACAGTTCTCCCAATAAGTACAACAATAATACAACATGTCTGATCTACTACGACCATCAATAAAATTCAGAAGTCAAGAGGTGTTTCTAGCATTCTTGGCATTACAGCCTCAAATACAGACATGGAGAATTTATAAAGTAATTGCGGTTTACACATTCTGATGAAAAGCTGACTGGTCCTCGGCTGTTCTGACATGCTCAGGCTATCAGATGTGAGTACTCACTTATTGTCATAAAAGCCACATTGGGTTTGTACAGGTCCTCTACTTGTCTGTGAACAGACTCACATTTTTTTGTGATGACTACACATTTGGCAAAACATTTCATGTGAAAATGTGCTTTTAGTCTTCTAATTAACTAATGATGCAATGATGATTTGCAGTGAAGGTGTATTCAAAACCTCAAAACCAGCTTTGGCCTCGTTTTAAGTCCTAGATTCACACAGACCACAGTTTATTATTTAATCATGAATCATTGTTTTTGTTATTGTGATGATTTTATTTTAAATGACATAGACTACTTCTGGATTGTTTTTGTGTACAGCTGATTAATAACATAGATATTAAACTTCACTAGTGAGCATGTTGAGATCAAATTTGATGTTGCATGATGTTGTACGTTGTCTAAGAGATCTTCAGCTCCACATTGTTAACAACCTAATTTTTTTATTCTCTAATATTTCAGTTGCTCTGTTGAATCTCCAAACCACCATTACATATTTGTCTCTCCATGGGTGTGATTGGTATGTGATGTAGTGATGAAAAAGAGGCTCAAATTGCTGAGTGAGGGGAAAAATTCACAGCAAAATGGTCACGGTTGTCTTTAAGATATATGTTGCTAGCTTCCACATATTCTCAACGTTTTGTAATTCCCAGACAGTGTGTCAGTTGACAGAGAACTCTTATTCGTTAGTGTTCATCCACTGATGATTTGGGAGAATCATTCAGCTATTACTGCATGTGCTCAGCTGAAGAGAGAAATATTTTTTGCCCAGATGACATAAGTTTGTCAGATGTGGGAACTGAGCAAGTACTACAATGGCTCCTCTGTCCACTCCTGGTCTCTCAGACATGACTCAGGCTGAGCGAGAGAGGTGATGTCTCGTAGTAACAGGCTTCCCTGCTTTCTGTTCTGACAGCAACAGAAAGCGCACTTATATGTCTGTACGGTAGTCATATATATTTAAAGGCTAGCAACGCCTCTTATCTTTTTGTTTCTAGTTGGTCATTCCAACTTGTTCTCTTTCACTTTTTGATGCATATTTCATCAAATTGCTAAAAGGTCAAAACAAACTGATAAATGAAGAAATGACATTGATAACTCACATGTAACTTCCTGGAGATTAAATTAAGTTTGACAAACATGAAAGACACTCCATGTTGTCACTTGTCTCTTATGGAAGTGTTGTTTGACAGTGAAACAAACAATGACACATGCAGATTCTTATTCACTCTCTTAAAGGTCCCATCATGGCATGAAAATTTCATATTGTGAGGTTTTTTAACATTAATAAGCATTTCCCCCAGCCTGCCGATGGTCCCCCAGTGGATAGAAATGTTGAAACGTGTAAACCGAGCCCTGGAAATCCTGCTCTGCCTTTGAGAAAACGAAAGCTCATATGGGCCGAGCTGGAATCGTACCCCTTCTGACGTCATAAGGGACAAGGTTACCTCCCCTTTCTCTGTTTTGCCCACCCATCCTCATCAAAAGCTGCAGACTCAGAAATGGCACCTACTAAGGAAAGCTCATTGTGGGACTGGCTCTAGTGGCTGTAATTCTGCACCAAGGCTGAATTTTGGGAAAGAGACTTCAGATACAGGATTAGGGGACCACTAAGGTCTATGTTAAAGCACCCAAAGAGCACCATGTCATGGGCCCTTTAACCACTCACACTCTTAAAACGTTACGCCCATGATAACTGGTGAAAATAATCACTTGTGGTTTGTAGAGAGCTCACGACATTGTTTGTGTTCAACCCAAACACTTGTGGAGGAGTTTGTTTCCTCAGTTTGAAATGTTTCCCTTTGCTTTTTTTCTTTGCTGCAGTCATGACAATGTTTGGGTTCATTAGTCATTTCCAATAATGCATGTGGTGTGGATCTTTTATTTTGAACATCAAAAGAAGAAGCTCTGGTCACACTAGGTACCTACCAATAGAATGTACCATTGGTAGTAAGTAGCTAGAAATGCGTAAGACATTAAAAGAGTGGTAGCAGTTGTGCAACAGGATTACAGATTTTTTTAGTGTCCCTTTCTCACTCACACACACACACACACACACACACACACACACACACCCCTTGTGTTTTGTGACCTAAAGTGTGCATCAAGGCATCGTAACAAGATCCACATGTAACATGAGGGGGCAGCGTTAACAGGGCTAAAGAATCCATTGATTTACTCGCCAGAGGAAGAAGAAAGACACTAAAAACTTACAAGGTTCCTGGCACAATAACTTTCTTTGACACAGGGATGTACATAAAGAAGCAGACCTAAAAGCTTTTTTGCTTCCCATCATAGATCACGTAATTGGTAATTGGCATTTGACATCTGCCGTTTGCCGTTGAGTCCGATCCGAAATTGAGTCTGTAAAACTAACAGTTGCAACAAAGGTGCAATGTGGTGGACTGTCATGACGTTTAAGAAAAATTGTAAGAACAGGATGATTCCATGTCCTTTTTAGATGGTGAATTTACAGTGCTTTGCATATTTGTGAATCAACTTGTTCCTGGCAGTGCACGGCCTATCCACGCATGTTGCAGAATCTGCAGTCAAGCTCCCACAAGTCAGGTTATGGCTGGGGTAAGAATTTCAAATTTTGGAGAAATGACAGATTCTTAAAAATAATTTGTGACAAAGGATCACGCAGCATCTTGATGCCGTCATGTGCTTAGTGGTGAGAACTGAATTAGTCGGGAAATTGCAACTTTTAAAGTTTCAAGGGAAATACGTTGCCTAGGTGTCAGCTTATTAGTTAGATCCTCTCATAGTTTATTTGGGAAGTACTGCATGTCCACACATGATGCTAAAATACAGGACCAACAAGAGGAAAACATGGATCCATGGAGTTTAGGCACAAGACAAGTGTGATAAAGAAACTTTTGCTAGGGGACTCTTCTCCTATAGCCTTGGCTTTGTGTTTTTCAGAATGCTGGTCAATAACTGAATGATTCTTGCATCCCATGTTTGTACAACTAACTGTGGATTTTCCATGTGAGTTGCCAACATCTGCCAGTGAAACAAATGCATTGTTTGTCACTTACAGAGCTGATGAATAACTGTGTACAACACCCACAATCCATTTTCTTAAATATTTCCCCATCTGGGTCATTTGGATCCAATTAAAGGCAACATGTAAACAATCTGGGACACTCCGACGCAAACACATGATTTATTGTTAATAAGAAACTCACAGCAGCGCGTTAAAGTGGAGGGGATGAGCCAATGATACAGACTTAATATTAATTATTTTTCAAACCAATAGCAACTTTCAGTTTCCCATAGATGCACACAAAGAATGATATAAATTATTGATAACAGTATGTTGGAGGACTTGGGCTGGGTACCTGACTTCAATACTTTTAGGCACCTACCAAATTGCCTCCATAGTATCAAAAAATGATACTTGTACCAAGATCTAATAATGCTTGTGATTGGCTGTCTAACGTTACACGTTGTATGCAAGAAATAATCTATGTTGTGCACAGTGACAGAGCTCACGTGTGTGTTGTTGTGAGGCTTGACCACAGTGTGCGTCAGGAACCGGTATTGGTATTGAGTGATTCCCATCCCTATTGAGAATTAGCTTAGTCCCACATTCTTCAAAGCAATTGTTGTTTTTGTTTATCACTGTCTGGAAAGTGTTCCGGTCATTCTCTATGCATTGCAGACAAAACCCTTTTGCACAATCCCCAAATGTGCCATATTTTGTGGTTACTGATGCGTCAATGTGGGAATCTGTCCCTGGGTGTCACATCACAACAATAACAACACCAATATGCTGTGCCAGACTGAGATGGAAAAATGGGATTCCCTAAGCAACACAGCACTTCTTGAAACTTAAATTAAATTTGCCAATAAAAGTGTTCTGCATAGGGAGACATTTCACAGGGGAAGGCGGCATAACTTCATGTTCTGTCCTATTGCTAGATAAGTATCTATTAAAAGACACTACGATGTCTATATTAATGAATAGGCTGCCATGATGATAAACTTACTTAAGTCCTACTGGTATGAAAGGCAGCAAGAATCTCTACTCCTGTCTGCTTAGTTTAGGGCCAACTTGTGGATGGTACCCCGAGACTACTTCATGGCTTTCGAATCTCTCTCAGCTGTTCTGGGTATGAGGATAAAGTCCAGAACTAAAATGGTCACCTGTCTTCAAAATGTTAGACTTCCTCTGTTAAAGTGTAAGCCTTCAAACCACCTTTTTAACCTTCAAAAACAGAAATGACGTCAGTAAAGACAAACTGCATGTCACTAGTCTAAGAATGAATTGATTTAACCCTTGTGTGGTGTTCATGTTTTTTGTACCGTGTGCAGTTATTGAAAATATAGATATATTTTTCACGTTTCTTTACAGAAAATGAGCCAAGGCTAATGAGTTTGAAAATGATAAATAGCATAATTTTTCTTTTAGCAAACATTGAAAACGGGTCCCACAGACCCGAACACCAAACAAGGGTTAAATAGCCTGTTTAACTTTGTTATCTTGTATAATTTCATTCTTCACAACAATAAACTCACCTACCCAGTAACTTACCTAACCGTCCTCTGAAAAGAGAATCAGTGCTTTTAATTGGAGAACAAGTTCCATTTAGTGCCTTCAAAAGGCAGCCAACCTGAAACCTGAAAAACTATTGAAAAAGACAGAATTTTTTGACTAGAATCGAGGAATTACTTAGTAATTAGGATAGTTACATGCTGAATTTGGCTCAGACCAGAACCAGCAGAGGTCGTGCGAGTGTGCCAAGAGCAGGAGCCAAGGTCTCAGTGACCAGCTCTGTCCTGGTCCAGAACTACAGGCGTAATGTAGAACACATGGTCTGCCAACTCAGAGCCAAATCACATCTCAGGTCTGTGTGTGTGTGTGTGTGTGTGTGTGTGTGTGTGTGTGTGTGTGTGTGTCATATAAGCCTTTTAATCCCCTGCTTTGTTAAGAGAACTTTGTGAACACATAAATCACCATAAAACATGATATTCAATACAATGAAGCCTCTATCTTCCACTCTGTATTCTGTGTTATACCTCCATCTAGTGGTTATAAGTAAATTGGTCCGCAGCACAACCTGTTGAATACCATGAAGTATTTATTCCTATCTAATAAAGGGTGAAGATATGATTTGGTTGTTTGTATTTATAGCTTTTTCTTATGCTAGTAGTACAATCCAAGTCAAGAAAACACGGTACAAACAAATAGGAGCAATTTGTTAAACCACAGTCTGTTTTCTATCATTATAATTAATGAATATGTATTGTCATTATGATCATTTGAAGATATGAGTATAATGAATATTAACAAACAAGAACACTGGTGAGCAGATTGCTGGCCTCAATAGAGTTTTACTTTACTATCTACTTTTGTTTTATGGCATAGCTTATCTAAACCATGGTCTTAAGTGTTATAATTAAATACACCACAGTATCAGACTTGTAATTTGGCAATGACAATAAAATACACACCGTGAAACACTTTCTCCATCTTTACTTCAACTTTACCAAAGTGCTGCTGAGTAGTGACTTCTCTCCCACCACCACCAGAGGGCGGTATGTCACTGTTGACTAACAGGGAGAAGGAAACCAGGTGAGTGTTTTAAGGTCAGTATTACACGTCACATTGATCATTGGGGCAGGTAATAGGGTTTTCTAAATAATACCAACTCATGTCAAAGTTGTCCTGTAAATACATATTAGTTTACTTTGATACATTTGACCAATTATGTAACTTAGTATGATTACTCTTCTGTTTGAAGTGGTGGATGTAACCAACAAATCCACCACACTCCTCATAATTTGCTTTCTCAATTCCAATCAGCTACTGAAACAATAAAGATACCATAATAATAAGCCTCTCACAGACACACACCTACACACACACAAACACACACACCTACATACGCACTGTCAGAAAATGACAGGGTGAAAGCTTGGTGTGTCTTTATAAGGGGCTGGCAGTTGCACACACACAGACACACACACCATCTCTGAATGCATCCATGAGAAAAGGATCTGTGCTGTGGAGGAGCTGAGTTAGCCGCACAGAGACACACACACACACACACACACACACATACACACAGAGAGACAGACTGAACGGCTGAGCCCCCATTGGTCGGCGTCTCTCCACCCCACCGCGGGAGTCTCTGAGGGGTCTGCTGCAGTACTCTCTGCTCCAGGGGCCTGGAAAAGCTGGAGTGAGCCATTTTTTTCCTTACTTCTATTTTTGGGCTGGATATCGGCCGTCCACAGCCTCCCTCATTTTCCAACGTACTGGTTCCCAGTGTACACTGCTTGCACAGCGTCAGTGCCTTCTCTGCAGATACAAACAGCAGCAAGGCCCGCAGCTCAGACAGGCAACATGATACCACTGAGACAACAAGGATCTCTGCAATAAGCGAGCGAGGAAGGACGCATAAATTGTGTCTCTGCTACAGGGCCCAGGGGCAGCAACCCAGTGCCCAGCCAGCCATGCAGACTCAGGCCACAGCTAAAAGAATTTGGAAAGGACCCTTCCTGTAGCCCATCCCCCCTTAACTGAAGACATTACCTAACCAGTCTCCTCCCAAATAAGCAAGACATCCACCACCAGAGTAATGTTGTTTTGAAGTCAAACCCAAGAGCTTGTTTTACGTTTTCTACTCCTCTGTTGTTGAAAGTGATTGAATATGCGTATTATGACACTGCATCTATCAGCAGACATAAATGATGCAACAATGTATTTACAATTTGATGGTAAAACACCCTGGATCAGTATATGAAGTGGACACTCCACATCAGAAAAGCTATTTACAGCTCCCTCAATTACAGCAGTGTTACACTTGAGGGAGAACGCTGCTTGCTAAATAAATCGGCACACTGCTTACACACAACATCTTTACATGTCACAAGATTTTTGAAAACTTTGACTCAAAGAGGGAAACTAAACACCAAATCACCGAAACCATATGCTAGTTTTCAGTCTTTCATTCAGTTTTCAATTGTAAAATAACACTTCGAAAAACTACACACAATTCTCTACCTAAGACACATTAAGTGTGACTTGCTTTCCTTTCTAGACACAACCAATGAAAATGTGACACTTATTCACCAGGTCACAGACCCATTTATCACATGTGCAAACACTAATTGCTTGACTGATCACTAACCAACCACTGCTTTAGTATAGAGCTGTAAATAGGTCAAAGGTCAGATTACCTGTTTTGTTTTTTTTACAGTGGAGGCCAACAATGGACAGAGAGCAAGGGGAGTAGGAAGGAGAGGCAGAGAAATGGCAACGAGGACAGGTTCAAAGAGGAAGAGTTGGAAGATGAGGAGGAGGAGGACAAAGATGAGAAGGAAGGAGAGCCAACACTGTTGAGATTAGGGCAACACTTATTGATCATGTGATCAACTACGAGACGAGACCAATGAGAGAAGATGGACTGAGAGTCCATAATTCAAACCTTCAGAAATGAGAACAGGTATTATTAACAGGTACTATCTAATGACAATTTCAGCAAAATATCAGACACACACACACACACATGCACAATCCTTGCAATGTTCTGGGAAAGTCTTTATTCTAAAAATAATTATTTATTTTACATGTTTAAGGTTTTGTTTTCTTGTATGTATACACGGTATACAACACTGTGCTGCTGTTAACAACAGTAATGTTTTGCCAACTATTTTCTGTTTCAACATTGCATTGGTTTTTACAGTACACTTTTCAACCCCTCTTAGCAAATTACTTTCACCTTAGAAAATTCTATGGAACTGTAGAATTAAGCCTATGAAAGACAAAGGGGCATTAGATTTAAAACAACAGTGTGCATACACGATATATCCAAAAATGTACTATTATGAAAAAAAGTGATTGCCACTTGATACAATTGCTTCATTTTGAGATTTGTTTTTGAGGTGTTTAAGGCATATTGAATGCAGCGGTTAGATTTGAAGGAGATATGAGGCATTCATATTTTGTGTGTGCAGTTTTGGGAGCTGTGTGTAGAGTTTTGTTTAAAAAAAAAGTTGACATAGTTCTAAAAACATGTGTTGTAATTATTAATCACAGCTATGACTACAGTTAGCACGCATAACTGAATTGTTCTATTAAAAGGTGTATTACGGAATGATAAACACAACTACAGTGGGCAAATGTTACATGCATGTTACTTTAACACTGTCTGGCAATGTAATGGACTTTGTTGTGAATATTTATACAGCAAATGATAATTAAAACCTGGCTGGTATTGGTATAGAATATTGTGGGTCTGCAGGCTCAACAGGCAGTGGCTCGATCAACTTCATCAAGGGAAGCTCTTCATCCTCAGGCCCTGGAGTAAAACACAAGAGTATCTGCCCACATTCATAAAATAGAGGGAGGTCCCTAATTCCACAATAGCCTATAGGGCTTCAGATCATGTAGGAACCTGTCAGAGGGAAGAAGCATGTTTATGAATGAACAAGCTGCTTCTCTTCCCCAATTCAGTGTGTAGTGTGTTTAGCAAAAAGGATGAATCTGTGTAACCTGTGTGATGTGGAAAAATCCATCATTAAATTTGAATTATTGTGTGTGCGTTTTACGCATTTCCTTATTATGGATGCATACATAAATGCCTTAATACACTTTAAAACAACTGAGATTTGGTTGAAACGAGAGCCTTTACATTGTTGAGCAGAAATTAGAAAGTTTCCGCATTCCCAACTGTTAGGTTAGACAGGTGACTGACAGTGGGCCTATATGATTTTGATGTTTGCATTTTACGCAGTGGTTTCTGTCGTCTCCGCGGCCTCAGAGATGGGTATCCGGCTTATTGATAGTGGTGAATGCCAGCGGGCATTCCAACAGCAAGCGGCCATCTGCCAGCCTAGCGAACTAGCAACCCCACCAGCTGCAGTCGCAAAACGCCCTACAAAGCAGGACATGCATGCAGCTTCTGACGTCTGCGGCCACACTGCGCTACAAAGCCCAGAAAAACCAGGAGCGGAAACAATGAGAATCACGCTTTTAGACGCCGCATAGGACCAATAACAGCAAGTTTTTGAGAAGAGGCTGCCGTTGAGTGCTCATCAGTTCATTTCGGATGACCGCTTTATGAGCTTATTTTTCCATGCTGAAAAAATATACATAAAAAGACTCATGCAGGGGCACTTTAATACCCCGACATGGCGACGGCAAGAAAAGGGAGAGAGCTTTTTACTATTTTGGAAACTAGCGCGGACACAGAAAGTAGCACGGTGTGCGACAGCCAAGACTCTCCGCTTAATCTTTCAGCCGATGTGAAGTGGTTTGAAATTCCTTACAGAAAGCCAGACTCGGACGAGGAAGACGAAGTGCGGGAGGAGGACGGCGAGGGGGAGAATGGATTCACGAGCACGGCGGCAGCCGCGGCGGAGACTGCAGACGCGGCCAGCTTCATCGCGGGAGGAGGCTGCAACATAATTCTAGTCACTGGTAGCAGCAATGGGATCAAGCACGACGAGGAGGAGTACGCAGAGGACTGCTATTATTCTACCTCCACTAACTGCTCTGATACCACCTCAAACGATTCGGATATTGATTTCTCCGATTTGGAGGAGGAGGAGCGCAGGAGTTTTTTCAGCTTGGAAGATGACTCGGACGAGGACTGCACTTCTCCCGACTTCTGGGGCGAACCTGATCAGGTCATTTCAATCGAACCGTTCACCGCTGTCAGCGGCCCTCAGCACCCGCTGGGGGACGATGCTGACACCCGTGACTATTTCCGGATACTCTTCCCAGATTCTCTTTTTGAACACATGGTAGAACAAACAAACAAATACGCCCTCTATCGGCAAAGGAGGAGTGGAAAATCAGACCCCCACTGGCACCCCACTGATGTCAGAGAAATGAAAGCTTATGTGGGTCTGAACATTCTTATGGGCATCAATCAGCTTCCAGACACTGGCATGTACTGGGCCAGTGACATTTTCATAGGCAATGCAGGCTTTAAAAAAACAATGACTGCCAGGCGCTTTGAAAAACTCACCCAGTATCTCCAGCTGTGTGACCGTGAGTCTGAGCCTGTGCGTGGAGAGCGTGGCTATGATGCCCTCTACAAAATCAGGCCTGTCCTTGATGTGGTGGAGAACACCATGTGGGATGCATACACGCCCAATCGCTGTTTAACCATAGACAAGTGTGCCATTGTCATGAAGGGACGTTTCTCCCCCACCCAGTACATGCCCTCCAAGCCCCTGAGGAAAGGGCTGACAGTGTGGATGCTGTGTGACTCGCGCACTGGCTACTGCCACCGAGCCAAGATGTATGTAGGCAAGCCCAGTGAAGATGAAGCAACGGCCTCCCTGAGCTACAGGGTGGTGACCTCCCTAGTGCGTGGCCTGGAGGGCCAGTACCACCATCTCTTCATGGACAGCTTCTTCACCTCAGTGCCCCTCCTCCAGCGGCTGCTGAAGGACGGACTGTACGCCTGCGGGCCCACCCAGCCAGGGCGCAGAGGTTACCCAGAGGTTCTGCGCCCCCGCAATGTCGGAAAGCTTTCACAGGGTGAGTTCTACCAATGCCAGCGTGGCAATCTGGTTGCTACGGTAACACGGGATGTCAAGGTGGTTAGTTGCCTCTCCACCAATTCTGCTCCAGGGATTGTGGGTATCAGTCCAGGCCGGCAGCTGCATGAGACAGATGGGGAGGGCGAAAGTGACAGCATGAACTGCTCCGGTCTGTCGTACGGTGTCCCCCGCCCTCTGCCCTTGCTGTTGTACCAGGAGAACATGAGGGGAGTTGACCTGTGTGACCAGCTGAGGGAATGCTACCAGGTCGGCAGGCCATGTAAGAAGTGGTGGCGCTTCTTCCTGTGGTTCTACGTCAATCTGTGCATCGTCAACGCTTACATCATCCTGAGGGAGAGCAGAGGGGGCACGCCACCGGCGGGCTTCAACGGCAAGCAGTTCACCCAGCGCCACTTCCGGGTGCGCCTGGCGCAGCAGCTGATTGGGGTCTACCAGGGGGCAAGGGGCATGGAGCGGGCAGCACGCAAGAGACACGCAGATTCACCCATAGAGTACGGACACCGCCTGGAGCGCATGTCAGAGCGCTCTCGACGCTGCAGGAACTGCACCAACAAGGGACTGCGACATGAAAGTGTGTTTGGCTGCAAGATATGCAATGTCCACCTATGCAGGGGAGGCTGTTTCTCTGAGTTTCATAAATAATATTGGACTGGTTTTTGTTTTTATATACTTTGTGTAATCAAACAACTTGTGTCAAGGCATTTTTAAACATGAAACATTTGTAATTCCAAAGGTTACCACTACAAGTGCACAATATAGTCACACACTTTATGTAGAGCTAGTTTTAGGATAGAAGTATTATTGCACGTATAATAGAGAAAACAAACTAAAAAACTGTAGATTATATTTGAATTAGTATAGAGTTTGGCAACTTGCCTTCTGTAACACTGACAGAATTGCCTTGTGTCACTTTTTTATACGTTTAAAATAATGAGAAGGATTTTATATGAAAAAAAGAAGAAATCAAACTGTTCTGCACTTACAATAGATCATAAAATGTTTACTATGGGAAGTTTATCTCTCTCCTTTTCCAAAAATAAAAACTTCATTATGATGTATTTAACTGAATCACCTGTTTATTTATGTTGTATTAAAATCATGGTGAACATCACCATAGTGAATATTAAAGGTCCCATGACATGGTGCTTTTTGGATGCTTTATATATGTCTTAGTGGTCCCCTAATACTGGATCTGAAATTGCTTTCCCAAAATTCAGTCCGGGTGCATAATTACAGCTACTAGAGCCAGTCCCATAATGAGCTTTCCTTAGGACGTGCCATTTCTGAGAGTAGCTTTTGAGGAGGAGAGGCTGGGGTTGTGGCCTTGACCAACTGCCACTTTGCTCGTTAGAAAGCCATGATGTCTCTGTCTCATGGGTGGGCCAAATTCTCTAAGGGGGCAAAGCAGAGAAAGGGGAGGTAACCTTGCCCCTGATGACCTCATAAGGAGAAAGATTCCAGATCGGCCCATCTGAGCTTTCTTTTTCTCAAAGGCAGAGCAGGATAGGGCTCAGTTTTCACCTATCGCCATTTCTAGCCAATGGGGGACCAAAGGCAGACTGGGGAACGCATATTAATGTTTAAAAAATGCCATGGGACCTTTTAAAGGTAATTTTAAAGAAGAGCATGAAATGTACACTGGTTTAAAATGTACATTTCACAGTGGCTCAGCGGTGGTTACTCCTGGTCCTTCACATGAAAATCTGTGTCTCTGGGCCTACAAGGGGACACAGCTTGCAGCAATTAGAGAGTAGAAAAAGCCCCTCAGTACTCTGCAGCCAACGGGCCTAGTAATGCCATTTCTTTCTCAAACCGCACCGCTTACACAGAGCCATCTGTGGCCCTACTCTACTGGGTCCAAAATGTGGCACTTGTCACCGTCATGAACGGAAAATGGAAGAAAGATGATAGAAAGCCGGGAACTTTCTTTGGGAGAAGAATATGTATGTCTAATTAGTTAAAGTAAGGGTAACTGAGGACATTCATTTGAATCATGTAAGTCAGCGTGTGCACAATTAGGTGAGGGAGGGGGAAGGATCAAAGCTATTCCTGCCATCCCAAGAGATGGGGACAATTGAATTAAGAAATATTTGTGACTAGTGTAAAACACAATGTGTATTTTCATCAAAGCCTTTCTGTTCCCTCTGTTATCAGGGAGGCAAGCTGAAGGCTGCGTGTAGGCAAAGATAGGCCGCTTCAGCAGGTCGGACTAGCTGTCTCCTGTGTCTCTTTCTGAGGTAGCACGCTGTCTCTCTCTCTCTCACTCTTCCTCCTCAGGCTCTGCTGTGCCATCCTACACACACACACACACACACACAGACACACACACACACACACACACACACACACACACGCACACACAAACTCCCACCCTCCCTCCCTCCCTTCCTTCCCCTTCATTCGCTCTTGCTCGCTCTCTCAGCCGTTCCCCAGCTGGGAGAGGGTTAGTCAACTGGACGGCCATCCCGCTGATCTGCGGGAGCCCCTTTGGGGAGTTACCATAGCAACCGTGGCCGATGAAGACAGGGAGTCGCCAGCAGGCCCGCGTGGTTGTCATGGTACTAGCTCTGGCTATGGATAAGGGAGGTGCCAGAGGCCACACCTCCCTACCCCTTCTCCAAAAATCAAGCAAGGCTATGGTGTGTGTGTGTTTGTGTGTGTCGAGGGGGGGGGGGGGGCTAGCTGGCTGACAGTCTGCACACTGTACACGGAGCCAGACTTGTTACCAGGCAGGCTCTGCTACAGCACAGCCAACACCACGACTGCTGCCAAAAATGAGCAGGATGACATGAAGCTGCTGCTCTGGAGACGTCTTCATGCAGGTGTAGGATTAGAGGAATCTGTCACGCTGTGTTCTGCATCATACCAAAACACACTGAGTTTCTATTCTATTTTATTGAAGATCATAAACCACACTGCTGCTTTGCAGATATATTTGTGCAGGTGTAGCAGGCAGAATTAACTCTGCACTGCATACTGTGCTACATAAAACCAGTCCTCAAATTTCTATTCAGACATATGCATTTATTTTCCATTTTTCAACATTTGCTGAGTTATGTCAATGGCTGTCAGTCCTTCTCTGCCCACACAGTCATTATACTATCAAAGTTATCACAGCTACTTACAATTGCCCTAAGTGATACATTAAAGCTGTTTGACATATTATTTCAATTACATTTGATTTGTTTCCACTCAAATATTAATACAGTTTCAAACAGACGCAACTAACACACAATGACAAGTCATTTGCAGCAGATGCGAGGTGAAATATGAGCTTAATATTTCAATTCCCACAACAGCAGATCAGAGTACATGTATCCCAGAACAGTGGGATCTGAAGACTTGTGCTTTTGCATCATCATTGTTGTTGAACATTTAAATGTCTTCTGTTTTTGTGTGCCAGAACCAAACACTCTGTCTCTCTCTGTCCTTCCCTCCTCTCTCTCTCTTTCTCTCTCTCTCACCATAGCCAGATCTAATGTTTCCAGGATGGATCCCAACCATAAAATGCTCAGCTCAACATGTTTCCCCTCCTGGGCAGAGAAAGATCTCTGAGTCTCTGTCAAGAACATGGGCCTGGTTTCACTTAAGAACCACTGGTTGGGTAACACATGTAGGCCAACTGTTAGAATCATGAATGTGTCTTTGTTCAATACTTTCCTCTGTTGCAAAAAGAGTCCATGGACAAGGATGAGTGTGAGAAACCCTTAACATCTGATTCTCAGATCCTACTGAGTCCTCGTTTCTCTCTGTGCTGCCATGTATTCTCAACAGCCATGATTGTGAAGAGAAGAAAAATTACTTCTTAAATGTATATTATTATTATTATTATTATTGGTTCAAATAAATTGTTAGGCCTAAGCCTGTTTATATAGAACAATCCTTTCTCACCTTAATAAGCGTATCTATTAAAAAACGTTTTGTCTACTCTGGTGCAGTCATGGGAGGTACTTAAGCAGTTTCACCAAAGAGACCTTGCCCTAGACTTCTCACACAATTTTGTTTTAAAAAGTGCTCAAAGGTATAAAATATTTTACAAAAAAATGCAAAGATTAGACAATATTCCAAAATGAAGAGATTTGTACAGCAAACTTATTTTTTTCTTCCTTATTACCCCAATACAATGAAACTAAACTACCTCAAAACTAGCTGCAGCTCAACTAGCTCGACCAGTAAAATATTCTGCATCAGGATTCATTTAATAATGTAATAGATGATAATATGCCCATATACGAGAGTGACTGCCATGAATTATTTTTACATTGTGATACTGCTTGGTTTACTTACTGTAAGTGAAGGATCTGAGTAGTTGGATTTATTAAGTACATACTGTACACTCAAAAGAATCTGGAAGGCTACTTGGTGACACATATCTCCATCTAGTGGAGAGGAGAACATACAGTCAATTTTCAGACACTTGAGGCAGTATAAATGTATTTATTATGCTGCTATATTGACGTGTTATTCTGTGTCCTGGTTTTCCTTGTTATCGCAGCACATGCCCACCACTGTCCCTTGATCTAATGACCATTTTTTAAGTAGGAAGCTTTCTGAACCAGATGGATCTCTTTGGTTTTTGTTTATGTGGTTTTGGCGAACCCAACAGAATGACCAGAGGAAGTTTGATCTCTGGGTCTCTTGCCAGAGGGACATCAAGAGTGACCTGCAACCAAATAAAACACAACTTTTTACAACAATTAATAATTCTGCCAAAGAAATATCCAATTTTCATTGAGCTGTATGTTTTCTTTGCTCTGGCTCTCTGTCACCACATCAGTTTTGAGCTGATAGAAAAGGTTGGGCTGTAACATGACACTGTGTCCCACATGCACCCATCACTGGTGTGTAGACAAGCCAGGAGGCCTGTCCTCCTCCACCCCTCCTCCTCCCTCTTCCTCGCTGTCGCTCCTCCCTCATACAGCCACGGTGTGGTGCTGTTGTCATATTCACTCTGAGCTTGACAAAATGTCATGTGTTTTTGCACTCTACATCCAAGCCAGGTGTTTTTTTAATAAATGAATCATCAATGACGCAACACACACAATGTAAATACCTTGAGTTCGTACTCGAGCTTCATCATGCAGCAGTTGAAGAAGGTAGTTTGGAGCTGTGGAGGGATACTCAGAACTTTGGTTATGGTCTGACTGGTCTCAGGGGGAACAGAGTCTCCTGTACCAAAGAGGGTGTCATTTGTGTGAACGATCCTCTTGGACTGGAAAACAAAGGTGTGCTTTTCACACAGGTAGAACTTGGGTGTCACTGTGCGTGCAGAGTCGTTCAGTACCTCTACAGAGACTCCTATCGCATCACCTATTTATATTTAGGAGAAAAACATAATTAATGTTTAAGTTAAGGCCATCAAGAAAATAAAAATTCTTATTTCTTATTAAATCTGTTTACCTTGCTTTACTCCCATTTTTTCTGAACTAACATTGATTGTAACCTTTGCAGAGCCATAAAATGAAATCCTGGTTGCATATTGTTGCTCCTACCAAACGGAAACATAAGCCAAATCAACCAAATAGCTGCGTAGATGATTGTTACAGCATAGTATAATTGTAAACCTAATGGACACACAATAACTAAAATATTGTACTGATTCAAGTAAAATGGCAAATTAATTCCACACAGTACCTTAAGTCCAATGATCACCATTTCCGATTTAGAGGCAAAGGGGAAGTTGGTCAGAAAAGGGAACTCGGTCTTGGTTTTGTGGACGAGCCAGATCGACTGAGTCAGCTGTGCTCGCAAACTGTATGTAATTTTGCCCCATTTCCCCTCGTAAGATGAAGGCATATCTCTGTAGGGAAATAGTCCAAATACACAAGGGAGATTATTATAGTTCACCAGCTGGCAAGAAAGTGTATATTATGGTTATAAATATAAGTATTTTACACACACTTCTTTGGAATCACAAAGGAGAATGGATACACATTTCTCCCAGGGCGGATGATTTCTGAACCTTATGAAAAATAAAAAGAAACATTGTTGGTAAATACACATCCATCAGTTTGTTAGCAGACTATAAAATATGTATCAAATCAAAAGCTGTAAGCACTCTTTCTTTTTTGTTAGAAATGAGTGACACCACTAACCATCTCCTTTGTTCTTATCCTGAAGAATAATATGTTTCAAATGAAAGTAGATCTTCTTGTCACGGTGCATCTCTGTGGCTTGTCCTTCTTGTTGATGCCATGACACCTTAGCTTTTCCTTTGGCTTTGACCAATAAACACTGCACTTTGGTTTCCTTGCTGGTCACTACTGTCACCCTGCCAGACAGGATGTCCCCAGGAGAGAAGGTGCCTCTTTCATTTGTCTTGATGTAATCCACTGAGATATGCTTTACAGTCATGACACTAAATCAAATAACCTTCCCAAAGGTTGTGGAGAGTCGACACGATGACGATGCTCCTTTTGGTGTAGAATAATTCCTGTAAATCTTTTGAAAAGCTGGTTTGAATTGATCCACGGGGGTATTGAAGTGGGGCCTTTCGCTAATGAGAAAGGATCAAGCAAGGCTGGCACATACACTGTAGCAGTGGACCTCTCCAGAAGCTGTGTTCTGTCTCACGTGACCACCTGATCATGAGCTGCGGGTGTCACTTTCACACAGGTAACTCTAGCCAGCAGGCCAGCAGTCTAAATTAGGTCAAATAAATTGAGATTGACGTCATGGATATACTAAGACAAAAGATTCCAGTATGTTATATGTGTGAATATTCATTTATATATTGATGATTTAGGCAGGCATGACGCATGCTAAAGTTGCACATATTAAGGGGATACACAAGCATTTAGAGCATATTCCTTTCTTCTAGTGCTAACAGATTTAGACGAAATACCCATTCAAATTTTCTGTGGACCATAACAGTGTAGTCTACCCATGCAAAAGCCTCTGAATATAATTAAAACATTAGAATGTCCCTGTTGGTTTATTGAACTTTACTTTTACACTGACATCAATAAAACAGTAAGTTGAAAGACAAGTTTCAGTTTAGGCATATTTATTGTTCAAAATACAGGTAGGGATGTACAGCCAATTCACGTTTGTAATATTTGATAAGCTAAATAAAGAAACTAAAGTAAACTATAGATATTCTAAATACTGAGGTCATGTATCCCATTTTGATTCCATCTATTGATAAAAATAAAAAAAAAGTGTAATTGTAGGTTATGTTTAGTCAACAGTAGTTCTGTTCAACATGGCCCTTGTGATATTGATTTAAGCAGGCTGATGAAAAGTTAATATTTACAAAGTCTCACGTTGCCAGACCCTCCTCCAAAGCGCGGGGAAGGAAGGTCTGGCTACTTGGGAATGGGAGGAAAACATGCTCTGGTTTATTGTCATTTCTTTAAACCAATCAGAATTGTCATGGGCGGTGCTAAAGTCTGAACGGAGCCGCTGCAAAGTAGTTGTGTGATAGAAAAATAGATGGATATACTCCGTTATTTATTTGTATCCCTATTAACAACTACCAAGGTGGTAACTACTCTTCCTGGCATCAGCCCAAGATTACATTACATCATAAAGTAAAACAAAAATCAAAGCTTCTAATGTAGCTCAGCGTAAATTATGTCAGGGAGATTTCCACAACGTTAACACTCTCCTCTTGTACTGATCAGCTATTTTGGGCGAATCACAGTAGTGTAAACCAATCAGAGTAGGGAATGTGTGTTCAAGCCAATCACAGCATGACAACCTTATTTTAAATCTGCCCTGCTTCTGTCAGTTGTCTTTTCAGACGAGAGTGCAAGCCGCTTCCTCCCCTTCCACGTCCAGGCATCGTCAGCCACAGTGTCCTTGGTCTTTTTTCCGGCTCACGCCTCCCTTTTTTAGTCGCCACCACCAGTGTCTGGACTCCATCGGGGGATATATTTGGGTTTTTCTAAACCTTTAAAATATGTATATACCTTTTTTACGATAGGTTCTCCTGATTGAAATGACTAATGGTGCTGGACTTGCATTGTGGTAATTGAAGCACAGTGCAATGCTAAAACGGTGGCGTATTTAAAGAGCACTTGTATATTCGCTAGGGTACATTGAATACACTTCATACGAAGGTGGGGGATACACTTCTTGGGGTGCTGCTTGTGCTTGTGATGCCGGGTTGCAGGGTGCTTGGTGTGAGTTCTCAAATGCATTGAATCCAAAGCCTACAGCAGCAGGTGGTTTCATAGCAGGAACCCCAAAGGAAGGTAGGATGACTATCGGGAGTTTGATCTCTGGGTTTGAAGAAAATTTGACATCAAGACGGATCTGTGAAAAATATTGTTGGCGTTATATTGTTGGATTTGTCTTGTTTACATCACCAGAAGAATTCTGCAGTACTAATCTATTATTCTGTGCAAGTCAGTGGTGTGTAAGACAATAATACTGTTTCAAATGATAGATCCTGTATTTGAGCCATTCTGCTTGATTACTGTTTTGTTTGAATAGCTACTAATAGGAAGCTTACATCATTCCTTTGTTTTGACACTAGAGGCTCTATCTTTTTGACTGTATGTTTTTATTCTCTAAAGTATGTCGAATTGATTAGGTTTATGCGTTCTCTGCCTTTTTTTAAAAGTTACTTTTGTATAGTAATTTTACCAACGGTCATTGAAGAAAATACTCCCTTCATGGCACAGCTTGAATATGATTTGTTTTTGCAATATCAGTATTTGATATTTAGGTAACTTGTAGCTTAAAAATTAAACCTCATTTGCAAAGCACATATAAGAAATGTTAAACAATATAAACAGAGGCAAAGAAAAGCCCACAAGCTTCCTATTAGTAGCTATTCAAACAAAATAGTAATCAAGCATATGGACAGAAGAATGGCTCAAATACAGGATCTATGATTTGACAATATAGGGAAGTTTACCCTCAGCTTGTACTCCAGCTTGATGATGGAGCAGTTCAAGATGGAGGGAGGTAGCTCTGTGGGAATGGAGAGAACCTTGGTCACAGTCTCTTTCCCGGAGGATGCAACAGCCTCACTCTTCTCCTTAAGGATGATCTTTTTGGAAACACTCTGGTGACCCTGGGCAAAGAAACTCTTCTTCTCATATAGTATGAATTTGGGCTTCACTGAACGAGTTGAGTGGTTGCTGACTTCAACTGTGACTTGGAGTGCCTCGCCTGTAAAATGGAGAAAAGAAAGATAGTCACTTTCTAAACCGAACCAGTACATTGACGTAGTATTAAGAGCGACAATGAAATGGAGCTAGATTTGTTTCTTATTACATGTGAGAAAATGAATGATCTGAGAGAGGAAAAAAATGTTTGAGAGAAAAGTTATCACACTGATGGCAAAAAAAAACATTTTACGAGAGAAAAAAAATATTTGAGAGAAAAAGTTTTCATACCAATAGCCAAAAATAATATTAGAGGTTAAAAAAAAGTTTAAATGTAAATTTGATTTTAATTTTTAAATTATTTCTGAGAAAAAAAATCTCTCTCAAAATACTTTCATGAACTCTTAAATATTAATTTTTGGCTATCAGTTTGAAACTGTTTAAGTCGTTGCTCTCGATGTAAATTTTTGCTCTTGCCTCAGGATTTTTCTCAACATGCAAATAGTGTCATGGGCGGGGCCACATTCCTATTGGCCGGTCGGGTGAGCACCATCTTGTCTAGCAGCCAGCCCACTTCTAAATAAATACCTTTTAATCATCTAACTACTTTTTAACACTCAAACTAAAACACTGGTGGTGAGCTCCAGGTCCTGCAGCCATCTGTTTAGTAAGTCATATTTAATCCTTTATTTTCTTTCCAAAAGCCACATTTGAGCACACACACATACATGTAAATTCCTTTAAACGTTAAAGGGAAGATTAAAAAAAGAGAAACTGGATCTGTGAATTCTCACAGAAATACAATTGAATTCATATCTTGCTGCTCAGTCAGAATCTTATTAACCTGGAGTCCCAGTCTCTTTCACAATAATCATATACAATATCGGATGTTTTAGGCCTGTTGGCAGACATCCATTTACAAGCCTTTTTTCAGCCTTTTTTCATGTCCACTAGAGTTTCTCAACTTTAACACAAGTATCTTTACTTTTTCTTAAGTACGGGAAGTGAGTACTTTCGCCATCTCTGTCCGCATGTCACGTTTCCTAAACCCAATCGTTGGTTTCTTTTTTTTCTTTTTTTTTTACTAAAGCCAACCCCGTTCTTCTTTACCTAAACCCAACCCCTGTGTCACGTTTCCTAGACTCAACTGTCACTTTCTTCTCACAATAACACGGCAAGTGGTGTGTATGTTTACGCCTTATGTATACAGTGTAGACATACACGCGGATAGCTCAAATTGCATACAATTAACACGCCATTTGGCTTGAGAAAGTTGCGCGTGTGTCATGATGTCACGTTGCCTTGGTGCTGATTGACATGTATTTCCATGGCTGGGGCATGAGTAGATTACATTGAGAGTGTAGCAAAGGCAAAAACTTGTTGTTGGACCTGTTGAACCTTGTTTGGTTAGGTTTGGGAGGAGTAAAGTTTACTAAAAAAAGTAACTCATATTACCTTGCGTGTATCCCATCTGCTTGGTGTGAACATCCATTGAAATGTTTCCAGAGCCAAAAACGTTGACAGATTTATCCTTGCAACCACTCTGAGGCTCCTAGAAGAACAGACGCCACCACATAGTTAGACAATTTTCTCTTTTGCTAAGGCAACAATGGTTGCAGTTTTAAAGATACATGATTACTTACCATAAGTCCGTGAGTATCCATGTCTGCTTTGGACACAAATGTAAAGTGGGTTTTAACCTTTTTTTTCAGCTTCATCGATTGATGAAGCTCTGCCTTTAATTTATGAACAATGTTGCCTATGGAGGATTTGAAAGATGATGGGATTTTTCTGTAAATACAAATAATAGAATATTTAAAGAACGTGAAAATAAGTCAACCATCAATTCTAAATTAAAGAATTAAAGAATAGGCACCTGTCAGGAATCGTAAAGGAAAAGGGAAATGCATGTCTTCCTTTACAAATGACTTCAGTGCCTGGAACAGAATTCTGAATCATTAAAGCTACAGTTGGTAACTTAAAATTAAAGTACCTTTTCATATTTGCTCAAACTCTCACCGTTTCCTGACAGTACATGAATCAGATAATCTATGGAAAAAACACATTCCTCTGGCTCTTCCGGGTGCTCATAGTGGCGCCAGGAAAACAAACAGACAGTGTCAATGACTGCTAGAGAACTGCAATCAAACTGTCAAATATAAATCAAGATTACGTCACTGCATTGCCTATTTTTCACATCAAATTTTTTTCAGATACATATTTTAGTATACTGTTTAGCTGTAAAGTTTTTATAAAATTAGAAGCACTAGAGAGAGAGGCAAAACATAACTTTTCACAGATTGTCAGTATCAGGTGATACTGTCAGCATAAAATCAATGCCTATTTGACATTGATTCCCAACAAGGGGTACAGTTGCTAAGGGGTATGTGAAAATAGAGTAGTTCAACTAGTTTGAAAGTGTTAAATTATGATTTGATTAAAAAAATTATTTAATCATTAAAAATTATAAGTCAAAAATCACACCTGAACACATTTTTTCACATACTGTACATTGGGAATCAATTAAGGAATATATGAGTTCCTCTGGGGATACCTCAGACAAAAAAGATTGAAAACCGATACATATTTTATTACATTTCAGCAAACATGACAAAAGATTACTTCTGTGTTACCAACTGAACCTTTTCCATATCAAAAATGGCTCATTACCTAAAAGTCATTGCATTAGCTAAACTACAATGTAGGCTATGGAATGATTGCATTCATTTAATACATTACCATCTTGTCTTGCCTTTCTCAAAATATGATGTTTGACATCATAATATTTCTCCTTAGACCAGTACACATGATGTTGATTATTCCCGTAATGTTCAGACCAGCAGACCCGAGCTTTTCCTTTTGCTATAAAAACAAGCGACTGAATTTTAGTTTCCTTCGAAACCTCCACGATAATTCTACCATTTATGGTATCTCCATTTGAGAAGGTGTTTTTGTTGTTGATGGCATCATATTCAATTAAGAAGTTGTTGATAGTCATTTTGCTCAGAGAAATACTCGTGAAAAATCGAAATCTCTTATGTAAAACCAGGAGGAAAGTCAAGGTTTGTAAACTCTGAACAGCTGCTCTGCACTGTTTATATATGTTATCAGGCATGCGAATGTTGTTGAACCGGTTTATCACGTGTGTGCCCAAAGCTGGGAAGAAGCAAATGCACAAAAAGGAACTGGTAGCGTTCAACCATGCAAACTCAACACAGTATACTGAGCAGTTAAAAAAATATCTAAAATCCCAAATGAACATGACACGCCAACTCTACTGTACATTTTGCACATGCTGTTTGACATAATGAGATTTTAAGTCCAAATAAAGTTTACAGTTGAGTGAAATAAGTGATTGAAGCTGATGAAGAAATTAGACGGGCAAGAAGGAAAAAAACATCCTGTTTTATCAACCGCTGTTTAAGCTAACCACTGGGAAAGTGGCGATGGTTGGCTGAAAGCCGCGCTGGACGCAAGGCGAGCATTCCGCGACTTGAAGGATCACCCACCTGGGAGTTCCGGAGCGGGTGAGAAGTTTGGTGTTTCACTGTAATTCAAATATAATAGTCACTGGCGTTTTCGAACCGTCTACTAGTGGTGGGCGTATCGATCTAAATATTGATATTATCGATGTCAACAATGTTTGTGCAGCATTGCCAACTTCCCCTTTAAATTTGAAGACAAAGCAACCAAGGCTACATTCTAGCACTTAATAGTTAAGTAGATACTGGACATCATACCATAATGGAACAAAATCTTTATTTATTGTCCTTAAAAGTATTTTCACACTAGTACTTCTTGCCGAAATCCGTCAAAGGAGGGTCCATCGCATATGCTCCATAGGCAGGAGGGGGATCTGAAGGGTGGGGTGCTCCTGCTGGTGGTTGTGGTGGTACAAGCCCCCAGGCTGGTGGGTTTGGGATCCCAAATGGTTCAAATCCAAACCCAGAAGCAGCCGGCGGTGGTGCCACCCCAGCAGGAACCTGAGACGCTGGCAGGATGACTATGGGAAATTTGATCTCTGGGTCTGAAGCATATTTGACATCAAGGTAGACCTGTGAAAACATTTTTGATGTTATATTGTTTGATTTAATTTCATCACCAGAATTATACTACAGCATTATATACATTTACAACTATTAACACCCTGTCTGCAAAAAATGACTCAAGACTCAAGACCATGAACAAGACGAGAGAGGTGGGTGCAGTTGCTCATCTTAATGATGAGACATAACAAAGCCCAATAACCCTTCACTTTTCATTTCAATGCAGCAAGATAATCAGATTAATGGTTTTAAACGAAGTTGGCACTCACTGGCTATTAAGAGATGCGCTTATTTTTTCTGATGCCATTTGGTCAATTATGTATTAGCAAATTTAAGTTGTATTGATTTGATAAGTGAAACAACCAATCTGCTCAGTAGAGTTGATATTTTGGTAGGTTTAGTGCGAGTTCTACGCTTTCAAGACTGTAAATCACTTAGAGGCACATTTGTGACTGTATTGGTAAATTTAAATTGAAATGTTTATTGAATTAAAAAATCCCTACAATTGTCAATAAAAACGAGTTTAGGAGACGTTATCTTTTAGTGTACGGTCACATAAGACAGGGCATGCACATCTCTGTTGCCACATAGATGCTTACCCTGAGTCTGTACTCCACTTTGATGATACTGCAGTTGATGATAGAGGGCTCTGAATCAAATGGAACTGGGAGGACTTTTGTGACATTTTCTTTAGTATTAGGTGCGATGGGCTCTCCCACCTCTTTAAAGAGGTCCAAAGTCCATACTTTTCTCTTCCCCCGTGCAAAGAAGCTGTGCTTTTTGTACACACAGTACTTGGGCCTGATCTGGCGAGACAAGTTGTTCTCGATGAAGGCCAGGACCTTCAATCCTTCTCCTGCAAAAAGCAGACCAGAAATGTCAAAACAACCCTAGGTATGATACCCTGTTTAAACGTAAAACGTTAAACATGGTTATTTAGACAAACTGACACATTCCCCTTTGTTTGTACCCTTCGTTTTCCACGAAAATTGAGAACTCGCCTCTGAAAATGAGTCTTTCTTAAACTCCTAGGAGTGGAGATTTTGGAAACCTTCGTTTGCATGTAAACTGAGACAAACAGAGGTTTAGGAAGCCAGGGAAGAAAAGAGAAAGGAAGTGATTTGTTTCTGTTATTTTCGGCATTCTGATTGTGGGCTTGAGCTTCTCGTTACACTACCACCTACAGGTTTGGCATGCTCTTGACGGCATATATACACACGGGTACGTGTAAATAAACACTTTTCTGAAAACTGACAGCTTTGCACAATGTTATTTTTTAAGCTGAAGACGTTAAAATGTCAATTTATGAAAATAGCTGTCCACGTGTAAGCGTAGTCTGAGACTAACAAATGTTAATATCACTTTGAGGGCTCTTACCTTGGAAGAAACCAGTTTTTTCAAGTTTCACGTCCATGGCTACTGTTCCGGAGTTGAAAAATTTCATTTTCTTGTCCTTAGAATCGTGCTGTGGCATCTGAATGAAGACCAGATTTATTAAAAGCAAAATTTAACAAACACTCATGTCCACGTTCCAGTTCCTCACAGCACAACCAACGCCGTGTCAATTCAACAGGTGTACTGCTAAAATAACCATTAGATAATATCTCTACAGGAAAACTAGAAAAACATTTCAAATTCAGTAATTGGCCTAAAAGTGACAGTGTCATTGATTATGTTGTTTAAATTTTAGAGCTTGTTCATACAGTGTGGCAAGGCTGAATACAAATAATAGGATATATCTCGTTGAGGCAGTTGGTGATTAAGCCAATTGCTCAATACATCGGCAGGTATTAAGGAAGGGCTGGATTGCAGTCATTCAACTTCCATCATCTAATTATGTCTATTCATAATAACAGGAATGAGGATGAAACTCAACAAATACCATTAGCTCAGGGGAACTTCTCAGATCTTCCTTTGTCACAAAGTTGATCTTTGTTGAATCTTTCTGAGGAACTCTCATTGATCTGCTCAGCTTGGCTTCCAGCAAGTACACGATTTTACCAATACTGCTATCGAAGGAGGAGGGCATAACCCTGAAGCAGACGCAGAAGAACAGTATAAATGGATTGAACATTTTTCATGCACCGCACATACAGGAAGAGAGCAGTCAAAGTATTAAACAGACGCTAGAGAAGGTCTATAAACTACAACCTTTGACTAAATAGTTCATACATCAAAATAAACTAGGATTGCTAAGGTAATGCATTTGGTTTTCCGAATATAATATTCAAATTTCACTGTTTGGAAAAACAAAGTCTGGAGAGGATAAGGGTCTGTCCAGCTCACAATGGAACCAACTACTTACTGGAAAGGGATCTGAAAGGTGAATGGGTAAACATGGCATCCTGGGGAAACAACATTGCTCCCTGAAAACCAATGAATTGAAAAGAAGAACATGTTTAAATATCTGTTTTTTCACCAATATTCACTTGTATTTAAGTTTTAACTAGCCCTTTCAATGCATGGGCTTTACCCCCTAAGGGAGCTAGGCGAGTGTCCACAAAGCAAATCTCCTATGGAACCATTTTTATGCTATCAAGCCATCACTCGCCGTTAGCATCCCATTGACTACCATTCATTTGTGCGCCACTTTGACAGTGAATAACTTTACATCTGAAGCATTTAAAGACTATTTGTCCATTGTTTATTTCTAAAAGAATCACAGCAATGTATAAAAACTCCATTTCTCTTGGCACAGCTACCAAAAGACTTAAAACATTCAGCGAGGCTGCTCATGTCAGATCGTCGCTCAGCTATCACCAGAAAAGTGCTTCTAATAGACTTCGCTGGTCTCCGTGGAAATGTACGGCGCCACATTGTCCATTTCATTTACTGTAAATGGGCTTTACCAGCAGCTGTTGTTAAATACTTACATGTTTCTCCATTCTGGTTCGCCAGTAGTGTTTGGTTATCTCCTAAAGAAAAATCAGCACACTTAATTACCAGCAATAATGTTACTTAATGTTTAATGTTATTAAACATTTGGAGTAGAACCCAACAAAGTTCAATGTACAATTACATTTGACACATAAAGCGCACAACAAGCACAGAAGTAGATTCTACCAAACCTTAAAGAAGAAGAAAAAAAAAGGCACATAACAGTTGCGTGACCTAAACAAACAGCCGGTACATATTTTTGCATTTCTGCAACATATTTCTTGCAAATTGCACTACACATTGTTTCTTACATTAGTTGTTTAAGAATGAAAACTATTGCAATCATTGGAAAACACGGTTATTCAAAAAGTAAAACACTATTTGAAATTGGCAACACAGCCACAGACATGATCACCTTCCGTGACGTCATTAGTTTGCAACGGGTTCCCCACCACCATGGCACTCTGGGTCCCAACTTCCCCATTTCTCAATCTGATTGAGGAATTCTTTTTGGCTTGGCGTTGTAACATGTACGAGAGGTACCACATGCCGGGTAACCCGGATGTCATCTGAATGAAGGTCAAGCCACAGAGCAGCAGAAGAGGGCTGGGCTCTGTTAGGCAGGTCTATGTTGAATCCAACATCTTGTTAAATGTAACCTAGATACACTTACCTGTGTGATCTTTGTCGTGTATGATGTACTGTTTGATGCTGAAGTACTTGTCCTTGGCGTGGTAAACAACAGTAGTTTGTCCGTACCTCTCGGTCCACAACACCTGTGCCTTCCCCTTGAATTTAATCAGCAGGGATGAAATTTGGCAGTCTTTGGCCATTTCAAGCGTGACGTGACCCGAAACGACGTCGCCACTCGTAAACGTGTTTTCCTCATTAATAGGGTTGTAGGTAACTTTTAGGCTCTTTACGGTGTGCGACATAATTAATGCCTCAAGGAAATACTCTGACCGTCCAAGCTGGAGTAGAAAAAAACATATCTAACTTCCGTGTTGTGTGTTGTGAAGTGTACCGAGGAAGGTGGGAACCATGGACCGTATATTGATTGGTGGAAACTGCGGCCCGTTTCATGAAGGTTTATAACGCCAATTGGTCAAATTAAGCATTAACTTTCTTAGCCCGTTATGAACGGTCACAACGCCGTTTTTTACGTGGAATAATGGAAAATGTCATAAATATTTCCTTTTCTGTGTAATGAATTTAGAAAATAAGAAAGTTCCACTTCAACTTTTCCACTGTATTATACTATTATTATGCACCTGTGAGTCCTTGACATTTTAGTTTGAAAGTTTTGAACCTGCAGATGTTTACAACTCCATCCTTGATAGGAGAAAAGTGTCCTTTATTCCAGTAACACAGCAGGGAATAAGGGCGTTTTCACACCTGTTTGTTTGCTTAGGTCCAAATCAGTTGGGGAGTTTGTAAACTCAATTTGGCCTTGGTCGGTTTGGTTTCACACATTGAAAAATCAAAGCGTACTAAAATGCACCATTACAAATCCACTCCTGTTATTGGTGGTCGAATGTTTCTGGGGGCGGGAGCAATAAAGTAAATACAGGAACAAGGTCCTGTGTTCTGGACTAAGTGCATGCGTAGGTATATGTCAAACCAGCGCACTTCATTTAAATGATCAGACATTGTTTGAGGCGTACTTCATCTGCTCTGGTCGCCGAGACTACGCAATTTCCACAGCTGCTTGTTTGACTATGGAGATACAAGTGATGGACGGCGAGCTTGACCGCTGTCCAATTGTGTGATAGAAACACTGCAAGCTGCTACAGTTTGCTGCTCTGCTGCATTACAGACTGCTGAACACACCTGACTACAGGAGACATCAGCTCACGCTGGCGGAGGTTGTACGGTGCGGTTTAAGTACGGATCACGTTCTCACCACATCCGCTCCAGAGTTTGATTGACAGCGTACCGGGACCACCTCTTCAAGCACGTCTCGGTACGCTTGATTGGTCAGCTTTTGGTGCGCACACCTGAGTGCGATTGCCTCGTTCTCACCTGCCCAAACAAACCGCACCAACGGGGCGAACAACTCTAGTTCGATTAAACCGAACTATGGCTGCCGGTATAAACGCCCTAACATTTCCTTTTGCCAAATTTTCAAATGTGCTTAGAATGATGAAAGTGGATGGAAACCCAGCTTTCAACAGGCCAGGAAGTCCATCCACATCATGAAGATGGCTGAAAAGATCATCAGATATGCTCTTCGTGGAGAAGATCTACCAGACCTGGTTTCATGGTTTATCATGTAGGAACACTTGCTGTTCTGCCTCCAGCGGTCTGATTGTCTATGCTGCCGCATCCAGACCAAGAAACACAATACAGTTTATCTACCTACAATTTCAGTTTGCAAATGGCCATACTAATAGAAAAACAGCCAGTAGAATAAGAAGAAAACCTCTCCCAATCCACAAGTTCTGCTCATACTTGTGCTGAATTGTATTCATGTGGTCTGTTCTTGTTCTTTACTGATTGGGTGATAACAGTCCAAAGTTATTGGCTTTGGAAAAGATAGGGTGGAGCTCATTATCATTTACACTTATGATACGTGTACTGATCCCCGTTAAAAAGATCCCCGTAAAAAGCGGCATTAAACAAGCATTCCACTGCGCTTTTTACGGAGTTTTGCCATTAGACAGCGTAAAAAACGGCGTTCTGACCGTTCAAAATGAAGAAAGTTGCGTAATGTGACCGATTTAGCATTCCAAAGTTTTAATTTAGTTTTATTAATCCACAATGGGGAAATTACAATTTACACACTTTGTTAATAATCACACACAGGCCTGAAATACACACACATGCTCAGGACCTATGCATGCACTATGGAGAGATGTCAGAGTGAGTGGGCTGCCAGCTCAACCAGCACCTTGATCAATTGGGGTGCCATGCTCAAGAGCATCTGGCAGTGCCCAGGAGGTGAAGTAACATCTCTCCAGCCACCAATCTACACTCCATACTTTTTGGTCCATATGGGGACTTGGACTAGTTCCCAACCCAACTTCCTACAGACTGAGCTACTGCCACCTCTAAGACTGCAATCGCCCGAACAGGGACTTGAAACCTGGACCCTCAGATTAAAAGTCTAATGCTCTACCGACTGAGCTATCAGGGCTCTTTTTAGCGTACCAACTCAGAGTTTTCTCTCAACCTGCTTTCTGAATCGGACCCCTGGTATATTTCCCCTCCCCTCATTTTACTTAGGTCTAGCGTACTTGTGTCATATAGGCTATTAATCCACTTATTTGTTCATTTAGAGTTATTGAACCATGTTCAGACAACTGTATTCGGTTTCTTTCTTTCCTTAACTATAATATATTGATATTAGATCTAAATCATTAAGGCTATACTTAAGTTGGATAGGCCTACAAAAGAGGTTATGATATTATGACTCGATTACAGTGTTTTTATTTTCAGATTCTGGCTGTTGTGTCGACAAAGCTTTTTCTATCACTCTGATTATTGTTTCATAATGGTAGAATTTATTGGACTGTTTGCTGTAGGTGTATAAATGATGTTAATATAACCCCTAATAATCTTTTATTGAAAATGCTAAATTGTTTTATGGCTGTTTTTATAAGATATAAAAAGGTTTATATGGAAAAACAAGGATGAGAAGGTGTACCTTCCCAGCCTTCTTTAATTCCTTCATCAACTACACAAGTACACAGTTATTACCACCTTAAATGTCAGAGCTGTCTTGTTCAAATGAACTCAGTTGTGATAAGCAAAGACTCTCTTTGAAATACATTGGGTGGAAAAAAAACTCCAGTCCAGTAAAACAATTTACATAATTAACTATGATCACAATCAGCACATGATGAATGAGTCACATGATGAGACTCATCCATAAAATAAATCATGCCTTTGCCTGGATAACGCAGACTAAGCAAAAAGGGATAAGGTAGGATAAGCAGGCAGGTGCTCCCCATCATCAGGCTCCTGTAGAGCGGGCAGGATCTCTATGGGGTGCTTGATCTCGGGGTCTGAAGCAAACTAGACATCCAGATCAACTTATCATACGGATCATGCATCCCCTGTTGTCATAAGGACCTCTAGTTTTGGGAAAAGAGATACACACCCTGAGTCTGTACTCTGCCTTGATGAGGTTGCTGTTTTGGATGGATGAACATGTGGTGGGAGGGATGGTGATGATCCTGGCGACAGTCTGAACTGCAGATGACTTTCAGGATGTCTTTGGTTTCCACTTTCTTCCTCTTTGAAAAGTAACTGTAGTTTAAAGACAGACAGTATTTGGGCTTAATGTCACGAGATGATCTGTTCTGAATGGATGCCACAACCTGTATGCCTTCCCCTGCAGAACACAACAGGCTCTCATAAATTTAAGATCCCTCTTACTCTCTAGTTGATGCCTACATATAAATTATAGATAGCAATAATCTCATTCTGAATAGAAAATATTAAATTATTGACAGTATTGCAAAATCAAAGGTGGCTGCATTAGTTGTACACATGATAAATTAAAGTCCCTCTATTATATAAATGCTGTGTCAGAATGCAATGTACTTGATATTGTATAACTCATATTGTGTTACTGTATCTGTCTTGATCTATATGCCGAATTAGAAACCTGCAGTTTAGAGGTATATCAATCATATACCTATTTAAATTATTAATTATCACTTTAACCCAGTGTAATTAAGTTTTGCCGAACAGCTTTGTAGAACAGTCTATAATAATTAGGAATACGGAATAGACTTATTAAAATATATAAGCATAAAAGTTTTTCATGCAACCATATCTATCTTAACTTCGCTAACCTAAGCCACCACGGGCTACTGGTCATACCAAGTAAAGTTGTAGTAGAAAAGCCTTGAGTGTACTGAATGGAGCAAATGTGCATTGGAATGCTTACTGTCCACATGCATATCCAATATAGCTTTAAATATACATTTGTGTTGTTTTAAAAGGAGCAACCTTGAACCCAGAAGATATTTGCATTATCTTTCTGACGATACTATCGGTACATGTGCCCTACATTTTTCTTATCTTTAGACAATAAAAACACTCCAAAAGGACTTTGACATGAAATTACCTCGGTGGAAGTCTGTTTGGGCAAAGTTTACATCCATAACATCTGTCCCTGATGTAAAAAGCTTCTTTTTTTTTTACTAGTGATACTGTGCTGTGGAAAAGTTAGTTATGGATAGTGTTATGTCTCATTATTGCAGCAGTGTCAAGGTCAAACAACAAACCCATTGGATGCCGTGTGTGTGTGTGTGTTTGTATGTTTAAGTTGGGTACCATCAGCGATGGATCACTGTAGCAAAGGAAAGGAGAGTGAAGTTTGCCTTAGCTCTGGAGTGTACTCTTATCAGCCTGCCCAGATTTGCCTCTAGTGTGTACCGGATCTTTCCATATGAGCCTTTGATGAAGGATGGCTGGTCTCTGGCACGTGACAACACAATATACAAAACACACTGGATGAGGGGGAGAAAATACTCTTTCAGTAGCACTATATGTATAGATAAAGTTGTTACCTCAGGTTGTTACTTACAAAGCAACAAGATCAACTACATAGTGTGGCTACTCATGTCAAGTGGAAATGAAACAGACACTTAAATTAGTTTATGTTTTAAGGCATTAATAAGCAGGGATCTGGAAGTTGTAATGGTAGACATGAGAGGCATGGCCAAAAACATTATTACCTGAGAGGAAATACAGTAACTTCACATGGCTTCCATCACTGCTTATGGCAATGTTTATTAATTAGAACATAATACATTTCTAGGACAGAAGTGGGAGATTTTTTTTTAGAACAACCTGTTGCTGTCTTTTTTTTGCTGTCTGTGTGAATGGGTCAAAAACACCCAAATCCTCTCATTAAAAGCGTTATTATACTGTATAATGTTAGGTAAATCCATTTTCATTTTTTTTTTAATGCAGATGGTAGCATGTTGTATTTCTTTCACCAGTGTAAAATTACCACTAGTTAATACATAAAAAAGACAAAAAGTCTATAGTATTTTTAAAGTATGCCGCTGAAATCCAATAAACAATGAATAACAAAAAAAGTTAATAATTTTTTCTAAATTGAACGTTTGTTACAGTACGTTATGATTGTCTCCGATATCTTTCAGTCTACTTTAGTTGTGCTTTTCCCTTCAGCTTTACACTGAGTGAAGCTATTTTGCAGTCTTTTGACAGTTCTAGTGTAATGTGTACTGTAATACAGTCACCACTGGTGAAGATATCACTGTTGTTTATGGGATCATATCCCACTGAAAAGCTCTTAACCCTGTCTGACATGTTATACTGTGTGACCAAGCAAAGCTGGAAGCACAAGGCATGTTCCAGATCCGACAGTGAGGACTGAGATTGTCTCTGCATGCAGATAGACACTCTCAACCTCAATACTTCAATAAACTTTGCTTACTGATTGGAACAGGATTGGTAGATGAAGAATAATGGCTCTAATAATATAAAATGTTATTTTGGAGAAAGAAAATAGATACTATATAAAATGGATGTTTCTTGTATGAATTAATGCAGTGGTTAAACAACACCATGTAATGAATGAACTCATGCTGCTATTGGCTCTATGTGTGTGTGTGTGTCTTACACCTGTCAAACACATCATAAACAGGGATCATGTAAGCTAAACACATTGCTGGAAATAATGACTATGTGGTAAACTGTCATAGGTGTGAGGCTGAACGTTGGGGAAAATCTAGTTGTTTTTTTTTACAGAATTTGCGGAATCCCAAATGTGTTGCGGAATCCCAAATCATCTTTAAATGTTATTCTGGTGAACAGTTCTTAGAGAGTAAAGTATTTTTTTACATGACACTTTTGAAAACCCTGCGTTACATAGTGCTCCATAGTAAAAAAATCTCAAAACAAGGTAATGTGAGCATGATGAGCAAGGCTTCCAAATTTAGCAGCTGAAACCACGCTGTAACCATAGAGTGTATGTTATTAATTCATACTATACAGTCTGTGGCTGTAACCCTGCACGTTGCTGTCCCCTACAGGAACAAAGGTGCACTGCACAATGTTTGCAACCAAGAAACAGTTTTACTTTAAAAAGCTGATAACAATTGGACATAAAAACGATTAATAAAACAAAACATCTTGACATAAAACACACGAATATAAAAATGTTTTGCACCTCTTTTAAACATTACAGAAGGTTTCTGGTTTGATCCCTGTGTCCTGGAGCAAGACAAACAGCTGCTGGTGAGCAGGGTGGCACTCTCTGCCACTACTGTGTGCATGTATGTGTGAATATTGTCATGTGTTGTAAAGCTAGAAAAGCATTAAATACAGGCCAGTTACCATTTATGCTGTCAGCCCTGTAGGTCTTTGTTGTTATCAGAATCAGATTCAGCCTTAATGGCCAAGTAAGTGTTTACATGTACAAGAAATTTTACTCTGGATTTTTGTTGTTTTCCACAGAAATAAGACAAACGACTACAACAAGGGAAATGAAGCTGCATAAGGTAAACATAAGTATCTGAGAATTGTGTAAAAATTTAAGTTAAGTATATAAAAAGTCTAAATGCATACACATAGATACTTACACACATGATCATCATCATCATTTTCATCATCATCATAGAGGACATTACCCTTACTGTAGCCACACTTCTAACTTAGTCAGCTTATAGTATATATAGATTACGTTTTTACTTAGAAAACAGCATGCATATGACAACAGTTTATATGTTTAAAGATTTGATGGAACTTGAGATGTACTTACAATAATATATTCCAAATCTTCACATTAAATGTTTTTCGGACTACATGGGACAATCCCCTGAAGATTCAGAGGCACAGTTATATATTTTCCATTTTTAGAAGAGCAGGGGAATTGTATCTATATGTTGACAGTAGACATTGAAAATGAAATGTAGATAATAAAATACAAAAGTAAGAAATGTTCAAACTGTAACATCTTTTCCCCTTAATAATAAACTAAAACAGAATACACATACATTAATCCATAAATTAAAAAACTGATACTCTGAACACTGAATGGAGGCAGTACAACATTTAACATAATTATTACTTAGATAGTACTTGTTTAACACTATTACGATGACAGTAATCTTTCCCAGAAACAAGTCAGACTGAGTAATGACAGTTTGTTGTCAAACAGATAAGCATTCCACCATCATTTTGTTGAATATGCATGTTAAAACTCACAACTAAGGTGGCCGGTGGGTTTTAACAGTGGTGTCACACAGGATGATGGTACACAGTACTGTGAGGTCGGGGGAGGATCTCACGCTGCGGCTCACCTATAGTAGACACAAGAAAACAAGAAAAAACAGACTGGAAATTTTGATCCACTGAAAATCCAAAACAGATGTTAGAACTAACAATAGCTTTAGATGTACTGAAAGTAGCAGAAACAAATGAATGATTTCTTCCAGCATCTTATAGCTCTGCCCTCCTCAGTCCACCAGACAGTCTGTCGTCGGTACCAACCTCAATAAAGTAATGGACCTCCATGAAGCAGCAAACAAGGGAATGGTGAGCATGATCACAGTGTGCACGTCAGAGGTGTGAGGTCTAATGGACTGTCCAGTCACTGCCATCATCTATTGGCCTGTTTTGTGGCTGTAGAAAACCTGTTTCTGTTGCAGTAGCTGTACGAGATGAAACATCACTAAACTCGCAAATTATTTTTGCAGTTTTGCCTAGAGGAACACAAACAGGGTTTGGATGTAGTTGTTTCCAACTAATTTTGTCAAGTTTCAATCATCACCATCATGAGCATACATACAGATGGATAGAAACAGTACCAATGAAGAAGGCTTTCCTCTCTAGACTGGCTGGTGAAGGCGCCTGCAGAGAAACAACACAGTGAATGAGGTACAGCACAGTAGAGCATGCAAAACAATTAACATGAATGCATGTGTTAAATCTTAAAATATAATTGGCTTATTTTGTATCTCATCAAACAGCTATTAAAGTATTAGGAAAAAATAAGTCAACCTGAGAAATGCAGGTAATGCAGGGATGCATAGTTCCTTACAATCTGTACTAACAGGGAAACTCAATCAACTTTTGTCAAGCTGTCCCATTAGAATGCCACTGAGAAGTAAAGTAAATGCATAAAAGCAAAATGGTTTTCTAAATATTTTATAATTTATTTAGTTAGATTTAGATTTTAATGACAGTGCCACTTTCATTTCCTTTGTGTATTGCACTTTGGGAAAATATGTCACACTTAATGAGGCCATGTCTTGAAAAAGTTCATTGTGGCAAACTCCAGTTTTTAGCAGTGGAATGAAACTAAGACAATGTATGCAAGTGCTGTACTTTAGGTCAAATGCAAGGTAAATATACTTCCAGCTTGGAGGAAGGACCCAGGACTGGGTGGAGGGATAATGTCTCCAACCTGGCCTGGGAACGCCTCGGGATCCCCTAGTCGGAGCTGGTCAATGTGGTTCGAGAAGGGGGAAGTTTTGGGGTCCCCTGGTGGAGCTGTCCCCCCGCAACCCGACACCGAATAAGAGGACGAAGATGGATGGATAGCAATTTTGTATTTCTACTCAACTACATCTTAGGTAAAAGTTTTTTTACTGCCCTGCACTTGTCTGACAACTGTAGTTGCTTTTCAGATTATAATTTCCCGTCCCCTTGGGTTTTAGTGTTGTGTGTTTGATTTAGTGATCAGGTTTATCTACATATTTTGGTGGAACCATGACCGAGACCTGGGTGGGGATTGCTTTTGGGCAATGAGGGTGCATTCAACGTTTTTGAATAATATGTGAACTAACCCGCACAATATGGTTCCAAGCATAGCTCCCTGTCCATATTTGCTGGATTGAACTGTAAAATATTCTAAGACCAGTGGTGGCAAGTAACTTAACAACCTACCTTTACTCAAGTAGTATAAATGATGCAGTATTTCCAGGCTACTAAATTTGAGTGTTTCCTTTTTCTACTACTTTACACCACTAATATTCAGAAAACAAATATTGAGATCTTCTTTAAACACTGTATGAGACTGTACCACCTGCAGTCTGTCATGTTTCTGCACATTTCACTATCATTTCTGTTACATACCAAATTATAGTCTATTTAAAAAAAAAATCATATTAAATAGTCTGCGTTCATACACTTTAAACAAGCAATTTGCTGGTAAATATAATCTCAGATTTAAATTGTAAGAAAAAAATGTTGATGGTAATTGGATGATAAACTTGTAAGGTTGGTATTTGTTAAATAAGTAGGTGAGAACTTGTTGACAGAGACTGGAGACAGTACATATTTCAACTGCACTGTATAATATGTGTGATGTGCTCTACAGGGTATTCATCTGATGACATTAATGAACATGATTGTTTTTTACCCTTCTATTCTTCATCTGTGCAAAAACATTATTAAAATAAAGAATAATCCTGATGCGCTGGCCTGAGGGTATTGCCTAATGTGTTTCTAAATTTCTGAGTCATTTTAGCACAAACACATTTTCTTTGGAAGCTCTGGGGTAGATTTGGTTTAAGCCATCACAAAACATATGGTGTTTTGAATGGGATTTTTTGATGCTTTCTAAATCATAATCTGTCGATTATCATGAGAATAATGTAGAACATTTTCTCATCAAACATGTTCAAGCACATTTCATATTTCAAAAGTAATGCAGGTTTACACACTTCATGGCGCTAAATGATCATAATAAAAATGTAGGTCTTGGAAATGAGAGTCAAGATTCTGGTGTAAACAGGGCACTCCCAAAGCATCTCAGTCTGCCAGGAGGCTTCCTCAAACAACCACTTGAACATGTTGCTCAAAAGAAATGTCTGCTGTAAAAGTAACAGGATTCAGTGTGTCCAGTGTTGCTAAACTCAACACTAAACTGGTTTCATCTAAATTGCAGGACAAGTGACTTTCATCCTCTTTTAATGGAGAAAAGAAAAACAAAAGAAATTAATTGTGTTATTGTGGTTAAAGAACAAAGTGTTTTAGTTTTTTTTATAATTCAACATAAATCTCTTTTCCCCAAATAATGTCCCTGTTACTGTTAATAACACACAAAACGTCCTGTCTACCATTTCTATAGGGACTATTTTTTTTGTAAAAAGAGATTCCTAAACTGTGTCCAGTGAGGTTGGAGGATTGGGGTCATTGTTTTGGATTTTAACTCACAGCATTGTTTCAAATGTTTCAGTACCGCAAACAAATATACATTTACATTTTAGTAGCATGTCAGAGATGAAAAAAATATGAAAATAAAATAAAAAGCCTTGTGCATACCTTTGTATCACTAAGAGGTAAGTGAGAAAATATGACTGTTTAAATTTGGGTGTGCTGACCCAGTAATCATTTAACCACTAGATGGCACTCAACACCTTATTCTGATGCTCACTATGCCGTATACAGTGTAAACAAGATAGTATTCACTATACAGAACTTCTAACAACATAACTTGTTATTAAAATCCCATATGACATGTCTCTTCAAGATGCAGATCAATTATTTTACAACTACTCTTGGAATTAGCTTAATGGTGGCATTTTAAACATAACTTTTGTAATGTTTTAATAACAAGTGCACTTTGATAGGTTTACAGTGCTCAATGCAGCCATAAAATGCCGCTAACGACCCATTAAAACTGACAGCACAAGGCATATAAAAACTCCTGGCACATGTTAAGTTGACCACATATCTTTTCATACCTGCTGTCTCGCTCTATTTGGAAGGGGAATGGACCTGCCAGCAGTTTCCTTGAAAGTATGAGATTTTCTTTGGAGTGTAGTGAGGCACAACACATTGTAAAAATGACTTGTCAGAGATTATGTAGGGCCTGATACAGATGTATAGAAGCTGTGCATTGCTTACCAGGCAATACTAGACCCACCAACGTGTGTCACGGCTCCACTGTACATTAAAACTCAGACACAGGATGGGGTTTTGTAAACACTAAACCACACAGACATTTGCTATCAGTGGTAACTTAACTTTGAAAGAATTCAGCTTAAGAACTTTGGGAAGTTATTTTGGAACTATTTCCATTTGACCAAACCCCTGGTAGAAAGTTTGTAAAACCGTCCGTTGTTTATGGTTCATTTGCTGTTTGCTAAGTGTTTGGGAGTTTGTGTGGGAATCTATAAAGTTAAATGTTTGTCACGACAGTGCATGATATTTAGGTCAGAATTGTATGTAACTGTATTTTAAAACAGAAACAACTCCAAGCTGAGGTTGCTTCAATCAACAAACTTTAATCATCGTCATCTGTTATTTAATCTAACTGTCCATTAGCTACACAAAGACTTAACATTCAGGCTTTTAAACAGTGGAAGGAATTTATTGGCACAATGGTACAGGGAGAACCAGATAGCGGCATTTACAAGAAATCAACATCCCAGCTGTTTCGCTCAGATGTTGTTAAGTATTACTCGTAACACTCCTGGAAAGCCTATTGATCTGTGTCTATGTACATTATTTACTCAGGAAGTTGCGATCGAGATCATATTTACAAGTGAGACCTGAGTACAGAGAAAAATTAAATTCTGTATAAACGAATTCTAATGATGTGAAAGAAAGAGAATAATAAAAAAGAAGAAAAAAAATTAAACATACATTATATAGACAACAGCATGACAAATTCTAAATAAATGCTTTCTGAAAAATCCTTGGCACGAGTATAACAAGGAATAAATAAAGGCATGTAATCAGACCTAAAATCTATGAAACCTCTAACTACAGTTTTTAATTCCCCATCGACAACTGTAATGACACTGTTGCTGCACCTTTTACCTACATGTGGTAAAGATGTGACATCACAACTGCTCAGTAATCCTAACAGTTCGTTTAAATGCGGCACCGTTTCTGGATATGGGTTGTGTGCATTTCTCTGTGAATTAAGAGTTTTTATACATTCACAGTATTAATACAGCACCTTGGCCTGTATTATAATTAATAAAACAATCAAATACTCACTTTCTAAAATATGGGTCCTTTAAAACAAGTTTAAGGTTAAATAGTGCACACAGTGAGAGTTGATTATGGGCGACTGGATAGAGCTTGCTGAATGCATGACACAAAAATAAAAATGACATCAATTGATGGACGTGCCAACGTTATTAATATACAAGGTGAATAATATTGTAACTAGGGTGAAACCCCGGGGAACGCCCCTTGTCACTGGAAACAACTCACATTTTATATGGCCGGCTGTTGTGCGTCTGATAGTTACTAAAGTACCTCAGTGTTAAAGTCCATGCCAATATCTTATGGTCTTTGTAGGATTGTGAGACGATCAACAGTGTCAAAAGCCTATGTTTGACATTTTGACAAGAAAGAGCTGCACAATGCATCTTATTGTCACATAACTTCTTTTGCAGTTACTTGCTTGCATCCATTAATCAGGGCAGAGTAAGGATTAAGAAACAATTGACAACTTGAAATAATACATTGTGTGAGATTTGTGTTGCATTTTTCATGTATTATTTTGTGTCAAATAATAAACACTTGACTCAAAACCCTGAGTTGTTGTGCTATAGTGTGACATGATAAAGTCCTGAAGTAGTGAATCTTTTTTATGTGCTGTGAGAACATTGGCTCCTGAGAGGTAATGGTAACGTGGTTTAGTTAAAAGCGGCAGGTTGTTGTAAATATGGAAGTCTGATGTAGATAACTGTTTGGCACATTTTGCTATCAAGTAAGAGTCTTAGCAACATGATCTTTTGATGCGGATCTACATGCTGGACATTAATGTGTGTGGGTAACTTTGGCCGACTGCACTCACACACACGACCATTTATAATAGGCTTTGGCTTTAGCTGTCTCTGATAAGGTCACCTATCAGGTTTAGTTGAGCTCACAGTGACTTAACTTTGCCTGCCAACTCGGTAAACCATCCAGACACAGTATGACGGCTGCGCACACAAACACACACACACACACACACACACACACACACACACACACACACACACACATCTATCTCTTCTATCTATCTCTTTATCTCATAGATATCACATCACGTTGTTAATTGGATCATCCAGACAGCAGCGGGGGTAGCATTGTCCAGTACAGGTGGGGTTTAACTTTATTTTTCTGTGTCATGGTTAATTTCTTCTTCATGTGGTTTGTCTTTACCGCAAATTACCAAATGGATTTGGAAAGTATATTTCTATTGACTTTCTGAATCTCTTCAACAGTCCTCATCAGCTCCCATAAAGAGGCAGCTGGTGTGTGCAACACGTTTCCCCATTTGTCAATGTTTCTGTACCTGTAAATTCTTCATATGAGCTCAATTCCTGTCATTTGATCCCCACTTAATCAATCTTTGTGTAACAATTGGTGACATTGGTGACATTTTTACCATGTCACCCAGGTATAAGCCTATTGTTTATTGTAAGCTACAGGAACACCGTAGACATTTCACCTCATCAGATCTAAATCCAAAGTGAAGTAAAAGAACCCAGAGGATAAGACGCATTATTGATCTGTAGTTTCTACACACCGCCTCTCTCCTCTAGTTAATCTACAGGGTCAACTCTAATGACATTGAGGAGCTCCTCTGGCAGTCGGCACTGCTGCCATTTGCAATTTAGATAGAGAGAAAGGAGAAGAGGAGGAGAAGGTGTATGGAGTTGAAAATGAGTGGGGAAAGTGAAGGGAGAGGGAGACGGGAGAGGAACAGGAGGGCTGAAAAGAGTTACAGGAAAGGAGGTAAAAGAGATCAGGGATAAAAAGAACAGGCGGAAGAGAGACAGCAAGGGGATGGGTGCACTGCAGTAAAATGGTTTTGAAAAAGAAAAAAAAATATGTAAAATAGGTGGATTTGAATGACAGAAAGTGAGAGACTCTACTGATTGGGTTGTGCTATGTCTCACACAATAAATACTCACAATAAATACATTTGAAAGCTTTTGCTTAGTATGAATACTGAGTGATCACTACCAAGCGAGCACATCAATTAATAGTTTGACATTTTGGGAATTAACCTTATTTTCTTTATTGCCAAGGGATTGATGAGAATATTGATACTTCTCTCTGGCCTATTCAATAGCTATGAAGCTACCAGCTTAGCTTAGCATAATGAATGGAAACAGGGGGAAACCGCTAGCATGGCTCTGTCCGGAAGAAAAAGACTGCCGGCTACCTGCGCCTCTTAAGCCAACAATTAACACATCATGTATAATTGTTTTGTTCCCCCATACAAAAACACTGTTCATGGGGGTTATGTGCCCGACTATTTCTAGGCTGGGAGCAATGACTTCCCTGGAGTTTCCTCTTGTTGCCTAGCAACCACATGATGACAACACAACAGTATATAGCCTTGAACAATAATAGCGACTTGCCTATTTTTTCAGATTTTTCATTAAACAAAAACAATATAGAACTTGCTCATTAGTAAGGTAGTAGAGGTAACGGGAGGTGTTTTTTGTTACAGTACAAAAAGTCACATCTAACTTCATGTACAACTTCATAGTCAACTACATGTTTTAATGTATTCTAATTCTAATGATCTAATTGTCATTCATCTGGCATCTCAATAAATCTACCTGGTTCTCTCTCTGTTTTCCTAAGTTTCTTTTTCTTTCATGATGGTTGTGTGGAAAAACTCCATCGCTACCTTGTTAGCCAGTTCTTGAATGGACGTGTGTGTGCAGTGTCATGAAGCAATTCGTTACATCAAGAGACCTGATATCATGCGATAATTCTCAAAGCTTCGGCCGCCACTCGCCAAAGTTGCAAGGGTGGTTATTCTGCTCACAAGCGCTTGGGGGAACAAGACGACCACCATACAACTCAAAAATTAGTCATATGACCGTTCTAATTACTCCGAAGCTTTTCAATAATGTAAATTAAGATTAAAAAAACTGCACGGTTTTCCTTTAATTTCTCAGTTCAGAATGAAGCATCTTTTGATACCCAAAGCAATAATATCTTGTGTTTAAGTTTTCAAGTTTTCAGACAAGGAGTATGTCAAGAAGAAAGGGTTAACTATGTCAGATTTGTGCAGTTATGTTTTTTTTTTTCGCACCCACTAAAAGAATTCCAGCAACCAAACAGGAAGCCACAGAGGGAGCAGTTGGCTACCCTAATCTTGTGCAGATCCTCTGATAGCTTTCTTCTCCACAAACAATGCCAGTCAGGGCTGAGGAGGCTGTAGAGGGGTGTTGAAAGACCCGACAACCAGGCAGAGCCAAGATCTTTGTCATCCTCTGATCAACACTCAGACATGTTCATGTACTACTAGGAAAAGATTTTAGTTGCTGTGAAACCGTCATCCCCTTTTGTTTCTCTGCTTCTTTCCTTTTTATTTAAAGTATGTAAAACGGTTCTCTTTTAGGAGCAAGGCCTTTACAATCTGTCTGTGTATCATCTGTTGAATGTGTGAGAGAAAGAGTGTCTCTATTATTTTAAATCCATGTCTGTATGTTAATTCAGTAACAGTCTGTCCATCCCTTAACTAATGTGTACAATGAGACAATAGAAGACCTTTGTTTGCCTTAAAAATGTTACCACATGATAAAGTCACAGTGAAAGAATCCTTTTTTTTAAAAGAGCATCGTAGTTAGCTCACCCTGCGGCCAGACTTTATAAGCTAATACTGCCACCATGATGTCATTACCGCAGGGCCAATACTACAGCTAATGAGTCAGGAACAGTATGCAATCTCAAAATATAGCCTGACTCTGTCTGTCGGTCACTGTGTCTCTCTCCCTGTGGTTGACACACAAACACCCCAACACACCACAACAAAAAGTGGTCAACCGACAACCCACATGTTATATTCATGTCTAAGTTCATGTCTAAAGTAGTGCTGCATCTTAGAGTGTAAGAGTTACCTCAGTCAAACAAAAGAGGTGCTTTGTTCCATCGTCAGGCTAAATCCTCCCTCAGCAATTACCGTTCACCTTCCAAAGACCTCAGCCAGGAACAGAGCCACACTCTCTCTTTTAAAGGAGGCAGTGGAGCATGAAGACACAGGCTCTCACTCTTCTCATTCAGTTGGCTCTACTGTAAGCTTTGAACAAAATGTTATGATTCTGCCCTTCTGTTGGTGTCTGCAGGTATTTTGTCCATGGAGAGCAAATGTCGCTGTTGGATTAGGATTTTGTCTGAAACATAATTGATTCTTTGAGACAAAGCTGTATTTGACTATGACTGTTTAGCATTTAAAATAGAACAACCAATGAATGGCATGACGTGACAGTAGAAAGAGAGAGATGTTGATTCTCAGACATACTGGTATAATTTCAGGCATTGTGTAACTCTTAACTCTTACTTTTACTCTTTCCCTGGATCTTATTATTGCCTACTTATACCCATGTGTAAAATGGCCCTTTCAAATAAATGTAATGTGAACTACAATGTAATATAATGTAATGTAATGCATGAAATAAAGAATTTCTTTTCCTGATGCTGATCTCACAGAAGAAGTTATTTTGAGTATGTGTTTAATTATTTTTGCATTAAAATGACAATAATTTCCCAGAAAAGCTCCCTACTCTGCACTTGTTCCTGATTGGCTACATGAATCTGTGCTTTAAAATGTGACATGCCAACATACAATGTGACCAATGCTAATGTTACCATGCTAACATGCTAACTGCTAACTGCCAACTGGTAACATGTACCTACATCACCTGTTACCCTGCTACATTTGCTAGCATTAAACACAAAGTAGCTACATTTGAGGCTGAAGGCAATACCTTCGCAGTAGCTTTGCAGGTATTTGATCATAAACAAACATAATGGAAAAATAGACATTTTTAAGTGATGGTGTTGCTAAATGGAAGGTTATGGAGTCCCCAATGTGATTACAAGTCATCCTGAGGGGAAGATTAACGTGTGTATGAAATGCAATTACAATCCATCCAATCTGTCCATCCATCCATCCATCCATCCATCCATCTCTGTCCGAATATCCGGGATTGGGTCGCGGGGGGAAAAGCTCCAGCAGGGGACCCCAAACTTCCCTTTCCCGAGCCACATTAACCAACTTTGACTTGGGGATCCCAAGGCGTTCCCAAGCCAGGTTGGAGATATAATCGCTCACCTGGTCCTGGTCAAGGCCTTCTCCTAGCTGGAGGTGCCTGGAACACCTCCCTAGGGAGGCGTCCAGGAAGCATCCTTACCAGATGCCCAAACCACCTCAACTGGCTCCTTTCAACATGAAGGAGGAACCGCTCTACTCCGAGCTCCTCACGGATGACTGTGCTTCTCACCCAATCTCCAAGGAAAACGCCAGCCATCCTCCCGAGGAAACCCATTTCGTCTGCTTGTACCCTGGATCTCGTTCCTTCGGTCATGACGCAACCTTCATGACCGTAGGTGAAGGTAGGAACAAAAACTGACCGGTAGATCAAGACTTTGTCTTCTGGCTCAGCTCTCTTTTTGTCGCAACAATGCGATAAATTGAATGTTATACAACACCTGTGGCGCAGATTCTCCGACCAATCTCCTGCTCCATTGTCCCCTCACACGCAAACAAGACCCCAAGGTGTTTAAACTCCTTAACTTGGGATAAGGACTCATTCCCTACCTGAAGAAGCCACTCCATCGATTTCCTGCTGAAAACCATGGTCTCAGAATTAGAGGTGCTGACCCTCAATCATCCAACATTTCCCTCAAAACAACAAAAGTAAACCTCGTGGTGGCAATGCAGGTAAAGTCATGAGGATTCTGTACCAGATCATGGCAATCCATTTCATAGTTGTTAAGACATGTCACTCAAAAACAAAAAACCTACAGATGTGTGTCCGTGCAGTTATCCACCCATGCCAGTCTGTGTGAAATGTTAGAAAAGGCATAAAAATAAGAATTATCCATCTGCTCTCTGGACTGCACTGATTGTGTTTGTTTTCCCACAAACACAAAAATGCCAGAGCAAAAAACACGCACCCCATGCTTTAAAGTCCCAACCTGAAGCATTGCAACCGGAGAATTAGAGAGTTGTCTGTCAAAGCTGGGTCAAATATTTGCCTTGAGCTGTCCAGCTGTTTCAAAACAAATCGTCCAGCCTATGACAGAGATCCTTGAAATCAAATCCAGTTGATCTCCCCTCTTAACTCCACTTTATGACCCAGTGAAGAAAGAGACGCCATCCCTTCAAACCACTGTAGTCCCCCTGACTCTTATTAAACGTGTTCTCATTTCCTGTTTAAGGGGAATGCAGCTTGATCGCATTATGAGGCACTAAAACACCATAAAAGACAAGTTGTAATAAAAACTGAAAATGTCCTTTTTCCAGGAAACTGCCTGTGATATATATTGTGTCACATGATGTATGTTTGGGACCGCTCTCCCCTCGTGTCTCTCAACACACAGCCACTGTTGCTGCAGTTGTTTACATCAGGGCCAAAGGGAGGCTTCCAGGCACAAAGGGTCTGACAGTCTATCAATGGAAGAGGGTAGTTAATATGGGCACACAACCTCTGTCCTGACCTTGATGCAGGACCATTCATCATCTAGGCTTAGAAAAGGGGATGAGGTTGAGAGGTGCATCCAGACAGAGGACACTTTAACCCAGGTTAGAGCCTCCGCGTCCTAGCCAGTATTCAGCGTCTTTCCCGACTTTCCTGACTGAGAATCAATTAGTGGTGCTATTGTTATGATAAAACAACATTAAAAATGTCAACACATTGATGTAAAATCATCGCCCCATCAAATATGTAATTTTCGGTTCTCTCAGATTTATACTTTGACCCGCAATTATGACAGATTTACACGCATATGAGAATATTACATACATTATTTTGTAATCAGTGCCTAGGATGTATGGTTATCTATTGGCATCAATGGAATATACATAGATAGATAGATAGATAGATAGATAGATAGATAGATAGATAGATAGATAGATAGATAGATAGATAGATAGATAGATAGATGGATAGATAGACATGTATTGAGCTAACAAAATTGTATGTAATACTAATATGTATGTCATCAGTGTAAAATCACTTAAAAAAAATAGCAATTGTGTTTTTGTTACCTTAAAATGAATCATTTGCATCTACATGTACATATGGAGTGGGTCCTCTTCCTCAGAGTCAGCCTCATTGAACCAGCATGAGCAACCCCTTATAAGAACTGATACAAAAAATATTGATTACAGCAGCTTTTTTCACACATTCTCTTAAAAATTTATCCTTTACTGCACTTTCACCTTAGAGTATAGTTGGGATTTCATTTTGCGCTACTTGCGCTATACCTCACGTACATGTACAGAATAAAAAAGTCCCCCACTTCTGTTAAGTTATGTAGGTTAAATGTGCATGCGTGCGTGCGTGCATGCGTGCATGCGTGCATGCGTGCGTGCATGCGTGCGTGTGTTTGTGTACCACCTGAAGAATGCCCACAGTACTGTCTGTTCTTTCATTTAAGCATCTTTGGAGAAGTCTGGCTCGGGGTCATCTCAGTATTGCAGATCAGAGAGTGTGCTTTTGGCTGGCGGCATAAGAAGTGTTGTTTCTTTTGCCCACATGCACACATACACACACATCCAATCCCCACTCTCCCATTTTGTTTTTTTGGTAGCACTCATCTGCAGCCTTATTACCCAGAGTCCTCTGCAGCAGCCCAACCGACGCTCCGCTGCTGGAGTGTTCTGTTAGTCACATCAGCACCCAGCGCACGCTCAACCCAGCTCAGATCATCAGGAACCTCACCGATGGAAAAGCTGCACAGAATTCAGAAAAAGGCTGTGCATACATCTAATTGTGATGGAGTTTTCCACCCCGGCTCAACAGTGCTTTTTTATCTACTCAATCCCAGGATGAAATGCTGTTTCATCTCACCAGTGTAATTAACTGCAGAAGTAAAATCTTCAATTCATAAGAAAAGTCTATTTTTGCATGTTCAAACCAGGGTGCTTTTGTTTTCTGCCCCCTCACGTATATTCAATCATCGTGGCAAATTTTGACTATTTAGTGATTATTACAATGACTTTTAGAATTCATATTTACATCTGCATCATAACCATTAACACCACATCTCATTTTATTTATTCAGTGGCATCACTGCATGTAACTCAGTCATCAAAATAAAGTGATATCATCTGTATGATTTGTGAACATCTGTTTAGTAGGAATGCCAGAGGCCTTTTTCGGAATAAGCTATTTAACAGCTGCCTAATAGCTGTATGAACACCATCACAGTCAATTAAAATGTCTAACAAATCTAACAAATACAGGGTATGCTCTTCTCTCTAATGTAAAAGTTTAATTTCTTATGTCTCTGTCTTTTAGAGCAGCTGCAAGACTACATGTTAACAACCTATTACAATTTGTAGTATGTCGTCCAAATTGAAAACAAATATGATTGAATCATGCGCCGAATTTTCCACACCATCAAAGACGCTGCTACTGTGTTTGTATTTTAGTCAAAAAGTGACCAATAGGCAACAGATAACCACTGAAAAACACATACAGTACACATCATTGCATCTCTGATAAGTTCCTTCTTGAATCGCAGTTTGAGCCAAACACACACCGGTTGGTTGATTCCCTACAAAGAACTGACAGGCTTTTTGCAAACAGGCATTAATTATTTGAGTCAACTAGCAGATCAGAAGACAGAAGAGTTGGCACAGCAAGGCCTACATTATCTGGCCCGCTTAACTTTAGATGTATGTTAAATCAGCAAAACACAGAATGTTACCAGACATGCTTATTAGGATGTTTGCATCTCTTGCTTTCCTGTTGCATCAGCGGCTGAAAGCAAACATGTTTTTTTCCTTGAATGCCAGGTTTATCTCCCAGCTCAGCCTCAACGATCTTGAGGCTGCAATATTTCCATGTTGATTCCTGTTAGATAAACTGTGTGACCAGTTTGTCAGTTTGTTCTTATTTACACTGCTAATCCAATCACACCCAGAGGCAAGTTGCATGTGCAGCCCATATCAGAAGTGCTTATGAAAGCAATTTCTAAATTGTTTAGCCAGTCTTAGAGTGGGATTTGTAACTTTTTCCACCGTTAACAAAACCCCTGGTTGGGACACCATCTTCATCAGCGGAGAGGAGGGGGAGGAGGCAACAGCAAATGTTGTTTGGAGCAGGCAGTTTCAAGACACCCCTGTATCAGAGTAGACTGGGACCAAAGAGTTTTATTTTTTTTTTCTCCTGTGTACTATGTATGTGCTTGTGTTGTACATGTGTGAGCCTACATGCCCACATTTGACAATGTGATTCCTCCTTGACTATGTGTATTGCAGCAGCATGTGACGTGTCTCCGTCTGTGTTGTGTGTGGGACTGTGTATACAGTGTGTGTCTGGCACTTGCAGGGCTGACAAGACTGTAAAGCAGCTTCTCCAAGTCTTTCACAGGGTAGAGCATTTTCTGCAAGGGGGAACAGACGTGGTCCATTTTAGCGCAGGTTGAGGTGGTGCAGATGGTGAGGCGGTGTAAAGGTCTTAAGGTGCCGAAGATGCTGCAGGTGCATGCTGTGTGAAGTAGAATAACAGAGGATAGTTTCTATATTTCAACTTGTTTGCAGCTCAAAGCCTGTTTACATATCGCCTTATACTAATAGTGAGCCTGAGCTGTTTTTTTCACATTTAATAAAAGTGGGCCGCAGGCATTGTCACCATTCTATCATCATGCATAGCACTCTGCCGTCCACTTTAGAGCGTCATTGTTGAAAAGTGACATATCCTAAGTCCTGACACCAACAATCACTCATCTGCAAACAAAAACATAATGTGACAAGGTGTACTACTGTTAATGTTAAATTATTTACTGAGCCACAAGCTTTTGTAAACTTCAGCGCCAATTAATCTCAAGAACCTCTTTTGTGTGAGGGCTTAATCGTTTGCTAATTAGCGTCCTTGCTAACAGACACTCTCAGTGGAAATATACGATTACATAGCCCATTGACAGGCTCAGTAAACAAAGGCTGTTTGCCAAACTGCCAAAGCAGTTGTTGTAAAGCTGGCGAGGGGCACATCTATTATTTGTCTGTGTGAGTCTGTATGCATTTATGTGTAAAATTAGTGACAGAAGACACAGCAGCCCACAGAGACTGTGGCCCACAGAGATTGCGTGTTAACCTGACTTAAGTGAACATGTTGGTTTGGTTGTAAGGGACAGTGCGGAGTCTGACGTCTAGACACGCTGGAAAACAGTAGGTGACCTCAGACAGATGGCTTGGCGATGCAAAACTGATGGGTGGGTGGGCTGAAAGACAGAGAGAAAGAAAAAAGAGAAAGGAAGAGAAGGACATGGAGGAGATAAGCAAGAGTGACGTTATCTGACAGATGTACTGTATGTATGCTGTGCTTGTGACCAGTGGTGGAAAGTAACTAAGAAAATTTACTTCGGTATATGGTATTAAAGTACCACTTGTACTTTTGAGTATTTCTATTTTAATGCCACTTTATTCATCTACTCAATTTCATTTCAGAGGGAAATATTGGGCTTTATACTCCACAGCTACAGCCACTTTTCAGATTAAGATAAAACATATGTTAATCTTTCAAATGCAGTGCATTTTTAAATTTTAAACCAGCTGTTACCATTCCTTTCGATGAGTGAACCCTCCTAAAAAACTTTCAGATGTTTTGCCAAAGAGATATTATCCTTTCAGATGTTTTGCCAAAGAGATATTATCCTTGTTTCATGTAAACAACTGCTCAGGGCCAGAAAAGGTAAAATGGTCTAAACATTTCACATCAAAACCTAACTTAAGTAAATAGTCCCAAAAAATGTTTTGCTCTTTCTGTCCCATTCATGATGTCACAACCCCTCAGATTTATCTTGTGAGCCTTTAGAGGGGGTCTGTCCCCGAGGTGTGAAACCACTGCAGTAATCTGCAAACAATGTCCCTCTTTCACTGCAGAGAAAGAGGGACATTTTTAATAGAAACATTCACAGGGCAATGCATAAAGGTGGAGCTGCAAACACTGATGTTGTAAAACATATCCTAAAATAACATTTGGAAAAATGAATGGGATAATTAGTCTCATGCTCCCTTTTTCTGTCTTGCTCTCTGGATCAGATCAGAGTTCTGCTTTTCACTGATGGAGTGTAACGTGCTGGGGCTTAGTTCTGATTGTCACCACAGGTCCACAGATTACATGAAGCCTCCTTCAATAGGAAAAGAGCTAAGTCCCCTATGATGGAATACATCAGCCAGCCTGCCTTCCAGGCAACCAGCCAGTTAGGAAACCTACTAGTCTGTCAATCCATCAGCAGTCAGTCAGTTGGTCAACCAGCCGGCCAGTCCATCAGTCAGCCAATATCTTGCCAAGTTTATCAGTCAGTAAGACACTATGAACTCTGTACTGCTTCCTTTCCCTGGGAAAACCATGTTCAAAAAAGATAGGAAACTGAAAAGAGAATGGAGATTCTAGATCCTCTCCTCATTTATCTTCTCATTATTTTTTATAACAATGTAAAACAAAACTGATAAATAATCAATACTGAAGTAAAGTATAAGATACTGTATTTTACTTACATTGTTGAACATTGTTTTTTTGTGATAAATCCAATAGGAAACAGTCAAAAATGCCCATCCCGAATCCTAAAGAGCTAAAGGTGATGTCTTTTATTATTATTTTTATGTTTCAAATGCAATTTCTACAATAACAATTTAAATGCAATATTATATAATTCATGGAAGGGCATTTTATCCTCACATTTGAACAAGTGATAATAGTAAAAGCTTGCCATATTTGCTTGATGAATGAAAAATAATCCACTATAAAAATTGTTGTTAATACATTTTCTGTTCATCAACTTTTATTGAGTAATTATTTCAGCTTTGGGGATGTTCATTGATTTTTGAGTATTAAAACTGGCTTTGTAATCTCAATAAGCGTAATTTGGGACCAAGTCCCTGTCTATTCATGCCAAGGCAGCATGATATTTGATTTTAATCACAATTTTGCAGACAGAAATTGAGTGGATGAAGGGATAGCAAAAAAAAACGGGACTGCATGTGTGCATGTGTGTGTATGTGTGTTTGTGTGTGTGTGTGAGAGAGAGAGCAAAGAGGGGAGGCAAAAACAAAGGGGGAAGGGAAGTTAATTTCTGTACTCAGTAGAGGCTAACTGTTCATTAGGATCAGAGCACCGTGTCAACTCAGCATAGAAAATGGTCTGGCGAATGATCTTTACCTCCTCCACTTACAACTCTCCTATCTATCTATCTATCTATCTATCTATCTATCTATCTATCTATCTATCTATCTATCTATCTATCTATCTATCTATCTATCTATCTATCTATGTCTGTCTGTCTGTCTGTCTATCTTCTAATTCATCTATCTATCTATGCAGTCTTCCTCCCTCCCTCCAATCCCAGCCTCTGTAATGAGGATGGTGACAGATCATTGAATAAATGCACATATGAATATCATGATATTACCTGAACCATCTGAAACATAACAACAAACAGGTGACCCAATCAGATCAGGGTTCGCTCTAGCTCTAGCTCTCTTCCTCATTCTTTCTCACCTTCGTCCTCCTCCGCCACCTCCTCCCCCTCCTCCTCCGCCATCCTCTGGAACACATGGTTATCGCCTGCTAGTGGTTGTCATGGTGATCGACCCTAGGGGACTCATCCCAAAACCAAAAGTTCTGCTCGTCTGAAATAGAACCTCTGCCTCTCTCCAGGGGGAAGGGGCTTCATTTGGCACATGGGGAGGCATTGAGAGAGAGAGAGAGAGACGGAGAGAGAGACAATGAGAGAGACAGAGAGACAGAGAGACAGAGGAGCAGGAGAGAATGAGGCAGTGTGCATCCATTCCAACTGGGTCACATCACGGGAGCATTGCGTAAGCATAAACACTGCTGCCCCTGTGCTATGCCCTTAGCACACGCATTCATGCATGCGTGT
>NC_048411.1:14016199-14041199 GCF_013103735.1 Etheostoma cragini | reverse complement strand
GCAATGCCTGAGATGTGAAAACTAAAACTATAGATGAACAGAATTGAATAACAGATCCTGTGTGAGAGCGCCTTAGGGTGAAGCCACTGTTCAATTGCGTTCAACCAACCATGGCTGCTTGGTACTTTTTTTGGATGCTCAGGGTCAGATGGTCAGCGAGCGGGGACCATAGATCAGCACCCGCTGGGAAGGAGGAGCAAGTGTTTATTGATGAAATGCCTTTGACTGTGACTGGTAAGGGACGGAAAGGGAGAGAGTTATGGCATGATACAAAGATAAACTGCGTTACACTTGCTTTTTTCAATTGTTGCCATCTATGAGAGTCCTTCATTGTTCTGGTAATATGTCCATAAGAAACTAGATTAATTGTCTCTATTCTACCTCTATTCTGTCTTTTAAATCCAGTTCACTCTTGTTTGTCAACAGTGTGATTGAGTGTTCAGCTTCATCCCTTGAGCCCCATTCATTATCCCCCAATCGATATGAAAAGGATAGGACTAAGCAGTGTGACTCTATCGCTGTCTTATGTCCTGACAGAGACAGAGATGGAACTCTTCCTCCAGGCCTGGAAGATGGTCTTTGTGAACACATGTAAGCATGTGTGTGTAAACATGTACTGTATGTGATAAGCTTTTCTGTTGGGAAAACACAGCAGATACTTATTCTGTTGAAGTGTTACTTATGTATCCCCTGACAGTTCACCTGTGAAGTCGAGACTTCTGTTCAAATGTGTTAACATGGCCTGTAAGTGGGTTGCCTGTCTTTAAAGGAAACGTCTTGTTCAAAGATGATCAAAGATCTGTTAAAGACCTACTAATTTAGAGCAACTTGGGAGCTTTAACATGCAGGGACACCTGGCTTTGTGTAATTGAAATAATTGTGTGTTATTGAGCATAAGCCTCAGTTGATTAAATGAACCATCTACAATGGTATATTCTTAAAATATTGGAGATTAGTCTTTGAGATCCAAAGTGAGATCTTTCCTACGGACACTACATTTCCTACTTTCATATCTGACTTTCTGGGATCACATTACATAAAGACCTCTGTGTTGTTGCAGATCAACTTGTTTGAATTTCAAGGCGAGAGTTGACGTTCCATTGGGCATAAATGCCAAGGCCACAACAAATGAAAGGACCGGGTGACAAGAAAACACCAGATAAGAAAGGCTGTGAAAAGGCAAAAATCAGACGAGGCAGAGTTTCATTTGTCTCATAACAAGCAGCGCTGTTTATCAGTGGTGTGTATCAGAGAAGCAGCCCAGCGCCGCCGACTCTTCAGTTGTTTCTCATTTCTGCAGCGCAGCGGGGGATCAGCGAGTGGGAGAGACGGAGGGCAGCAGCAGACTGAGGGGAAGAAAGAGGAGGGGAGAGAGCGCAGGACGGAGGGAATTTGCTGGATCATTAGTTTACATTGTTGTGGTATTGACCTCAGGATGGAACCCCACAGACACGGGGCTCTGGCAACTCGCCAATGTAGATGTAAAGGAGCTCTAAATGCAACTGACCTGTGTGTGTGTGTGTTACAAATCTGTGTCCTTGCTACGGATGATTATGGGAATACACCTTTTTGCCTCAGCAGGTTAATATATCACCGATTTCCAAATGTGTATCTGTTAGTTTCACAGTCTGCAAACTTATATATATATATGTATATATATATAACATTCCTCCAGATTGTATATCCTTTGCTGCATGTGGTGAGAAATCACCTCGTGCACAAAATAGTAGACACATATTTCATGAAGTACTGTTATCACTTATTGATTTCCTTTATTTAATCCCCACCCTCTACAAAAGAGGATGTGCAGATGAATAGAAGCAAGAGTAGGGAAGTTATGTTTTAAAAGATGGGTTTACCCAAATCATGAATGCAGACATATTGTCTCACTTACTCCTAATGCTATCAAACTACAGAGAAAGTTCAGGTTGGATGGGTTACAGTTGTGAGATATCTGCTTCTGAAAAGTGCAGCGGCACATCAGTTCAATAAAGGTGAATGGAATTTTCTTTGTGTTGTTCAAAGCTCTTAAAAACACCACCAGAAACATTTCTTTGCAGAACCAATGTCCCTGACCTAGCCATTAATAGTTTTGATTAGGACCAGTACTTAAGTAAAACATAGTTGCAGTTGGCAGCGAGGTGTTTGGATTATGCTGAGTAACAGGGACATTTCCAAATAAACCCCCAACTGTCTGCATAGCTAGATGCTGCACCACAAATATTTATTTGTGGAACCTTTTAATGTCTTAGACAGCATACAGTAGATATGGAGTCTTTACACCTATGTGCCTGTAGTGAACACTATCTGGGTCTCAGGCTGTAACACTGATCAGCTCTTCTCTCTCTCTCTCTCTCTCTCTCTCTCTCTCTGGCGGTACCTGTGTTACGGTCTGCACTTGATTTTGATTCGGAGTGACAGTACACGACCACTGACTGTGTACTGCAGTTGTTCAGTGAGTGTAGATTTCAGTCCCCGGCAGTAAGAGGACGTATTCCACATAGTTCTGAGATTGTGGTCCTGAGTGAGTTGCATTGCAACGCATGGCACACATTCCTTATTCTTTCTTTTCTGTGTGTGTAATGAATCATGGAACAAACACTGCCTAAAACACACACATGCTTGCAAGTCTCCTCACTTCTCTCGATTTATTTTGGATTTACTGTATACAGCAGCACAGTTCTAGTTTTGTGGAAGTTTTCCTAGAAAGTACAACCGGTGTTTTATCTATTTTTTACTAATCAGATTAATAAGCAGAAACTGTAAGCTCACAGTCCAACTATAATAAGAGCTGTTGTTGTTCAGTCTGTAGTTCAGGTTCCAGCTATAAATCTGGTGCAGACTTAAGCATTTCTAGTGCTGTCAGAATCACCATTCTGCACACATACGTACACACACACACGCACAAACACACACACACACACACACACAGCTTCTTCTGAACCGAGACACCTCAGAATCCTGCCAGGAGGCTGCCAATGCAGCATTGCGCAGACTGAGGAAAAGCAGTGCATGCTGGGAGTGTTTATCCGACAGAAGAAATTCAGGCTGCCACTCTGGCTCTGACAGTGAGTTGCATTACAGGAGAACTGCAATAAAAATAGAGCAGTATCTCACACACATGCTCACAATGCCTTGCATCGGCTGTGCCGGAAATCTGATTTTGTCGTGTCAGCTGCCACTTTATGAGTGTAATTGTTTAGTTTTTTTGTTTGTCTACTACATCTCAGTGTCCTTGAGAAATGATAGAGGTGCACTCATTACAGGAAAGAGAGAGTGGGAACATTTGTTAGAGCATGAACAAAGGAAATGTTGCCAGGGGATAAACATATGTTGCTGGTCAGCTTGGTGGGTGAAATGAGAGGCCGAGTAGGGAAAATGAGCATCAAGTTAACATATGTAAAATCTGACACAAGTTCAACAGTTGAGAGGTTAAAAAAAGACTGAAGAAAGAAAGATCTAACGGGAAAGAGAGAGTTTTTGAGTCCAGGTCTGACAGGGTCAGGTGATATCCTGTAGGACCTCATGGTCTAATGCTCCATAATGTGTGTTGGACCTCTGCACTCTACAGATATCTCACTCGCTCTGTGGATCACTTACACTGGTAAGTGGCCACACCTGGTTCTGTTGGCCTAAGTACAGCGATGGAGTAAAAAGCCACGGCGAGAAACCCTTAACCCAAACATAAGAACCACACATGGGCCTCAGCTTTAGCTAAGTTGACAGAAAACAATAGAATAGTTCCTGGAAATGTGTGTATCTGTACGCTTTTTGCCGCTTTGGGGCAATAGAGAGCACACTGCGAGTGTGAGTCTGTAAGCCCATCTGAGCTGTCTGCTTACAGCACTTTCCCCCATATGTTTCAGCCCTCAAAATCCACCTCCATCTGTCTGTCACGCTGCCTGTGTGAATGCGAACTACAACATCCAGTGATCATTACACAGCTAATAGCCTCTCTGGCTCTCATGGGATGCTTGTGAACAACTGCGAGAACACAGAGAACCGTCACTGCACTGTTGTCTCTCAGCAACACTGAGGGTCAGTAAAAGATATCGACTTAAAACTGCTGTTGATGTATTTAATCCTCACAGCGTTTTAGATTAGCATCAGTCTGGCATTACAAGAAAACCAGAGGAGAAATTGAGCTCTGACAGGTTTTCTTTTTTTTCTTTTCAGGGTACAGAGCTGTCTTGAAACGAAAGCGATGATGACAGTTTGACAAGGCCTTGATAGAAAACACTTTTTAACCTGCTCAACACATAGAGGCTGTTAAAAGTCCTCTTTAATCTGCTGGCATCCCTCCTAGTTTCTCTCTTATCCCTGCTGCCAGAGATGTAACTTGCCACAGAAGTGCTATCAAAGCAGCAGCCTCTTATTGAGCTGTGTGAGGCGGGGGGAGACAGCCTCTGATCGACGCAGACAGAAAGAGGGGTGACGTGTCAATCAACAGAGAGGACCCTGTAGAAGGCATTCTCACAGGACGTCGCCTTGGGGTTCTTGAGAAGGATCGACGTGACAAAAGGCCTCCGTCGGCATCAGATAGCATGTGGGGAAGAGAGGAGGAGAGGGCACAGCATCCTCAAACTCTTTTATCACTCCCTTCAAAAGACGGAGGGTACGGATGAGTGAGTTTTTCACCCAGTGTTGGTCCCTTCAGACCCCGTGGGTGTCCCTGAATGCTTCTGATTTGATTAGGAACAAACCATCACATCAAATCTTTCTTTTTCTTGCTCTTGTCTTTTGTCTTCTCTTCCTTTCAAGGAACCCACTCCTCCTCTCTGCAATGGTTACAGTATATCAGGTTTATCTTTGGGATTGAGATACTGACATTTGGGGAGTGGAGGATTCAGATCTGTGCACTGTGGATGAGTGTGAGACATGACGCAGAAAAGAGGGGCATATGCTTTGTCGACCATGACTGTAAAGTGCGATGCATGCTGTCAGGTTTTGTTCATGGTGTTAGTGGTAGCACTTGTGGTTTTGTTAGGTAGTTTTTTGTTGTTGCCTCTGGTGACACCGAATATGCACGGCTTTGCTCTCAAACCACAGCACAGTGGAGACGCTCCCTCAAAGCGCTTCCTGTAACTTGAGAGTTCCAGCCAACAGTAAATGCTGTTGGTGGAAACAACACTTAGTGTCTACAGGCTCTGTTGAGAAAGGCCCTGCTTACTGCTTTTATTTTTCTCAGTACTGAAAAATAAATTATTTTTTGCATCCTCATTTATCTACATTTTATTTATCTGTCCAGCATGATAGTATTTAGTTGGATACTGAATCAGTGAAACTAATCTTGGGTACCCACATTGAAACTCTGGTGATTGTATAGATCTTCTGTGCTGCTAGGTTGGAGATGTGTGTTAAGCATTCACGTTTTGCCAAAAATCCCTTAAACCTTTTTGTTAACTATAAAGTCTTCACTACATACAGTATAATATAAGAGTGTACAGACATGGATGTAAACTGCAACTTGACTGGATAGCAAAGGCATACAACCACTAGGCAGTCATTCTGGTTTTCAACAAAAGTCAGCTGTCACACTCACTTTTACTGTATGACAGTTGGCCTTGTGTTCATACATGCGTATGTACATAAAATATTAATGGACAAAGCATCCGGTTCATCAAAGTGTTGCAAATGCGGAAGTGCCTTAAACCTGCCTTCTATCTGAATTCCAGCAGGGGACGACACATGCAGTTGCAACAGTAGGTCGGTGTCTGTAGCAGTCTATAGGAATATGACCCACTTCTCACTTGATTTATTACCTCAGTATACAGTACATTTTCATAATGAGTTTATGGTCTCATTCACTAGTTTCAAGTCTTCTACGATACAGAATGATGTTCATTTCTTGAATTATGGTCTTGTTGATTTTAAAATCGGCGATAAGTCGGGGGGTGTTTTAGGGCGTGGCTATAATGTGATTGCCAGTGAAAGTGTGTAACGTAATGTAGAGTGTAGAGTGAAAACCATGTGTGTAGAGTGTAGAGTGTTACATCCACAACCAGGATGGCTGCGCCCGTAACGGCAAACTCAACCACTCTTAGCAGATCTCCAGAAAACCAATGGGTGACGTTACAAATGCTTGGTCCATTAATATTAACAGTCTATAGTTCACCAGCATGGTTTAACTTGCATTGCTTCTGTAAGGGCCATAGTGTAAGTGTGGATGCTGCCGTGCCGCCCCTGCCTGCCAACTGTAGTGGAGGTTGGTTAAAGGCCTCCTTGCTGATATTCCTCCATCATTGATATGCAAGCTGCATCACACAGGCGCTAGCGCAAGGTTAAGCATGCGTGACGGCCAGGCTAGGAACTGCTCCAGTCTCTCTCTCTCTCTCTCTCTCTCTCTCTCTCTCTCTCTCTCTCCGTATTCCTCTCGCTCCTGCATACACACATATTGTCTTAGCATGCCGTCTCTCTGCATTACCCTCAGTTCTTGTATGTCTTGGCCTCAATTGTCCCTTGTCTGTTTTGTGAAGTTAAGCCAAAGAGTTCTTCACTTTTATTCTCTATAAATGTAACGGTCTTACATGCCCACATACAGGCTGTCTGTCTACTGATCCCTATAAAGTTCTCCATGACATGAAATTCCCCGCCCCCCACTCCAGAATTTCAAGTCAGAACTTCTCGCTTAGGATTTAAATCTAAGACATTGAGTTCTTGACTTTTTAAGGTCCACTAAATGCCATTTTTTTTAACCATAGGGAAGCAGGAAGGATAAATATGTGACAGAAAGAGCAGGGCAACAGTGGTACAGGACATGTCTTTTCTCTATACCAATAAAAAAAATGCAACTTATACATCCTCATATTATGGCAAAATGTATTTCTTTGAATTCTTAGTCATTTAGTTATACTTTCTCTTAAGGCTCTGTGCAGGCCTTAATAGCCTCACATTCTTCCCTAAATTGCTCTAGATTGCCTTCATCTGTATCAGTTTCTTTTATCTTATCTTGAAGCTCTGTTGTTCAAAAGAATAGAGGCTCATTAAAGTCCATAGAAAGGAATTCTAATCCTATAAGATCAGAGCAATGCACTCCTTCTAGTCGTCTCCTTCTCTCTCTGGTTATGTTGGCGTTGCTGCTGATTGTGGAATGTTGCATTGTGTGAGCTGAACAATGACGCTGTGTCGCTGGCAGGAGAAGGGAGTATCCTGGACCGTCACATCCTAGGTCTACTACTGTAGAAGGACAGAGGCGTGTTATGGCAGCTAGGAAACACCTCAGCCCCTGTGTGTATGTGTGAATGTGTGTGTGTTTGTGTGTGCGTGTGTGTGTGTGTGTGTGTGCTCGCGAAAAATGGTGTGCACTGCAACATGATTGTGTGACGTAATCCCTCCCCCGAACAGTAATTGTCTCACCAAAGAACAAAAAAGAATGATCTTACGTTCCTTATCAATGTTTCTATGCAGTCTAATACCACAGCCCTGCCACAAATACTACCTGCATAAAGGCTACAATGTTTACTTTTTTTTTTTCTCAAGAGGTGCTGATTCAACTTCATGCTTGTTTTTGATATTATACTGTAGTTTGTGGTGCTCTTTAGTTTGTACGCTCTGAATCAATAGGTCGATTAAAGGACAAACCCGGCGCAAAAAATTAACCTAGGGGTTAATAACACATGGATACAGAGTCAACCGTTCTCTGGGATATGTTTTCATGCTAATCAAGTGTGCCTACATGAGGGTCCCTACATGTAAACCAAAGCATTGAGAACTTTCCCAAGATGGCGCCTGCCTGTTTGCGCGAATGGTACTGTCTTTATAAACTCTTCTCTTTTTATAAAATCTTTTTTATAAACTGTCTGTGCACTTATAAAGTTCTCAATGCTTGGGACCCTCATTATGCTACAGTGGAAGTGTGGTGCTATTTTGAGTCTTGTTTCTTTTTACTTCCTCCATGCCCTGACTATTAGCGTTATAAGCTAACTAGCGGTTCGAGCTAAAACTTGCCACATTCGATTAGCATGAGAACATATAACAGAGAACAGTTGACTCAACTCATGTGTTATTAACTCCTAGGTTCATTTTTTCCCTGAATTGTCCTTTCATGATAATCAACTTGTTCAAGTCATTTATTGTTGAGCAGAAGTGCCCTGTTTTTACTGGGTCCAGCCTCTCAAATGTGAGGTTCTTGTTTTATATCATAATAAATTGGTCAATCGACTTCCAACATCATGCATACCAGTCTTAAGGCCATTTTGATTTTTTTGTCAAATGTATAACTGCCTTTATAAACCTAAAGGCTGTTATAGTCCCCTCATCCTGCATAATGCTGGACATAGACTGTAAATGAATACAGTAATTTACCTCGTATGATTGCTAAGTGTTGTCATCAAACTCTTAAGTTCTCTCTGTAAACAGCAGTTTAATATTCTGGGCTTTATGGCTGTGTTGCATTCAAGATTTACTGTAATACCTTGTAGAGAAAGTTGAACAAGGAAAACACTCCTAAAAATCATTGGTGTTCTTTCAGCTGTGAAATTAAACAAACTCCCCATGAGAGGTGACTCAATCTAAACAAATCACAGCCAATGAAATGGAACTCGAATTAAGAAAGTGATGGATTTGCCCCTGCTTTTATTTGATTTATCCACTTTACATGTTCTGCAAACAAATTCCACTTGTAAAAAAGTCATACTGGTAGAAACCAGTATGTGTAAATGACTTTTATATAAAGGGCACGACTGGATTTTTGCTCAATTAGTGTGTTAGTAAACAGCGAGCTAGCCATCACGCTCTCTCTCTCTCTGTTTCTCCCTCTCTCTGATAAGCTGGCATTTCCTGTTATCTCAGCCCTGGGCATTGTTGTCTGCTCTGTGAGACAGTAGACGCTCTGCACTGCTGACAGAAAAAGAACTGTTTCACTTTGTCTGATTGTGCTTGTTTCGGGAGGAGGGGGGGTGGGGGGGGGAAGCTTCCTTTTTATTGTATTGTCTTTTAAAGTTTTTTTTGCAGCTGCACTAATTTGCTGTTTCCAAGATGCATGAGGGGGAGTGTATCCTGCCAGAGCTGCCACCAGTCAGTGTAGTCTGGCACACCAGCCACTGAACAAACCAAAATAGTATACACAAACACAAAGCCAAATGATGAATTCATCAATAATCCTTTGCCATCATCAAGGCTTACACATTAGTTTTTACTACAGACATTCCAGTGACATGAAAAAGTATAATTAGAACTGTGAGTAGAATGAATGGGAAAAATATATATTAAAGATTAAGTTTTATAAAAAAGTATTACAATATTCTTTTTAACCATAAATATCAAACATGCCCTAGTTCCAGCTCTTAAATGGGGAGGATTCACTCCTTACTTTGTCTTATGTGATTATAAACTAAATATATTTAGGTTTTGGAGTGTTAGTTGGACAAAATAGGGACTTTGATGACATAAAGTTGGGCATCAACTTTTTCTTATGTTATAAGAACCAGAAAATAACCAGCAGATTAATAAATTATGAAAATAATGCCCCATCAGAGGATTAACCACTACATATAGTGAAGTCATATACCTGCTTAAAGATCCCACTTTTTTCTCACAATACTGATTTTGACACCTAAACTTAGGCTACCGATCCAGTATAAGCAGTGTGATTATTTGCATTTAACATCACATGAGACAATAACTACACATGGATTCTTTATTATAAATTGAGACACACCAACATTTAATGGTGGCTTGGTCTGATTGACTCCAGTGTCACGACAGGATCAACACTGTTACAAATCCAGTGTATGGCATTGTTGTATCTAAATGTCTGCTGAACAAGACTTTGTGCTCTGCAGAGGCTTTACAGGTCTGAACTTCTCTGCTCATTTTAAATTTCCCTGGATTATACTATAACATCAGCTCAGTCGTCAGCTGAAGTGAAACATTCTTTCTCGTCTATATTGTGCTACAAATTCTAATTTTTAATTTAGAGTTACGCAACATCTATTTAAACTGCCTCCAGAAAAACATTTCAGCAGTTTAGCTCAATAAAAGAATGTGGTTTACACAGTATTTGCATTTTGTTTACTCTTTTCTCTGCTAGACTCCATGTTCTATCTGTGTACTATTTTTCATGCCCAACATATTTGATAAACACGTTTGGGTGTAGCCTTTAGAGTATGTGCTGTACAACACAGGGTGGAGGTTTGCAACTGCAGTTGGACTTGTGGTCAGAGTATCTTGATAAGCTGGCTGTTATCAGTCTCCGTTCAGTTCACCGTGTAGCTTGGGTTACTATGTGAGTTGACATTTTTTTCACTCAGAAAAAAGCCTATACAGAATTGGCTACTGTTTATTGACACATTATAGTGTATTGAAGCAGAAACCATGTAAAGATGTTGCATTTGTAAGCTGGTGGTTATTATAATAAAACATGTATTCCATGTAAATGAGCAACAACAAAAAACTCAACCAACTGTGTTAATGTAAATAAACAAAACACTGAGCATTGTTATTCCTCCACATCTATTGAACAAGTTGTAACTCAAACATTCTGTGTTGCTTTACAATTTGTGTGTTTTACAGCATTTCTGTTCACCTTGTTTTGGACTGTCCCAAGGGTGGGAAGGGGGAGGAGAGAATTGTATCTCTAGTTAATGAAAAGTAAACACAAGGTTTACACTGAGGTGAGCCAAAGAGTGCCGGAGTCTCCTTTTCCTTCAGGATATGAGCTTCATTCTTTTGACTCATACGTTTAGGCTTCTACAGGCAAATTCCTTTCTTTGCAGGAGGAACATTTTCCTGAAAGATACAGCCACATGTATAATTTCTCATCTTTATCATGGGAACTGTCCAAATATTTTCTCTTAAAGTCAGCTGATTGCAGGAAATACCGTACAGTAGAGTGCTGTATGACAGTACTGTGTATCACTATCCCTTGAGTTAATTTAACTCATGTGACAGCACTTATCAGCCACCTGTGAAAGGTCATAGAGATTTTATTTGTGCGGCTGCCGGTCAACCTCTCACACAGTTCTGAAGTCAGCCAACTCCGTTTCCCAAGGCTACACCAGTCTTTGCCAAGCCCATGGTGGAGCGTTCAGGCTTGTCTCCAAGCCAGTCTTCCACTAAGGGCTTTACTATGTGTTGTGGAAGTGAGAGGGATAAAGGCTACAGCAAACATTTGCTCAGCAAAGCAGCTTGTAAGACAATCTCAGTGGAGACAAAACAGGGAACACAAGCAGACAAAGCATGGTTTATTTGAGTATGAGTGTCTCTCCTCAGGCTTCTTCCCACGTGCGATTATGACACATGTTTTGTTAATCTTCAAAGCCAAAGTGAACTTTTCATTGCTCCTCCCAAGTCTTAACTGTGCACCGAACCTGTAGCTGAAGTCTACACAGAGGCCAGTCAGCGTCAGAGAGAATGCACTTCATATGAATATCTCCATACAAGTGCTCTGCCTTTAGCAGGGGCCATTAGAGAGACCCCAGGGGATGCCGCGGAAGGATAATGGAGAATATAGATTTAACTTGTGACCATCAGCAAAAATACCAATTAGAAATGCATCAGCGAGCAGCCAGCGATCCCCACAGAACATTGCCAGTTGGGTATTAATTGAAGGCATGTATTTGACTGAGATATGGTCAAGAGTTGAAGGAGTCTAATGGAAGTCTTTTTACAGTCTTGTCAGTCTACTTAAATAATAAATCTCAAGGTTGTCAGTGAACTTTATCCGGTTTCTTATCATGTTATTTGATGCGTTGAGTATACTGCAAGTGCATCAACTAACGTTGTAATTATAGTTGTACAACGCTATAATCCTCTTTTGGGTAAATAACAACACAAACTCTCTCAAAGGCATAGTGACCAACTAATTGTCTTCATGAGTTAAAAAGGGGGAAGTTGTCTTATTCACCGACTGCAATGTAGTCTCCCAATAGCCATTCTCCCAAGGCTAGTTCAGTTCCACTGAAAATCTAGTGTTAAAGGCATGCATGAGCCTAATACCAGCTCCCTGTCTCTCAGAGATCCTGCCTGATAAAGGTGTGTGACAGCACACGCCTTTTCAGTTTCGCTCACAGGCTGCAGTATTGCTCTTCTACTGCTCCTTCCTGACCTCCCTTCGCTGCGCTTCCCAGCTCCTTTCATTAATCATTTACTCTCTCTCTTTCTCTCCCTTTCTCTATCTCTCTTCTGTCTCCCCTTCTCTCCTCCTCTCTATACCCTCTAGTCCTCTTGTTGCTGCAAATCTTTATCTCTTTATCTTTCTCTCTCTCTGCTAGATCCTTATCTCTCTGTTGACTGGTAAATTACCTATCTTTGTCCTCCCCTTAATACTATCAGTGTCATTGCCTTTGTGTTCCATAATCTTACTCTTTTCTGGCTTTTTCTATTCTATGAGTTTTACTGTATACATATCCTTTTTTTGTGTATGTTTTGTCTGCAGAACAGTTAAAATAATAGCTCAAAGAAAGCATATTCTGTATGCAGCTAACAGCACTTTCAAACAATTAATCCCCTCGCACCTAGCTAGCCAAAACCCCTCAAAGATTTATTAAAACTGTACTTTGGCCTAATGAAAATGCATCATACGTGCATTAGTCTACTGGTACCTGATTTTCCAAATAAAGTGATTTCTCCATGATCCTGTCGCTGTACCTTTCCCAGAGAAGGTGTGTGCATATATAGCCCTGTTTTGAAGATGTTCCTCACTGTATAAAGGCTCCATAATCCCCATGTTTGTTTTCCTGAATCCATGCATATAGGATAAATTATTCAGCATTGTAATGGGTCTATATTTGTTGTTGTTTATCTTGCCTCAGTGCCCTCACCATCCTCATTGCTGCCCTACCTCCATCTCTCTCCCAGCTTTCACTTGTCTGTCTGTTAGTCTCTGTCTGTCTGTCTGGAAACCATAGCCCCTCTACCCACAGAGGATGCTCCACTTTAATGAATGAAGTGAAGTCATTTAGCAGCGCTCTTAATGGCACATAAAGCCCCGCTGCTAGGCTTGATTAATCAGGGAAAGTGTTTGGCTGTCACACATAGGGCTGTCCTCAGCAGGGGCAGCAGCTTGATCACTGCACTCTCTTTTATAGCGGGGTCCCTTTCTATTCTCGTCAGAGCTGTCTCAAGCCTGAGCTGCCAGCGATCTCCTCGTCCACAGGTGGCATCCGTTTGATTGCAGGCTTTCTGAGGCTTTATTGAATGGCGAGAGTTCCCTTCTAGACTGGGTGGGATGATGATGAGAAAGTTGATGATCATGATCGGAGTCAAAGACAGGTGTCTGGGATTTGAGTTGCTCTTGTGGCCTGCAGCTCTGTGTTGACGAGTGGAGTCATGAGAGGATGGTGCTGTCAGTGGGCTAAGGATACAAACAAAAATGAGTTAACCACTGTAAACAATGTGTCTTTACTGCTGCCTAGTGCAAGAAAAGCTAGTCTCATCATATATCATCAAAGCCCAGCAGTGTAATACATATATGTTAAAACAGAAAAGAATAGACCTATATGGTGATAAATCAGCCAGGCCAATATAGCAGCCGATATTATCTTATTGCAGTAGTATCTGCATTGGTGTATGTGTCGGCCAATAATTAAAGCGTGACAGGTCTTTTTGTGGATGGATCAGCGTCAAACTTGCTTTTAAAAGTGTATTTAGGACGGGAGCGCTACTTTTAAGATTGATTGATTCTAGTTTTTCGGTCAAATGGTTTTTTGAATGGGAGAGCTCGGGCTTTTACGCTAGCCTCAAAATAACTATTTTTAAAACACTAAGAAGGCTCGACACAACATGAAACTTAGCTCAAAGAATCACCAGGGCATCTACACATGAACTTGAACATGGAGAACATTGTTTGTGTTCACAGAGTTTACTAAAAAGAAAGCTTTTGACTGGTTCATTCACAAAATTCTTGTTACGCTTTAACAAGAAGTAGTTTGTCTTGCATAGAGCATAGAACATTGATTTTTACACTGTAAAACATCTAGATTAGTGTGTGTCCTGGTTACAATTCTTGGTCACAAGAAAATTAGGGGCATCAAGATTGTTTGCTTAAATTATACATTTATGTTAAAATATTACAATTGGCTCGTTGTCTGATTTTTAAAACTCCTAAATATGGAGCCTATCAGCCTCCCAAAAACAAGTATTAGTTAGGCTATAGAACAATGTGACTTTTTGTCTGGGTTTAAAATTGACTTGTTTAAATGCTGACTGGCCTAATAAAGCTGACACATTTTGCCAAGTGATATTAACTTGACTCAGTTGTGTAGCTGCCTCTGTACTTGCTGTCACATTCTGTGTTGCATCAGTCATATGCTGCAAAGTTATATAACATGAACATGAAAAAAGTCTCAAATTCTGACAACATATGACAAACTAGCTGCATTAGCAAAAAAGCCCAAGTAGATTCTCACCAATACTGAATGAAAGATACATAATAGGATATTTGATTAACATCAACAAAATACATCAAAGGAAACTTTATGAGCTTAACCGAATTGGAATTAACTGCAGGTTACATTTTATGTAAGGTGTAATTGCTAGGCCTATTTTGTCCATTGGGGATGTAAAGGAGTCACTTGAATTCCCCCGTATTGCTTTATTTTTCTGTAAAGTGTTCCTTTTGCTTGAAAAGCAAAGTGCTTCAAAGACACTATAGCTCTCAGTGGACACTTCAGTGTCACTTTTACTAACACTAATCTTTACTGTGAACGCACATAGCAGAGATTTAAGACAGCAGTTTGGTCTTTTGTAGTAGGTAAGCATATCCAGGATATAATTATAGTATTTCAACTTCCTGACAGTGACTTAGTTCAATCTACAGTAGGATTAATTTTCCATTGTTATTTCCTCTCACACAGAACCCATTCAATTTAATTCATAATAATGTAATCCATTGCATACTCGGCATAGGATGCTTATGTATCTTATGTATTTGCGTTTTCTCTTAGAGATTGGTAGAAATAAGGTGTACTTTTCTGTTTCGCTGCGGGGTTTTGTGTTCCTTTGCAGAAGGAGGTCACAGCAGGGTGCTGGGCTAACCCCGACACCGCTGAGTGAGAATCCTCAACGTTAGAATATGGAAGTTTACAGATCACACATTTTAAGTATCAAGTATCAAGTATTCATCTTGGGGCTCATCCGCTAGCAACCATCACCTCCATCCTCCCCATCTGCCTTTTTTCCTGTCTCTCTAATCCCCCTTCTCTTCACAGAAACCTTTCATCTCTCTCTCTCTCTCTCTCTCTGCTACGCTCCCGTCACCTCATCCCTCTCTTTCTCTAATTTTCTTTCTTTTTCTCTAATTTTCTTTCATGGAGATGGGGGGAGGGTATGTTTCCCTCTCTGGGTGTTTGTTCTTATTTTCCGTTCATTTTCTATCAAGTTATACCTCAAAAATCACTTGTCTGTGTATATGCACTCCCTTTTTGATGGGATTATATGCCTTTATTTTCCATAGGACAGACACAAAAGGGGAGAGAGGGGGGGAATGACAAATGGCAAAAGACCACAAGTTGGATTCAAACCTGCGGCCACTGCATCTAGGAGCAAACCTCTTCATATGTGCGCTTGCTCTAGCAACTGAGCTAACCCGGCCTCTATGCCGTATAGTATGCACTTATAATGTGTTCGACCTGGATTTGAACCGTTCATTTGAGACATTGCAAGTTAATAGACAATTCAGGCAGTTAGTACATTTCACTTCCTTAACAAAAATATGTAACAATATCCCCATCCCTTGTATGACTGCCAGTTCACTAGAGTAATGCAGTGATGACACATCAAACTGATCGCAAGTGTCAATGTTACACATGTCTCTGAAAGGCTTGTATACTATGCACCACATTACTGTCATTTCCTCAAAAGTAATTTGCTCTAGATTTCAAACTTGGGGGAATGACCTTGCTGATGTGCTGTGAGATTTACAGTATCCTCACAATTTTTGATTTGAATGGAACATTCCCATATTAATAAATCATACCAATCAGGTACTTGGCAAGTAAAGTCACAATGTCATATGTCTGTATAGTCATTGATATCACATGCTTCATGTTGCATGTTGCTTGGTAGCAGCAGCTAACCGCTCTAAATTTATAGCTGCTATAATGAATACTTCTACATTGATGTGATGTGATCGAGGATGCTTGTAGTGATGAACCCAAAGAGAATTATCATCCTCAGCAATTCATTTTTTAAACCATTAATTGAACACTTGTTGTGGTTTTCCAGCCTGTAACTTGATTGTTGTTGTTCAGGCTCACTGCTCTTATCAGTGTCTTTTCCAGGCAGTGGATATTTGGGGTAAAAGCTACATGTACGCTACCGTCAGTGACTAGCTGGTGAAGAAAGTGGGGCATTTAGCAGATATTCTTCAGTGGAAGTGGAGAGAAAAACAGAGCTAAAAGAAGTTACAGAAACAAGACTCCGGTGGATGCTAATGTTAATCCATGTCTGCCAGTTGTTAAATAAGCCACTGTTTATAAATTCAACCTGTCCACTTCAGAAGGTGTCAATTTTATGTTTACAGCTTGTTGCGCTGCCCCCAAGTGGCCAGAACATCAGTTGTTGTAGGTTTGAATATCCAGAAGTCATGTAATTTGACATGCAACATTTAACAGCCCTCAGCACACTCTTGTACAGTTTACAGTGTGCGATAATTACATCCTAAGTACCAAAAGTGACAAGACATCTTTTGCCCGACTGGATTGCTCTCTAACTACTGCTTACTGTGTAGGAGGCCATTTTTATTCACAAATACAGATGAGTTCCTGTCACTGCCAACACCGGAATTTAATGTGGGCAAAGAAGGCAGATTCATAGCATCTTAAAAAGAGATGAGATGCTACTGTCTCCCCTGTGGTTGTACTTTGTAGCAGATAACAACAGGTCATTTTACATCTTAAACAGAAAGATATGTGCCGCTACAAGAAAAAGCTGTGACCTGCACCAGACAGTTTAACCAATAATATAGTCTACACTGACAACGTTTTATTTACGGGATTGTTTCGTTGACGCCAGATGTCCCTCACCTTCCACTTTCTTTGTGTTGCCGTTCTAAACTCCAGTCGATTCTGGAAACAACGGCCAAGCTAGAACAGATAATCTAATTATATTTATCCTTTTTTTTTGTAAAATACTCACCCAAACAAGGCTATTTTGCAGAGGCACCATTTGTGTGTCCGGCGCCTAGCGCCGCCCAAGGACTATTGGGATTGGTTTAAATACATACCAATAAACCCAAGCCTGTTGTTCTCCTGTCCCATATTGTTGTGTAGACGAGCCTTCCTCCGCAGTGCTGTGTAGGACGCTCTGGCAATGCGAGACTACCAACAATACAGTATATATGCTTAATACAACTTAAGTACTGTGGGAGCAAGGTATTACTATTTTATTACGTGACGTGTGTGTCACTGAAAGAGCATGTTTACAGGCAAGCATGTATTTAGGATTGTATTGCTTTTCAAATACGTGTTATTAGACAATGTCAGCATGATAGTAAATCTTGTAAATATGTCAATTAACATGTCGATTCAGATCAGCAGTATAATCACTTTTCCATTTCATCTTTAACAAGGGTGAAATAATCTGGAGCTAATCTATAACAGGCCAATCCAATCAGTGAAACATATTGTCTGTTGTAATTTGAAGCTCTGCCTGTCTTTGATTGCGATGGCAGTAAATTGATTAGCAGTGATCTACTGGTCCCTCCTAAATGCTGATCTTGGGAAATCAGTTCATGCCTTTGCCTTAAGCTGAGGTTGTAGTGGAGCTCCAAGCTACCGTTGTCTCCCTGCTCTCCTCTCTGTACGGCTTAGTAACAAAGCAACACTGACGCTGTGTCGCTGTTTCTGCCTGCTGCCTTCATTAAGCTAAGCTTGGGGTCTAACTGTTGAAGCTTGCAGGCTGTCTGGTCTTTTGCTGATTAACAGGAGCAGTCAGGATGGGTTCAGTTGCAAATATGAATGTAATTAAATGTGACTCACAGAAGACAAAACCACTCAAATCTGAAGGAGAAAAGGGTCAGGTGTACATTTTGAAGTCCACCCCATCTGCCCCACCTTCTCCACTTCTACCCACTCGCTACAACTACCTACACTAGGCCTGCATTATTCAGGTGGAATATGATTTTTTTTTTAGCTTAGAATTGATCCTGATTTTCTGCCATAATTTATTTCTCACAAAGTGTAATGTTTATTGCACACATGAACCATGACAACTCAAAATAAATTGCTAGTACAAAACATTGATTTCTTTTGGCCCATAGCACATTGCTCATCACCACAAGCCTGTAAACATAGAGGCTTCAGGGAAGAGAAGGGAGAGCATTGCAGCGCTCGGGAGCGCTTTAAAACCTATTTTATACAGTCTATGTTTAAAACTCACAGAAGAAAGTAGAAGCATTTGTGATGCAGTTAGTTTATAAAATAAATGAGAATCAAAGTCTTTAAAAATCGTTCTAAAAAAAAAATATTTAAAAATTAAATTGGGAACATGGTGACGCAAGACCGCAATTTTTTAACGATTAATTGTGCAGGCCTACCTCTAACACACACACACACACACACACACACACAACAAACACACACACAGGCACATGGAGAGAGGAAGCAAAGTGGGAGGCACGTGATTCTTTCAATCATCCTGGTTGCAGTTGTGATTATTATAAAGTGGTTCTAATTTACAACACAAATTGCCAGGGCAGACAGGTAGGAAATAAAACATATCTTCAATTTTCTGGTGTGTGTCCGACAGCAAGGGCAAACACCAAAAGAGCTTTAATGTGAAGAGACCAATATGGAGTCAGAAACCATTAGGAATGCATTGGCTGCCTCATTTTGAGCACTTTTACCACAAATCCTAATGCACAGATTATTTAAAGTGACAGTTTATTTAATGATACAAGAGTCTTTGCAATGCTTTCACTTTATTATGTCAAATTTAGAGGATTCTTAACCTTGAACAGTCCCCCGTTCTCTAATCCTCAAACCTTATCTCTGCTTAGTATTTTGACTGTCAGTCAGTTGAATTCCAATTCAGCTGAACAAGTGGTAAGTGAACAGTGAGAGAGCAGTGTGAGTTTTTTTGTGTGTTTTCAAAGCCTATCACTCGTCTTTGAGGAAATTAGTAGTTTGAGTTAAAGTTCAACAGATAGGCCCTATTGAATGCTAACAACGTGCCTTCTTCTGCTGCTTTGCTGTCTGCTTATCAGTCGTGTTTCAGCTCTGCCTTCTGTTGGTGTGTGTTAAATAAATAAGAGATAGGAGGGAGAGGAGTGGTTAAAGTCTGATTTATGTATGTATATTTAAGCGCCAGTGCATTTATACCGTTCTGTTTAAGGTCAGGATCATTTAATGAATACGCTTGTTCATTTTTTTCCCTTTCTTTTTATCTTTTCTACAAAACTTACATGAACCTGCTTACCTTCGTTACCGTGTAATGTGTTTCTTTATTTCATTAAATAACCTTTGCTTCCCACTGTTGCCCTGATGCTTCTATGGTTTATGGCTGATGGTTTCCTCACTTCCTTTGACCCTTTCTCTGTATCAGGCCAAAGGTCACATCTTACAGATCCTGTGAAATCAATCAAGTAAAACCTTTCAGCTACTGAGCGAGGCTATGTTTGTATGAGGTTATGGACAGCTGACTGGATACAGGCCAATGCAAGCTAAGGATAAGCTTTCATTTCTTTCTTCATTACCACCGACACAATGAATTCATCATGCAGTACATCCATCGCTGTGAACGTATTCATTGCAGATACATGAGATCTTTCACTATTAATAAATACGTAGTTATGTCCTGATGCTGCTGTAGCTGATGCTAGGGTTCACAGGGGAAAGTGACAGACTTAGACAGGTTGACAGGAAAACAATGTAGAACAAAGCAACTGGATACGTTTTTGAATAGAAATGTTCAGAGTTGTACAGTGCCTTGGAAAAAAAGGCTGCAAATTTTATTCATGCTCTGTTGTCGAGGTGTCAAGAGTTGTGTCAAGCCTCTCACTGTTCTGTTAACCTCGTCCCTGTGAAACGTTCTGTCTCTATCTCTTTGGTTAAACATTACTGCCAGGCCACGGGGGGAATGGAGAGAGAGAGAGAGAGAGGATGGGATGGCAAGAGGGAGGGGAGGATAGTGAGAAAGAGCTTTATGCTGCTTCCCTTCGTCCTTTCATCATCAAACAAGCATGGCCTCTTACCAAAAAGAGTGCAAGATGAACGCAGCGCCATCGAGACAGAAAAGGAACAGAAACAGAGTAGGAGGAGGAGAGCCTAAAAAGTGATGAAGAAGAGAGATGGAAATGGAGGAGGGGATGGGGGAGGAGGAGGGGTCGAGGCAGAGTACCTGTGTGCAGAGCAGAAAGGTGTGCAGTCCATCATCTTCAGACAGGCAGACAAGGCTGTCTGGGGAGTTTATTTTTACCTCAGTATAGGAGGAGTGTGGATCGGCTGCAGCAGCCTGGTAGCACCTTTTCAGTGGAGGTTTGAGGACAGCTGCTGACCATCTTCAACCCATGACAGTACATAATTATACACATAGAGTATACACAAACACTCACCAACATACTAGGTTTCAGGACAAAGCTTGTGCTGTGTAATGCTTCTTGCTTCAGTTTTCTGTAAAATGGATCTATATGCATAGCTAAAATGATTTGTCAAAGTAATCAATTCCATAAGAACTATTTTGCTGCCACTATTTTGATTTTAATCAACACATAATCAAATTCATTTTAATGCATACAACGTTAGTTTCCGCTTCTCAAATGTGAGAATTTGATTCTTTTCTTTGTCAATCATTATATTATATAATTACTTTATATCTTTGGTTTTTGACTGTTGGTTTGACACAACTAGAAATTTCACCCTGTCACCTATATCAACACTTTTCAGCCATTTTATAGACAATGACAAATCGACTAACTGATTGGCAGATAATGAAAATATTTGGGAGTGAAGCCCTTTACAACCAAATATTACCAACACTTTGCTTAGTTAACACACTCGAGGTCCTGTTTTACCTCAGGTCACCAGCTTCTAACTGAGCATGTATTTTCTAATATGGCTCAATAGATATACAGTATCTCAGGAACATTACATCACTTGTGAATCACACTAATCTGCCCCCAACCTAGTTAATATTGATTTTCTGGGAAATGTGAGCATCAGGCACAAATGTACCTGCTCATTGCCCCCTTCATTACAAACATCTCATTATTCATGCACAGTGACTGTATGTTGTTACACCGGACTCCTCTCCAAATCTACAGGGTGCTGTTAGGACTCAGTGTGATCTGCTATTGATCTCCTGTGGATCAATGTTTATCTTGTATTTATTGACCCAGTAGATCATCACCCCCCTTCTTCTCTAAGTTGCTGTTACCATCACAGACACACTATGAGGGGAATTGATTAACAAATCAAGCCTGTAATTAATTCTAACTGCGATCAAAGCCATGGAAGGAAGTCTGTGGACAGCCCTAAGCACGAGGCTGAGGTGTTTTACAGTGCAGTCCCACCAAGGGTACTCTTATCACTTATCATACCACCATATGTTTGAGGTGGGTTTTAGCTTCAGCATATCGCCGGGTGAATTTCAAATTTCTTAAAAGGTTGCCCTAGATTTTGGATATGATTAGTGCTCCTAAGCTGGAGTGGGTTTTTCTGTTTCTCATGAGATTTGTTACAAACTGTGACGCCCTCAAAAATCACTGCACATCTAGGAGTCACTTGGCAAGTCGTATCCATGAGGCGGTTCCTTCATTTTTATCAAGCCGGGGAAAATCTCCCTCTTAAATATGGATTTATCTTAAGTGAGGAGTGGTATAATTTTTTTAGGTCCTAAAGCAGTGGTTTTCTGGCCCCAAAGTTAGAACTTGAAACTCATAAATGCTTAAACTTTGGGATACGTAAGGTGAATGTTTGCTGGATTTCAAATGCTTAGATTTTCTTCTTAACTGTCTCGCTCTTACTGTGCATCTGTTCATGTCCACTCCTCATAATGGTTAAAATTCTCGTATTTTTAACCAGTTTTTTATCTCACCTAGAGCTTAATGTACAAACTGACCAATTTCCCTTCTTCTGTGTTCTTTATCTGTCTGTGCAGGTTAGCTCTGTATGTGTACGAGTACCTGCTGCATGTAGGAGCACAGAAGTCAGCACAGACCTTTCTCTCAGAGGTAAGTCACAAAGATGCTGCATGTATTTGTGTGTGCTTGTGTGTGAGAGGGCAGCCCATGTACTTTATGTGTCCACTCTAAAAGGTGGTCTGACCCAGTAAGTGTTGCAGCTAATTGAATTAGTCTGGCCTTACAGTGCTGAGCCAACATGTTACTATGTTAGTTAACGTCAGTGTTGCATTTAGTGGGACTGGAGCTGGAGCACAAGGAGAGTTACGGTGCTCAGTTTGGAGATGCCGTCTGCAACTGACATCCTTCACTGATCCGCTCAGCAGCTCCATCTCGGTCAATCTCTTTCTATGTCATCGGCGTCCCCTCTGATTCCTCCACTTTCTCTTTGAGGATCTCTCCGCTCTGTTTTTGAGAAGCGAGCTTGTACTCACAATAATTCTGCAGAGGTTAAAAGGTGACAGGGTGGAAATGAGGTCAGCTGATTCTGGTGCTTTGCTGTAAATGACGGTAAATTACAATGTAGGAGACAGAGGCTGGTTATACATCAGAGAAAGAGCAGAACAAAGAGAGGGGGATGGAAAAGGTTACATCATCAGCTGGCACCAATTCTCATCACTCCGACTTTGTGTGTGTTTTTGTGTGTGTGTTTGTGTGTGCGTGTGTGTGTGTGCGTGTGTGTGTGTGTGTGTGCGTGTGTGCGTGTGTGTGTGTACACACCACTCTGTCTCCCTGACACCGTTTCCTCTCTGCCATATCACATGCTCTTTCTTTGGCAGATGTGCCGGGTGAAAGGGATAGGGCAGGCAATGTCACATATAAGTTTGGGAAAGCATTATCTAAGACTGCAACAAGTATAAACACAGCCACTCGTCTACAATACACACGGGCGTGCATGCATCAGCACACAGGGTAAACATCATCCCATAAAGTAGCTCTTTCAAGAGTAGTTGGGTGGAGTAAAACCATCTTTAAAGGACACTTTTTATCATCCTCATCTGTTTACAGTTTTAAGTTAAGTTTAAGTTTAAAGAACATGCTAAAAAGTGTCGTGACACGAAAAGTCTGCAATCTGTTTGGTCTGAGCTACAGTCAATTTAATGTGAGAAATGAGGGGTGTCATGCCTGTTCTGCATCTTCTGTACCATTTGAGCCATTATGAGAAGGTAAATTCTTTTTTCTCATGGTTTATATGGAAACTGCTGGCTGCCTATAATGTTTCAAGTTACCCAATGTCTTTACTAGAACTGCTAACTTAGATTGAAAGCATGTGGGATAAACAAAGAGAGGCAGTTCCTGGACTTCAAAGCAAAGAATTTCTTCTAAAAATGACTGTGTCTGATCTGCAGCTGAGGTCAGGACGGTCAGATTGACAGTGATTCAGTTGTTCCTGTTATTTTAGAGCTTGCACACTCTGCTAGTAGAGCAGGTGGTACAATGTTCTCATTCTTTTACCCGCATGAAACATTTCAATGGAAGGAATTATGCGATTGTAAGATCACTTTAAAAGTCAGAATGATGTAAGCCTGTTTACAGAGAGGAGAGCAGACTAAACAATAGCGTCAAAGTTTGCTAGGAGAAGCTAGACTGTGTATGTGTGTGTGTGTGTGTGTGTGTGTGTGTGTGTGTGTGTGTGTGTGTGTGTGTGTGTGTGTGTGTGTGTGTTTTTGCATCAGTTGACATTGCATTGTCTGCGAGCATTAATCATTCCCACTGGTGGTGATGTCAGTGCTCATGTCACTCACTGACTTTGACCAAGGTGTTAAGGTGTCAGAATGATTCAACTGAAGTGTTTGTCAGATGGTGTCTTCTTCAGCCGCACCTTTTATTAAAACTTAGTGTTGGAATTGACCATTTTCTAAGTCCCGCCTCCCTTAGTTACTGCTACACCTGTCAATCCCTTTGTTCTTGCACAGGTCATTATGCAATTCACAATGACATTGGTGGCAGATTTACCACTCAAAATTAATTTTTGAAGCAGTGGGTCCTTGACTTCAGACAATTAGCACATTTATATGCACAACATTATTTCAGAATACTTATTTAACTGTAATAGTGATAGAAGACACTGTTTCCTGGTTTATTTGTTTGTTTGCTTTGAGTGTCTGGTAGACAAAACTAGCTTCTCATTTCTATCCAATTGTCATTCTGGCTGGCTGACATGACAATTGCCGCATGCAGGCGGAATTTTAACTTGTCATTTAACCTTTTGTATCCTCCACCCTATTAGTTCTGTCACTTTTTGATAAGAAAAGATTGTCCGCGAGTGTGCACTGTTATGCCTGGCTGGCATTTTCCCCACTATTGAGTGTGGCTATTCAGAATGACTATAAAAAAGCCAGAAAGAAGCAAAGAGTGAATGAGACAGAAACTGAAGCAGATACATAAGGGTGTATGTGTTATACAATGGTTTGGCTGGGCTCCTCAGGCTGGTACATGTTTCTGACCTCAGACTCTGCACAGCCCCTGACTCAGTAAACACACACACACACACACACACACACACACACACACACACACACACACACACATTTACACACACACATTTACACACACACACACTCACGTACTTGTGAATATACAGGCTTTCAGGCACACACACTCACTTATCTACTTATGATTCCATGGCATGAGAATCATAATATAATTACATAATGGCATGTGTTACAAGAATTCCCTTGCACCCTCGTCAGCCTTGCAAAGCAGATAATTCAGATATCAGGCATGTTTTAATACTTAAAGGTCCCATGGCATGAAAATGTCACTTTATGAGGTTTTTTAACATTAATATGAGTTTCCCCAGCCTGCCTATAATCCCCCTGCGCCTTCTAGGAATGACGATAGGGGTAAACTGAGCATTGGGGATCCTGCTCTGTCTTTGAGAAAATGAAAGCTCAGATGAACCAATGATAAGAGACAAGGTTACCTCCCCTTTCTCTTCTT
>NC_048411.1:13943364-14016099 GCF_013103735.1 Etheostoma cragini | reverse complement strand
CTCTCTCTCTCTCTCTCTCTCTCTCTCTCTCTCTCTCTCTCTCTCTCTCTCTCTCTCTCTCTCTGTCTATCCTTCTAGATCCGATGGGAGAAGAACATCACATTAGGAGAACCTCCGGGGTTCCTCCACTCATGGTGGTGGTGAGTGTTTTTATGTCTAATGATTCAGGTTAGATTCCTCTTCATGCTGTTTTTCTTCATTTCCATCACTGACAAAATTAATTAAAATAATCATTCTCCCTCCTTCTTCTTCCGTTTTAATTTATCTTCATCTCATTAATTGTCCCCAAAAGCTCTTACTCAGGTTGCTGTGAGCAATTTGTAACGCAGTCGCCAAAAGTTGTCTATTCCAATGACAATAATAATATTGCACTTATTGCCTGAATGCTGGATTACCCTGCCAATTAAAATTGACTTTTATTTTTATCTGGCAAGCTTTAATGTTTCTGTTTTGTCATCATGCTTCTCTCTGGCTGCCTCTCTGTGTGTTGCAGTGTTTTCTGGGACCTGTACTGTGCGGCTCCAGAGAGAAGAGACACATGTGAACACTCCAGTGAGGCCAAGGCCTTCCATGACTATGTGAGTCTGCACCGATGTTGCTTCCCTTGCCCTTCCTGGCTTAACGGCTCTCTCCGATTAACGCAGGAATCTATGCAGGGAGATACAGATTATATTGAAACCCAAAATGTTAAATATTAGGAAACATATTTAAGACTCAACACATTATTATGAAGTTTTTGCTCATCATTTTTAAGTTTGGCTGTTGCTTTGGAATGATGAGGGAAGTTACATAACTGGCTCTGCCTTGTTTGTCTTGATTGAGTACCGTGAGAATGAGAAGCTGTATGAACTAAGATGTTCTTTGGGGAAAATGGCATTGTGAAATAAAAGAAGACTTTGCGAACTAAAATTAAAGCTGTTTCTGATATGAAATAAGTTAATGATAACCTGCCGTAACCTTCAAAAAAGCCAGATAAAATAATATGTCAGAATCTAAAACTTTTTATATTACTGGTGTTTCCCATTTTCATGGTTATATATCTGTATATATTCAAACAAGTATTTAATACATAATGACATAACGCTTTGTATCTCCATAATATTAATACTGATGAATTGATGTGTATTTAAAATGCTACAATAACAAGACTGACCAATTCTCATCGAAGCAATGCAGAAAACACCTCACTCAAGTGTCTTCATTTCCTACTTCCTAGTGGTTTTCTTACCACACACTCTCCAAAATATGTTGGCCTACTACTGTAGATCATGGAAGGAGCAATATGGATGATGTCAATGTCAGCAATGGTTTGCTGCTAGCTATTTTTTATTATTATTACGATAACCAAAATACTAACACCAAAAATACTGAGGCTAAGGATTTAAACCTGATTGGAACGTTTTGGTGAAATTTTAGGCCTTAAGGTTGAGAGTGTGGATTCAGCAACCTTCATCAGTTTCTCACATCTAACCCCAGAACAACATACTTAACACTGTTTGGTTATCATATTGCTGCAACTTGTCTTTACAACCTTGTGAAATGGTTTAATCTAGTTCTGAATCTTTCATCGGAAAGGGTGTTTAATTGCAACACATTCTACCTCCCATCTCATAAAATACGGACGCCTGGTCAGGTGCCTCTCCTTTTGCGGCTTATCTAAATGCGCTTGGTTGGGACAATTGGCGTCCCTTTTGATGCTGTTATTTTAAGGAAAAGGTAGTGGATGGGCTTACATTTCCATGACACGCGGGAATAAGGGGACGGTTAAAGAAGGAAGCGACTTCAGGAAAAGTGCCACGCGGGTGAAAATGTTTGACCCATCCACCACCACGACCAACCTCCATGCGCGGAATTTCTTCCTTACATGCTACTCGCTAAACCCCATGTAGCTGCTGCTCTCCCCAGTACGTTAAACAAACACAGGGCACTTTTTTTGTCCCTTTAGAAGCTGACAGCCGCTGTCCAAACGTCCATATTTTATGATTTGGGAGTCAGAACGGGTTTTTAATTGAATGCTTGTGTGATAAAGAAATGAAGAGAATTGCTTAAGGTTTGTATTACCTGCTAGTTATATTCTACCAGAGCACAGCATCTATAAAAGGCTGCACGTACACATATCAGGCTAAAGTACTGTGAGCACATTACGCTGAAGAGCAGACAGGGCAGGCAGACAGTGTGTTGGAAACATTGTTTATTGCTGTGTTTTTGCGTGGCTCCACTTCACTTCTGTATTTCCCGCACATCAAGGCATTGGTTGATTCAGTCATGCACCATCCAGTAACCGGAAAACAGTTAGCAGTGCCAGAGCTCTTGAAGTTTTAGATTGGCGGGTGACTAGAAGAGAGGAAGTGCTGCTCTCCTCGTGGGAAGTTGCCATGTGGAGGAGGACAGGAGGTGTGGAGGGGTCTCTTCTCGTCTGCTTTTTATGTTGTTGTTTTCCCACTAAGTCTGACTCATCACAATTGTCTGTGCTGTGGTTTATTGAAATGAATTGTTGGAAGTGCACAGGTCAGGGGTTTCTGCTTACCCCAGCAGGATCGTCCCTCCTCTCCTCTCTCTCTCTCTCTCTCTCTCTCTCTCTCTCTCTCTCTCCGTGGTTCTCTCCCTTTTTCCTTGAGGCTGGCAATCCTGCAGAACCAATGGGGGCTCTCTTCTCTTTTATCTTCTCACTGGAGCTGTACGTGCTTGTGTAAATGTGTGCGCATACGCAGGTGATGCTGCTGATGCCGGCAATGATCAGGGTGATGAATAGGCACTCCAAGGACGAGGCAGCTATGTGATGATGTCATCCTGGTGGTGAGGAAGGGAGCTGGAGGGCAGCATGACCTCAGCCCTGGGAGAGGGAGAAAAACAGGGGAACGTGGAAATGGATAGAGGGATGAGAATGAGTCAAAAAGAAGACACAAAGTGTCCAACACTTGTGCTTTAAATGGATTCATTAATCTCTTTTTAACACAAAAAACACTTTAACAGTGATTTGATTCAATTGTGCTCAAAATGGCAACAAGAGTATCTTGTTGTTTCTTCTCATCTGATCAGAATAAATTCAATTCAGGCATCATTTAGAATCTTAACGTCATTAGCAAAGGCCAACAGCAACATCTTATTCTTACATTTCCTGCATGGGTGTAATCAGAGAATTATAATTACTAACTAATCGTAATTAGAGCAAGGTCACTTCAATCAACTGTTCCAATGCTGCGCTGCGTCTCCGATCCAATCAGATGTACTACTACCCACATATCTGCCTCTCAATTAAAACACAATGAGGGGACAACCAGGGTGGCAGTCGTTGGAAAACGTTGCACGCCTTAATTTGATGCTGGTGTCTCTCTTTCAGTCTCCTGAATTTGAGACTGATTTTAATCAGACATTTGATGGTAATTAATTTCAGGAAATTAATGAGTGAAGTCCTTATTAATACTGTGGATATGTAGCTCATTCAAATCATCTTTGGGTCCCTTTCCTTTGATAATTGATGGGATTGTGACAAGGCTTTAGTTTTGATTTGGACCATTATCCCAGTTGGAACTACTGTAGATACAATTGGCGTTGAGTAAATCTAATTTAAAGAAACCGTCTTAACAGTGGGTTTCTGTTCCGTCTGTTTACATATTCAAGAAGTTTTGCATGTGGTTGTGTACTGTATGTGTCAATCATATGACCAGATTTTAGTGTGTGAGGAAGGTCTTCTAGGAGCGTAATCCAGTAATCTAATGTTAAAAGGGAAAGAAAGAAAAGACTGATGAACAAAGTGAGGAGAGATGCAATGCTATTGATTTCCATTCTCAGACGAGGCTTTTCTGGCATCAGAAAGGCCGTTTACAGTTCTCTTAAGTGCTTTGTAAATTGTGTTCTTGATACTAAATGAGCAGTTTCCATTTGCGAGGGGCCATGAAGTCATAAAAACAAGTTATTTTTAAATGCTTATGCTTGGCCAGGAAATTGCCTTATTAGAGACAATCCATGCGGGTCATTTCAGGCTTCTGTCTTTTGTTTTCGGATAGTCTTTCGGATAGTGGGTTTAAAAGTTAACAGCTGTCACTTAGCTGTAACATCTTAGTACAACAGCATGTCCAGCACCATGGCTGCATTTATAATGCAGATTTATTGCAAAGGATCATGATAATTCATAAATGGAGAGACACAACAATGATGTCTTTTGGAATGCATGGTTTCTCAAACTTTTGTCTGAACTAATTTCTGTGATCTTTAACAAAGTGTGGGCAAATTAAAGAGGAACTAGAAAGAATCGAGCCAGCGTCAAATTGCTTGTAAAACCTGTGTAAAGACCATTGAATGCATAAGCTACATTTGTTTTCTACTACATTATGACATTTAGACCCTTTAAATATTGGCAGTACTGAAACATGGTTGATACATACGTCTCCACATACATACACATTGTGTTAAGTGCACATGTGCATTCTTGTGTATTTGCTCGTGGCACTTTAGGTTTTCAGAATAACTATACAGTTGCACTATACATGTTCAAATTTAACTCAGTGGATTATTCTTGCGAGCTCTGGAAAAGACAGATTAGAGGTTAGAGCAGCAGAGTGGTGGAAGAAGGGCTGAGGATTTAGAAAAAGTGTGTGAGTTTGGGAGAAAAGAAAGATATCTCACTCCTGATTTCAGGAGATTATCAGGGTCCGACATTTGTACTGGTTGGGCTGTGCAGCCCTCAGATTAGAATGTGCTTATTAACTGAAGCAAGTTGTTGAGAAATGAGTCCTCCCATAAGAATCAAGGGTAATTGTGTAAAGATGATTAATGAAAATATGCTGTGAAATGAAATTTCCAGGTGGTAATGAGTCTTTTTTTATGGTCTTCATGTACGATTACCATTATCCCACAGATTGAGCTGTTAGCTTTACATGTTTACATCAGTGTTAATGTGCGATGGATGCCCACAGGAACCCCTTCACCAAAAAAACAAGGGAATATAATGCTATTCAGAAGAAGACAAGTAGGCAAATATTACCAGGAAACACATCAGCGGGGCATGCAGCCTCACAGGGTGACAAGCATCTAATGTCTTGTTTGGTCTGACCAGTCTAAACTGCCCCCCCCCCCAAGAAAAAAAACCCATAAATAATCAATTTGCTAGGAATTACAACAAAGAAGCTGAAACAAATAATTCTTTTTCCATTATCCCAAAAGTTGCGGGTTCATTTTCTTTCACTAAACTAATGATGATCAACATATCATTTGAGCTCTCTTTGTGACATGTCGAGGCCATAGTGTGGGCTTAAATTGTCAGCAGTTTTATTTTTAGAGGGATGAAGGTGTGCACGTGTCCACAATTTTAGAAAAGAAAAAGAAAAACATCTTGGGAGACATTTGAGGAGGGAGGAGGGGGGACAATTTCAAGTTTGGAACCACAGTGTTTTTTGCTACTTATATAGGTAAAACTGCAATAGTAACTTGTGTCATTTCCCCCTGCTGGCTTTAGATCGGCAGCAGTGTAAGTTTACAAGCGATTATTTAAGGCAAGGAGAGCCTGGTATTGTGTGGCATCGCTGTGGGAGATAGCAGGCACGCGTCAGTTAGAGGGGAAGAAGAGGCAGCGGCAACACTAACCCCCTTTGATAAAGATGCTCCGTCTCACACTGCCTGATTTAACATTCATAACTCTCTCACTCATGCATGGAAATGTATTCACACCACTCAATTTAACAGCAGCACACGTATTCTGACTTGATTTACACAGCTAAAGGATACACACTGTTTGTAAATATGTAGTAATGCAGGACTGTTTTATTCATCTACATCATGATGCACTCTGTAAAAATAAGTGTATACATATTGTACTGCGCTGTCTGTGTCTGACAGAAGGACAGGATGCTCCAGTGACCCTGGGGCTTAACTGAAAAAAACAGCTCCTGTCTGCAATGACAAACGCGTACTGTACAGTATGAATGTTATACGTTTTATTAAACAGAAAGACACTCAAACACACACACTTGAACATGACCATGTTTTTGCTCTTTGGTACAAGCTTTGTTTTTACTCATAAAACCTGTCTTTACTTCTGATTCACCCGGTCTAATCAACTTGTTTTCTGTGATTCACAAAACTCATTCACAAAACTGGTCAATTTGAAAGAATTTTTGAATGCTGCAAATCACTGCTCCCTCCTACATACAATTATCCTGTTCAGAACTACTCTTAGAAGCCCACATCCAATAAAATCAATATTCCACCGCAAACAATCTAACTTCCTCGCAGCTACGTTATTGACTCTGGGACTTTCATTCCCTCGTCTTCTCAGTCAAAGCTGCCTCCCAACAAGCTCCATCAATTCAAATTTCAGCTAAACTCCTCTAAGCGGAAGCATCTAGAACTTGTTTTTACAAGCCTTTGTTGCATATTGTTTCAATTACCACCAGTTGCATGCAACCTTTTGAAGATAATTTTACCTCTTACTGGAAGGAATTATAAACTGATTATTTATTGGCTCCTAAAACTTTTCCAGTTTCTACCTGCAGGCATTGTATTTTTTCTTGAAATAATTCAAAAAGTGCTGTACACGGCAACACATTTACAGTTGCACATTCAGTCATTCCTAACTGCAATAATTAACAAAACAAAACATGGTAAGATCCTGTTTTGGTCTGATGTTTTATCATCTGATTATGAATTAGCATAAAATTAATCTAAAAAACGCTTGACTCAGTGGTATAAAATACTTGAATTTTAAACTGAACATGTGTGTTTTTGCACGCATGCATATGAAGAGACAAAGCAAAAAAGAGAGGACACAGACAACCTAGAAACAGAGACTCTGTTGGCTCCAAGCATTGTGGGTAACAAGCAACCAGTTGAGAACCAATGGGGGTTGGGGAGACCCCCAGTCTGTTTCCAGGGAAACAGAGCCCTTTCTCCTCTTCTGTCTCTCCCGCTCTATCTCTGTCTATGTCTCTCTGTTGCTCTCTCACATGTTCCCATGTTCCTTCTTGGCAGTGTTGAGGAGGAGGGAGATGTGGAAGTGACTCACTGTAACATCATTGCCATGGTAATGAAGAGTGAGCCAAGTGTAGAGGGAGGAAGGGAGAAATAGAACGGGTATTTCCATAGGTTGAGCAGAGATGGAAATGGTTGTCATGATCTCCCAACATTAAATAAAACAAAACAAGGGAAATGTCAAATGTATGCCTAGATACATGCAACTTCTCTGCATTTCTTTAGGAAAACATTACAATCACTCGCTCTGTTTCTCCCATTTTTCCCTTCCCCTGATTGTCCCTCTCACTCTCTACACTGCTTCATCCTCTCTCATCAGCTCATCAGCTGTTTTTCTCTGTTCTTCATCCCTTCTGCCTATTTATGTCCCTATTCTCTATCATCTTCCTTCCTCTTTCAAACCCCCAGGTCTCAGAGGAGTGTGTTTTCCACCGGCGTGTTGCGCTGAGTCATGTCACATGCATGTTTGGACATGAACGAGGTGGAGTGTTAATATGATGTCGACATACGCACGCCTTGCTGCTCTGCGGCAAGCAGGGCAAAGACGAGGGCATGGCGCAGAGTGGTGGGGAGAGGTTAACTGGGGGCAGGGGAAGTCAAGAAGTTGTAAGAATGAGAACAAGCTCTAACAGAGCTCTGGGCTATGGAAGAGTAGTTTCTAGTTTGACTGCAGTTATTATTATTGATTATGAAAATAAGGGGCTCAGTCAGGAGCATGTGTTGTGTGTCTGCAACAGTCTGAGGAAAGGTTATTATAGTGCTAAACGAGCTTTCACACGTGCAACTTTACCTAAAGGCTTCAAGAATATTTCTGTGAAATTCAAACTTGAGTTTAATATTTTCTAAAATCTTTAAGAGACTGGGATGAAATATGTCAGTTTGAAATCAGTCAAAGGCTGGTAGTAAAAGCCAATGTGGGTGATCCAATCGCGTGTGTGTGTATGTGTGTGTGTGTGTGTGTGTGTGTGTGTGTGTGTGTGTTTGTGTGTGTGTGTGTGTGTGTGTGTGTGTGTGTGTGTGTGTGTGGGTGCGAAAGAGAGAGAGAGAATTGTTATACTCTCAACATAAATCATTCATTGGAAACATGCTAATGAAGACACTACATTTTCTGACCTTTTGCTGGTTTACAAAAAAGAAATCTGCGAGGGACTTTTATTGTGAAGAATTTATAGGAAATAAAATTGCTTTAATGTTCGACAGCCGCTACCTTGACCGTTTGGCTTGTCTGTTTCTAAATAGTTGCTCTAGTGCTGACACAGCACTGTGGAGACAGGTCTGGCAATGTGAGACTGCTATGTAGCAACAGCAAACATTGCAGAAATGTCTGTAGTAATATCCTATAGATAGGGGAATTTGGGGGACGGTTAATGTATCTGTCCTTTCCAGGTAACTGTGGGGCAAGGAGCTTCAGACAGCCAGAAATATAATAGCAGGCAGCACCGGAACAAAACCACCGACACAATACCGACAATAAAATGCAACAAAACACAATTAACTCTCAGTGGTTTGTGTGACATATATCAAATACTTTAATTAGTATGTTGTTCCGCTCACAGTTGACACATGCGCGTACACACTGTTATAAGATTGTGGCAAGATTTTTAGATGTGGCCCAGACCACCTTCAAATGTAGTCTGAGTGGTCGGATCTCCGAGAGCTATGTCCCAATGCAGGGGATGCAGCCTTCGAAGCCCACCAAGGCCAAACTCTGCAGTCTCTGAATGAGACAGTTAGGTCTACAGAGCATATCCGGTTTGTGCCGAAGCATCGCTCAGTCGCCTAGAAACCTTGACACCTGCAGCTGAGGGATCAAAATGTTAACTACAGCACCAAAATGGTGCCAGGAGTTATTTGTTTTATTTTACTATTTGTTCAAGTGTCTTAAAGAGAAAGGGAAATATGTTATGGTTTGGGGTTTTTGTTGGGGTATCTTTCCTGTTTGGCCTTCCCTGTGTTTTTGTCCCGGTTTTCCCGCTAGTCTGGTGTTGTAGATTCTGTCTTGTGTGTCCATGCTTGTGTATGTTCTATTTCCTGTTTTATTTTTTAGTCAGCTTCCTGTCTGGTCTTGTCTTGTCTAGCTTCGCTTTGTTTGTCTGATTGTCCAGCCCCACCCTAATGTGTTCCACCTGACGTCTCACCTGTTCCTCGTTACCTCATTACCTTTTGTATTTGACCCCAGTGTTTCCTTTGTCTCTTGTCAGATCATTCTGGTTCGTTCGCCTGTCTGCACGTCAAGTGTCACAGTATCCCCGTTATTGTTCCTGTTTCCCTGGTTGTGGTGATTGTATGTTTTTTTTTGTCCTTTTTTTGGATGCTTGCCTTTTAGCCTTGTTTTCTGGACGTTTAGTTCCTTTGAGGCTTTCCCTGTGTTTTGGACATTAAACTCCTGTTTACCCCCATCTGCCTGTCTGCCGTCCTCCTTTCTGCTTTTGGGTCCAATCCTCACTACCCCGTAACAAAATAAATAATAAACCCACATGTACATGTGAACATCTCTAGTTTCCAAGATCAGGAGAGATCTACTGTCCGCTCACACTGGGCTCTTTGAGCAAGACTAGCCGGCCAGATATGTAGCTGTCCCCGCAGAACTAGCTGGTGTCAAGCCAGTTTAGGGAGCTCCTCAACTCCAAAGCAAATTTGGAGCAAATTTTCAATTTACCATGAATTTTCATAACAATGCCTATAATCAAAACCTACACAGTTGATTTCTTGCCTAAATGATGTGATGCAATTGGTCTACCAATGCAGCCTTAGAAGGATGCAGTTCCTGAATTTGGGCATACTGTAACCAATGCATCCTGGGTGCATTCCCACCTGGATCATATTTTTTGCACATTGCCAAAGATAACACAGCAGCAACCATGTGTGTGTGTGTGTGTGTGGGGGGGGTGGGGGATTATAATCCGTGATGCAGAGATTAAGCTGTGGAAGTTGCGACAGAACTATGAAGGGAGAGGATGAGGGCAAAGCGAGAATGCTGACATGTTCAGACCCGCAAATTATCTCTTTGACCCCCAAATAGCCCCAGTGCTTTTTTTGCTGTTGACACCCATATTCTTATCTTGTGCTGTATTGTGTGCATGCCCCTCTAGCAATATAAGAACTACAAGGTAAGACACAGAGAGTGACTTCTCACCATTTCTTCCCGTGGCTTGGATTGATGAGTCTTCGTATCAACAACTCTGCCAATTTTCTAATTCCAACCCACTCTTCAGTCCCTGCAACTGCACTCTGATATACTTAAAATTAATTGAACCCATTCAGTGTTAAGGACCACACGATCTGTGGATTTTGGGTGAATCGATTCTCTGTCTTTGCATCGCTCTGCCAGATAAAAAGACCATGACATATTTTCCCTTTTTCATCTCAAGCCGGGGCTTTTAAATCTTTCTCTGTGTCTTTCTGCCCTTTCCTCTCCTCTGTGTTCAGTCCATCTCCCTTATCTCCCCCATGTCGTTGAACCAAGTGAGATAGTGGTGGGAGAAGTGATGCTCCACCAGCGCCAAAGTGACTATCATTTTCAGCTCAGTGTGTGTATCTGACAGTGCATCAGCTCACGTCCCCACCTCACATATTATACAGCTCCTTGCAGCCTCAGAGATGTCTACAGGGGTCAATAATGACATTAGTGATAAGGAAGCACGGCCAGTTGTTTCACTGTCACCTCCTGTGCAGCTGACATAACCCTACCTGTAATCACTCAGTCAGACCAAGAAGATTAGTGTTGTGCTCCCATTTTACCTGGTGATCACCCGTAATGTTACACTTGAGAGTGCCTGGGTGCTGGAGGGAATTCTGTTGTGCGGGATAATGTGTTGCTGAAAGTGATAAAGATTGAAAGAAGATGTGGAAGGATGGAGAGGGTTAACATCAATGATCAAGGATGCTGTGCAGGTTGAAATAGGTTGACCTCTTCCTCCTCCATTTCTGTCCAACTCAGATTGTCTTTTCTGCTAAAGGAAATTCCTGGTTTATTGCAACTGGGGTCTTTTTTTTACTGCTCCGTATTATCTCTTTTTGGTAATGTTGCCACATTCCCAGAACTCGGCAATTAGAGGATAAGGAGAATTGCTGTCAGCAAATTCCATAATAAAACACACCAATGATTACAGTACAACCTTTCTGAACCATGCACCTTGTGCACGGACCCTTTTTATCGTCGTTTTAACTATAAAAAGTGATTTTGAATTGGGCCCTTAATCTTTAAAGATGGCTTACACATTTAATATTTTTTAGTATTAGCACTAAAAAGTAAGTATTAGTGATTACCAACCATAGTTTCTATATAATAGTAGTTAATATATTACTCAAACAGCAGTAATATTTATTGGGGACTAGTTTTAGCCATGGACTATAAACAGTATACAGTATATATACTGTGTACAAAACACTCTAGTGCATATTCATGGCAGTGGGGAAGTTAATGTGGGATTGTCTCAAAATAAACTACAATGTCCATGTTCTTCAATGCTAAAGAGGAATAATGTCAAAAACAAGACCCAAGTTGTATGACATTGGCCTATCAGCCAAAGCAACTTGGGTTTGTCCCATGTTAACATGCAACTAACAGACAAATGCATGCACACACTCACATAATATCGTTTTTTCTTGGCAGCTTGCACACAGCCAGATATTGTTTCTAAACAGCAGAGATCTGGGAGGAAATGTACAGATGGAATTCTTTTTTTCCATTCACCGCTGTGTTTTATTGGTGTAACATATGGCATGTTTTGGTTAGGAAAGGGAGCTTTGAATGCCAGAGGGCCATTTTAAGCCTATCTACCTTGAAATTGAAAAGTGAGTTTGGCTCAGGATTGGACAGCGGAGCGTGTTGTCTGTCTCTGGTCGCCACAGGAGACTGTGAATAATACATGGTTAAAAGCAGAGCACACCCGTTCTCATCTCTATGCTGCTAAACACACTTCTGTCTCTCTGTCTCTCCTACTTCTGTGCTGTCCAAGTTTTTTTATGTTAAAACCATTCACCTAAAGTTGACTAAAAAGAGGAATATCAAATCATCTTTTGGAAATTTATCTTAATGCCTTGATAAAAAAAAAAAAATCCAGTCTTTAATAATGTATTGTAAATAAATATGTGTTTTTACTTCAAATACAGGGGGCATAAGTAAGTATGCATGTTAAATACCTATATAGGCAGTCAGATGTTTAATTTAAAGGCCAGTTATTTCATTGATCAGGATACTATGCATCCTGATAAAATTATCTTGGCCTGCGGAATTAAAATAGCCCCATATCATCACATACACTTCCCCAGACCTAGAGCTTGGCATGGGGTACATTCTATAAAATCATCTCTCAGTGCACTTCACCCCTTTTACAAAGTTGTGTCCATAAAGGTTGGAATTTTCCTCTTATTTTAATAAAGTCATTAAGATCAAAAGATGATTTTTTTATTCCTCTTTTTAGTCAACTTTTTCCTTGGTCTATTCACTTATGCTAAGCACTGTAGATACGCAATAGTTAGACAAATAGACAAAGTTATTTTCTGTGTACAAACTAATGCAAAAAAAAAATCAATCTTACTGTGTTTCCGCTCTCTCACTTCAATGTAAGTATGTGAATGTTTTTTAGTTTTTTTTTGCTTTTGTGTGTGTGTGTGTGTTGTGTGTGTGAGTGAGTCATGCAGACTGGTAGCATCTCTTCTTTCCATCCCTTCTCCTCCCTTGTTCAGGAAGTGGACTAATGGCATTTGAGAGGATGGAGGGAGTGGGGAAAAAGGGATGGGGGATGGAGTTCCTTCCTGTGTGGTGTGTCAATTGTAGATCCTGTTGTACTGCATGTGGCCTTGTGACTCAGTGGGAACCCTTCCACACCAAACGTTTTTATACAGCAAACAATCAATCGATTAATAAAGAACATCTTTAATTATTGAGAATGAAATAATGGTCTGTTGGATCAAACCCACTCATTCCTGCTGGAGATATAAATCTTTGAAAAAAATCACAATTGATTTTATTTTTTGGGGGGACTTTTATATCAATATCTTATTGCCCCTAATGAGGGAACATGTCGCCGGGAGAAAACAATGTGGCACATTTTGTGTGCATCAACCAGTTTTGGACAAGAAGAAGGAGGTAACAGTGGGATTTGTTAACAAGAATAGTATAGAATAATCACCAGCCCTGTTCTTGTCTATAAGTCTCCTTCCAGATGTGTGATAGAGAAAAAATTGATATGGGGTAGTACAAGAATACAAAAAAATGGGATAGAGCAGAGATGTGCATGAAGCAAAGTGTGCCTGTGAGAGACCGAGAGGTGGAGAGAGGTGGAGAAAGCAGACAACGGCCGATGCAGGTTGAGTCAGTGTGAGAGAGACGGAAAGAAGGTAGACACAGACAGCCTTTTGAGATTCCACTCACGCATCTCTGAGTGTCTCTCGGTCTCTGAAGTATTGAATGAAAATGACTCCCCACCTTCACACACACACACACACACACACACACACACACACACACACACACGCACACACACACACACACACACACACACACACACAAACAGTATGCATGCATTATGTGCAGACATTAGCGAGGAATACAATCAGTAAACACATAGGGATGAAAGAGTTTGCAAGTTATCTCATTAAGTATTACTGAGCCCTTTAGTCTGATGGGATTAAGAAAGTCTGATTAGGTTGTAAAGCAGCGAACTGTGATGTAGTCTGCAGTTCCTCCAACAGTGTTGGTGTTTTCTACAGGAAAGCACAGCATGTTTTGGTCACATACATTGAATATTTCCAATACAACCAACTTAACATGTTTTCTTTTTTCTGTCTGTGATGAGTCAACTCTTAGTTTAGCATTCATTCTGCAATCCTGTAAAGCAAAGGATGCGTTATTGGAGAAAAGCAATGTGGTCACATAGCAGTTAAGTGCGCCGTTTTGGCACACATTATGTGTAGCATTGTTACGCCTGATGTCTTCCTACTTTTGTTCTTTAGTCCTCACACATCTGAACTTGTGCTTGGACAACATGACGTCTCAATGCATAGTCCTTTTGATATTGACATGTCATACATTTATCACACTTTTTTTTCTTTGAATGTTTTTTGTTGGTTTATGTTTATATCTTGGTGATTGTCTACCACAATGAAAAAGTTGCACACAAATTCCTGCACACAATACCATGACTATGCAGTCCACGTGGAAAAAAGAGACTCTTGCCTTTACCAGTTTAAATCTTGGACATCAGAATCATTGGCACAATTTTTTTCAGGGCCCCAATTTTCCCTAATTTTTGGGGAACTTAAAGTCTTTATACTTTAATGCATAAGTATTAGTGCACTGTGCTGAATGTCTTGTTTGTATTTTTGTAGGTATAATAGTCTGTAGTACACTGCTCTCTTGGAGGGTGGGTGGTTTGAATAATTTATGCAACAAATGAGTTTGCCAGGAGATGCAGGTGTTCATCTGAGGACATATGGGAGCCGTTCCACTGCCTCAGGTTTCATCACAAACACCTCTTGGTTCCAAAGTCGGTGACGACAAACGTAGGGATCATGGTACACAACACGCCGCAAAGAGCAGATCATTTAACAATTGGGTGACTAAAGAAATTGAAAGGCTTAATGTGATGGCTGCTGAACGGACAGACGGATGAATTGATTGTCTTGTTTTCAGGTTCTTAAGACCTAAATCTTTCTGGGATCTCTATTAAAAATAGGACAAGCAGCATTGGCAAAGACGACAGAATCATTGAAGAGGAAGCAAAACTCTGGAGCATACAAGCAGCATAGAGTTAAACTGTTTATTATTATTGTTAAAAGTAATACAAATTAAAAACACTAAAAGGTTTGCTTTCATTCACCAGTTACAATTCGGTGAGATAACCTAGTTCTTATAATGGGTCTTTCAATTTGTTTTCAAATTGAATCAGCAATCAATTTCATCAGGTCAAGTGCAACGGGTATTATCAGCGGTACTTGACTCACTACACAATACATAGTTGACACGCCACCAGCTCAATATATCATTTTCGCTCTCACTCGGCCTTGTCAGAAAAGTGTAAGCTGTGTGAGAGTGTGAGAAGTGTAAAAGATGGACTCATTAACAGTGTGTGTGTGTGTGTGTGTGTGTGTGTGTGTGTGTGAGAAAGTGAGTGAGTGAGATGTTTACAAAGGTTAAGTGCTGGAATATGTTCAGCTTGGCTGTAACTCAGTATTTCAACAGAACTGGCCAACAGGGGTCCATTGAGTCTAATTCAAAATCATTTACAGTAGTGTATTAATGACAGTCCACAGTAAACATTACCGCCCTGGTCACTACGCTGTTGTAGCTAACTCAAGCTAATTGCACCCCACTGATGTGGTCACATTGCATCAGGTGAAGCCCTTGCAGTCTCACACAATTATCACCAGTCATGTTGTGTTAGTTTATGAATGAAGGTACAGTAAAAGTCTTAGCACATCATCAAGTTTAATGTGACTTTTATTGACAGGAACGCTAAGTTTTTACCAATAGAATAAACGTTAAATGATCCTTAAATAAGCTTCAACAAGTCAGCAGATACTGGTAATTAGCAAACCGAGAGAGTAGTAAGCGTTTTTTAATATTGAAATGAACACCAACTTTTTCCAGTCTGTAAAGATAGCCGGTGTTATGAGTCTGCAAATCCTTAACCTTTATCGACTGTTTGCCACCATTGAATGAGCACTTATATTGTTATCACATCAGTTCAACTGAACTGACTTTAAAGATTATTTACAACTTTCAGGCTCTATGTGTTAGTGTGGTTCAACTGTACAGGAATTTTTGATATATCCCAACAGGTACTGCTTTTTTTATTAGGGTGATAACAATATTTTAGAGGGTCACTGATCATTTTTACATTAACCTTTAACATGGACAATATCCCTGAAATTCCAAATCCCTTTGTGTGAACTCACCGTACTGTACTTAAAGGTTTAGTAAGCAATGCTGCGCCAAGATTGTTGATGGTTGAACTGAATTGCCAAACAAATATAAGTCCCATTTCAGCATCTCCATCCCCCATATATATGGATGTGCATTGCCATAGCGACCACTTCTGTGACTAAACAAAATATGGCAGAATCTGTGTTACCTTTGGACAGGGGCAGGCTAGCTGTTTCCTCCCCTTTTCTCCATCTTCTTCAGCTTCATATGTAGTTATGGATCTGAGAGTAGTATTAATCTTCTCATTTCTTGGCAAGAAAGCACATAGGCCTTTTTCACAAAATGGCTAGCACTACAGATGCTGCTGTAAGTACATACAAGCATCCCTTTGCAAACCATGTGACTTGTTTGACTTTGTGGTGTCTTAAGAACCAACTTGAAAAAAATAATTAAAGAGGCGTAGTGAATCCTACTCAGTGTGATACATTCTGATTTTCTAATGTCGTTTGAGTCAATCTGATTTGTGATTCTTAATCAAGAGAGACTGTCAGCACCAGAGGAGTTAGTGTTGTTGCCAGTGTTTCCTTTTCCAAAGATGGAGGGTGGCGTTGTTTTTTGGGGCAGAAATATCCTGCTGTGTTTTTTTTCTTTCTTATGGTTTTGTTGCTGCATTTGGAAAATGCTGCTTTGTCAGCAGGTCAGGTAGATTTTTTTTCCCTCCCCCAGTTTCCCACACAAACAAACATTAAGTGCACTCACACACTCACTGCCACATACACACACACAACCATGCACACTCGTAATCTCTGCTTTGTCCTCTTTTCCTCTCTTTTGCTGTCTCTCTCTCTTTCTCTCTCTCTCTCTCTCTCTCTCTCTCTCTCTCTCTCTCTCTCTCTCTCTCTCTCTCTCTCTCTCCTTCTGTTTGCGTGAAGGTAAACTCAGCAGACCTCCAGGCTGCCAGGGAGTAAATGCATTCTGGGTAATCCAGGGAGAAGGAAGAGGAAATACAGGGGGGGAATCACAACACACACTTGATGCTGTGCCTGGTGTTGTGCACCACTGAACCATAGAGATACAAAATCCATCTGTGTCCATCCATACATTCATCTGCTGAGACAAACACAATCTCTGTTCGCTGCAGAATATGGACTCAAAAAGCTGCATGGCATCCTGATCTCTGTTGCCGAAAATTCACGTTCACGGAGTAAGAAGGAATAGCAAGGGTGGTGGGGTGGAGCAGAAGAGGATACAGGAGTGTCGTCAGTCTGATTAAACCTTGTTCCTGTCTGACCTAAAAAGTCAGCTGGCGGAAACTTCAGAGACTGTGGGGGAATTTCACTGGAGCTTCAGAGAGGGAGAGAAAGCGCGAGCAGAGATCAGAGAAATAGGACAGAGAGTGGGCAGATACTGAAAAAGAAAATACATGGAGACAGGCATGCTGGCTTTATGTGCTTACTGTTCTTGGCACTGCAATTTCTTGTTACTGATTAACCAACATATTTGCAGATACAGATTTATATATGCAATTTGCTAATGTCGGACAATATATTAGCCCGACTTATTTATTGTTCTATATATATGGATGTACACTCTCCCACACTGCATGTTGTCTGGTCCGTAGGCTTGATGAGGAAAAGGCTGGTGCTGGGTGGTAACTCTGGGTTAGTTAGTAGTACAATGCCACAGGAAGCAGACAGAGGCTGTGCTGAAATATGCCAGCGCCGCCCGTCTGGGACAAGCACAACAAAAAAACACGTGGTATAAAAATAACTGTGAGCCAGCATGGCAGGGTATCTGCAGAAACAGGAAATATCCCACTGAAGGAGAGGCTGCAAGTGAGACATGGGGAAGACCCTTGTATTGTTTCACTGGTGTTATGTTCAGAAGAGGTGCTGAATTGTATGTGTTGGCTGAGCATCAGTAGCAGAGACTGTATTTAGATCCTTTACTTAAGTAAAAATAGCGATTTTAACTTTAAGTGCCATTTAAGAAATTGCACCTGCATGTATCAAAAGTAAAAGTTCAGTACTTATAATGCTAAATAAATGCTCATGTGAGTATAATGAGAGTATATAGTACATTATTTAATAATTTTTACAGTACTTAATTGATGTGTGTTATTTCTGGTCGTTGCAGCTGATTTTTCTAACTATTTTATATTTTGTTGTATAGTTTAATCCTAATAATTAATAAAGCAAAGTACTCATATCCACTTCTGTTGTAGTTCACACTACAGCAGATGTCTCAAGTACCACATTTTCCCATAATGAAAAACACACACACACACACACACACACACACACACACAACTCACAAGGTGAAAACAATACCAGTGTTGCTGTCGCAGCTGGTAAATACTTTACATTTTTACATAGGTTGTGTGTTGACTAAATGTTCTTAGTTACTTTCCACCACTACTGAGCAAAGAGGTGTTAAGTTTTTGCAGACTGGTTTGAGTTGGGAGTTTAAAAAACAAAAGTAACTTGTTGTGTATTTGCATCTCTCAGAGTGCTGCAGCAGCTCCCAGCCCAGTCCTTGGGAACCTTCCCCCAGGAGAGGGCATGCCAGTTGGTCCGGTCCCACCAGGATTCTTTCAGGTAAGTGGTCTACAGTACAGTGTGTATAATCTGCAGTAATCTGTGTGTGTTGGGGCACCACGATGTGCTTCTCAAAAAATGGAAAGAAAAGATTCTGACACAAGAAATAAATGTCTCGCTTACAAGAAATCCGACCTGCTGCTACGCCGCAGATCATCTCTGTTTTCCATCAGAAGGACTCTGCCAGTTGTACATTGATTAACCATCATTATCAGTCAAACTCAGACACTCGCATCTGACACGCAGATCGATATCCTTCATAGGTATTTCTCAGCTCTGCTTTCAAAGAATTCTAAGCATCCTTTTCCATCTCCTTCTAAAGATTGATTATTCTTTGAAGACAAGGTCTTGTCAAGACTTATCGGTTAAAGAAACGTAACAATTACCAGATTGCCCGTTCTTCATTCAGGCTCCATAAAATGTTTTGCATATGGACTAGATCAGAGAACATCAGAGCATGCAAAATGCATTGAAAAAAATAAATTTTATTGGCAAAAACAGTACAGATCACAGAAAATGTACTAACAATACACAGCCATGCGCACAAAAATACATACATGTCACTTTTTTAACGTCATATGTTTATTTCAGTTTATTTGGTTTAGTAAATTAAGTAACTTTCTGTGTTCAATAGTTTTAATATAGTTGTTCACACATGTTTAAAATACAACATTGTAAATTATTATATTACAATTAATAGAATTAAATTAGTGTAGCTGTTTGTCTTCCTTTAGCACAGCTGAGAGATGAGAAGAGGGGTCATCAAAGAGAAGACCCTGTTTATAACAAGTGGACCATTGCTCTCTAGTGGCAAGTTATTGTACAGCTTCTTCACCACTGCATACTGGCTTTTCTAGCAGACATAGCAACAGTATTGCTACCGCCTGTGGTGAGGACAAGTGAAAACCCAGTCACAACTGCAAAAGAGCTTCTCACACATGCTGCCAAACTGCACACAATTAACACATACACTGACATCATTATTAATCAACCTCATCTTTTATTCTCTCTGTCTTTTTCCATAAATCCAATCCAATAAAAATTTGGTTGGCTTCCCGAGTCTGCTGTCATGGAACCATTGTTAAAGGAAAATGAGCCCGAAATTTAAAAGTTAGTTGTGCATTTCCATTTTGGAGAGTGGAAAAAAACCTCCCATAGTGCTGCTTCATACAGTTTGTTTACCACTTTTGTTTCTGGGAAAGGGGTTATGTAAAAGGACTATAATTTGTAGTCTGGCAATACAAAAAAGTTTATTTGTCTTTAGTATATTTAATCAATCGATAAAAGTATGTAAATGCTGCACACTTTTCCCTTTAAACTCTCTTGTTAAGTAAAGTGTTTCGTTACACAGTCTTGTTGACATGTGCAGGTTATGAAGACTGTCTTCACTACAGCCTTGTGTGACGCAGGAGCCCTAAAATAGATTGTGTGAGCAGAATTTATAACTCAGGGTGATTCAACCTGGATTCATGCTGGGTTTTTTTCAGCCGTTTATGTCACCTCGATACCCCGGAGGACCCAGACCACCTCTCAGATTACCCAATCAGGTAAGAGCCACGCTGACACCTGCAGGCAGCAGACAGTTCTGTGGATAGTAAAAATATAGCCCGGCATCGTCATTCAAATGTTGTGGGCTGGGCTAAGTTTGGCTGGCATCCAGCTAGTAGAAATGTACAGTTTCTGTGTTACTGTGATTATAATGCTGGTGATGGATCCTCTTCCCCCTGTAGGGACTTGGAGTCCCAGGTGGCCAACATATGTTACCCAGTGGAATGGACCCCACAAGACAGCAAGGTATGTGAGACACACTGGCATGCACAAACAGCACAGTGGTGCTTTGGCCTAAATGCAAACGTTGGCATGCTCACAATGACAATGCCAATATGCCAATATTTGGTAATTAACACTAAACTACTAAAGTACTGCTGAGAATAATGGGAATGTCTTTAGTATTGCAGATGGTCGGCCATTTACCTGATGATGGGAGGAGATTAAACGTTGAGGACTTGAATTTCTGTACCAAAATTTATGCATCCATCTAGTAGATGTTGAGATTTCACTCAAAATCCCAATTGGGCTACAGAAAAGCCACGGATAACTGTACCAATTACCATGGCAAACCATCCAGTGATCCTCAAGACATTTCACTTAAAAAACCAAATTGTTAACCACATTGTGGCCCTAGAGGAACTGTCAGGTCACCAGCCGCTGAAGTGGCTAAAAAAATAAATTCAAGAGCCAATCTGTTGCATTTGTTGACATATTTCATTATTAGGATAAACTTGGTTGTTGTAGTTTAGTTGGAAGCAACTGCATTTTCTCTGTGATAAGATGTGAGGAATAACACACATTAGCCATGTTCATTGTAATGAAGTAATGTGTCACCCGGTGTAAAAGTATGACATAGTTATGTTTTTTTAATAGTGTTAGAAAGCAAAAAATTGTAAATGTTATAAAATGGTTTGTACCAGACAAACACATCATCATCACACAAGTTGATGTCCTCTTGGGGTTTTGAAATTCTGCAATCTCAAGACAAACTTGTGTGAAGAGAGAATTCAGAAGACAATGACAAGAGTTTTTTTCCAGTTACAGATAAACTAAATGTAACCATATAATTGTTCCACTTCTTTTAGCTTAAAGCAAGACGATAAGATTAGACACGACCCAGAATGGCTGAATAATAGAAAACTATTTGAAAAAAATCTGTTGGTAGGTTGTTGTTTGACTGTTTTTCTGTGTTTAAGGACATCCAAATATGGGAGGACCAATGCAGCGGATGACTCCACCCAGAGGCATGGTACCGCTAGGGCCCCAGGTATGGGAGCAGATGATTTGTGGGGTTATTTACAAGCATTGGTAGTGATAGTAATTCTTTTGTTGGCGTAACTAAGGACGTTGTGTTTTGTTTTTTAGGGCTATGGAGGTGGGATGAGACCACCACTAAACACCCTGGTTGGTCCTGGGATGCCTGGCATGAACATGTGAGTGATATCAACATAATTTAATCTGCACTCAAACACAATTTAAATGTAAATGACCTCCCCACATTTCTCTCACTCTGATGAGAGTTAAACTGCAAATGACCTTTATCTCTCACTACAGCAGAAGCAGTCAACCATATCCTTTCTGTAGCTTTTAATTACAACTATACTGTATTTTCTTGGGTCTGAAAGTGGAGCTAGAAGCCAGCTTTCCTCTATTTTGTCTTCTTTCTTTCTTTCTGTCTTTTTAACTTGTTGTTCCCATCACCTCTTTCTGGCAACACAAGATCTTGTTGTTGCCAACACTGCCCAAACGAATTGGAAACAAAGAAGCTTGCCAAAAGCTGAAAACTAAAAGGGTGTGTGTGTGTGTATGTGTGTGTGTGTGTGTGTGTGTGTGTGTGTGTGCGTGCGTGTGTGTGTGTGTGTGTGTGTGTGTGTGTGTGTGTGTGTGTGTGTGTGTGTGTTTTACAGGGGACCTGGTGGGGGCAGACCCTGGCCAAATCCTCAAAACTCCAATTCAGTAAGTGTTGGAACAAGGACACCCAACAGAAAGTTTACAACACTTGTTTCATGTCTTTCATGATTGCCTTCTGTATATTTGCAGACCCCTTACTCTTCCGCATCTCCCGGAAGTTATGTGGTATGTATGTTTGAGTTTAAACTGCCGCTGTTCATTACATACTGAAATTGATTAGTTCATGAATTAATCTTATGGCAACCCAAACTGTGATTTCAGGGACCTCCAGGAGGAGGAGGCCCACCTGGGACCCCAATAATGCCAAGTCCAGCAGGTAAGCTCTGCGTATTCATGTGTGTGTGTTCATACATGTAGGTTTATGCTCTTTAACCCTCTTATTGTTACTCCATTTGTTTTGTCAGATTCAACCAACTCTGGCGACAACATGTACACTATGATAAACACAGTACCTCCGGGGGGAAGCCGGCCAAATGTGAGACATTTCTCGCTCTGTATCTGTTTGTCTGAGTGGACTGAAGTGCAGATGATTGTTATGGAAGTCTATGCGGTTATAGAGTCTTTGTGTGGATGTAATAATTGTTTGATGTAAAAAATGATTAATATTTATGTTTTTTAGGTACATTATTAACTCCTGTGTATGTTCTCCTCAGTTTCCCATGGGTGCAGGTGGTGACGGTCCATTAGGGGGAATGGCTGGAATGGAGCCCCATCACATGAATGGATCGTTAGGTACAGGAACAAGTAGCTTGTACAGTATGTGCTACATTGACACTCTCTGGTTATATTTTTACCTAATTTATCAAATAATTTAGGCAAAACAAGCATTCATTTGTTTGATAATGGTGATTTGTGGTAATACTTGTGCTCCGTCTCTTAGGGTCAGGAGATATGGACAGTCTCCCCAAGGTAAGAGAAGATATTTTCTACTTTGAAACTGCAGTTTGCACTGCATATCTGACGTCCAAACTGTGTTTTACATAATCTTACTTTTTTCTTACAGAACTCTCCTGGTAACCTAAGTATGAGTAACCAGCCCGGGACCCCCAGGGAGGATGGAGAGATGGGAGGAAACTTCCTTAACCCTTTTCAGAATGAAAGTGTACGTCAATTGCCATCTAGTCCATAGGACGTATTAGAGTGAGGTGGCTTAGGTGGCTGGTGCTCAAAGCTCCAAAAAAGGCTACTTAATAGCATCTCTTAATATACTAATTAACTCTTTTGAATACGTTTCTACTGTTTGCCTGGCAACCTAATGGTTGCAATACTCAAGGAAGTCACTTTAGATTAAATGAACAATATATAACCTGTTAATTAGTAACTAGTTACTAGATGCTAGTAGCAAGATTTGGTTACATTCTGACAGAGTCAGGCTAGCTGATTCCCACTGTTTCCACTTTTTATGCTATGCTATGCTATGCTATGCTATGCTATGCTATGCTATGCTATGCTGTTACTGTTAGCGGATTCTACTGTAGTTTCAGTTACTTTACAGACATGTAAGTGGTATCAATCTTTTAAGCTAACTCTGGGAAGAAATCAAAAAAGCATAATTCCCATAATCTCAAACTATCCCTTTAACGTTAACCGTTCATGACATTAATTTGACACAATCCGTAGCATTTTGGAGGGATTTCTAAATCATAATACTGGTGTAATTCTTACAAACTCACACACTTATTTCTTCCCATCTTATCTTTAGTATTCTCCAAACATGACGATGAGCGTGTGAAGGCTCTGGGAGCAGGTTTGTTTCAGTCGGCCAGTAACCTGGTGTGGATCAGTGAAAAGAAGAGATACCGGATGTGATGTCATCTAGGCCAGTGACTCTTCCTCCACCACCACCTGCCTAGCCAGGACAGTTGCCCCAGGCTCGGTCCTCCTACTACACCCTACCCCCCACCCCTCCATTGTTTCTGTCCACGTCTCTTCTCTCCTGTTTCTTCTCCCGTTCTAAGTGGTGACTCTGCTACATTCATCAGTTCTTCCTCTGCAAATATGAGACTGTACAAAGGAACCAAATTGAAACAACCCCGAGGAGAACTCTTTAAATATTTTCATATAGTGGGTATGAAACTGTGCACACTCCCGTCACAGACAGACGTGTCTGCCTTTTGCATCATATTACAGAGTGTAACCCCAAAAGCCAATGGTCAGTATCCCATTCATGTTAAAGTTTAAATTTTCAAGAATTTAAAGAGATATAGACACTTTTTGATTGATCTAACTGGTTGTGACGTGGAACATCAATTGTCTTCACAAATAGAGTACAATTGTCCATTACTGAAAATAATTGACATCATAATCATATTCCCCTATGTTTGTTTGAGGCTTGTGCAGATATTTGTCTTTCTGTTAATTGTTTTATACTTTTGGTATTGTTTAAAATTTCCATTCCCAAATCCGGCCACAAATGTGGAATAAGAACTCTTCAAAATGCTTCAAAGCTCTTTAAAGGCTTCAGCACAACCTGAAATATTTGTCTGCGTTTGTTTTTGAAGTCACATAGCATGGATTTGGAGGGGGAAAGAGCTTTGTTCAAGGCGTCAAATAAGACCACGTACATTTTGAACTGTGCTACTAGTCATACCAGACCAAGTAAGGCTCTACAAACAAAATCCCTGAGTTAAGCGATGGTGAGTTTTAGTTATTTCAAAAGTTATAGCCGGCTTTAAATCCTATCAGATATTGGTAAGAAGGTTTTGCACTTAGGTTGATTCCCAGGAGTACAGATTAAAAAGTAATAAACCTTTGTTGCGATACAAACTGTTTAGAATCCCCAGTATGAGTTTCCCTTTAAAGGATTTTACATTTTGTTGACTGTACAAGCACAGGGAAAGATTAAAATGGTAACAAGCAAAAGATGAGCAATTCAATTTTTTTTTTACAAAACTGTTATTTAACAAGGGGACACTGAACCTGTGTATGTAGTTATATGATTTGTTGTGAGTTTTTTTTCTAAGGATTCTCACATCGCTAGTTCTGTCCAAATGATTCATTAGTTTATGTCCTATCCCCACAAAATGGATACAATCGCCCACATTCTCCTGACATAAAATGTTTAAAAGAGAGAGGAATCAAAGACCGATATGACCAGAATGATGGGGTAAACTCCAGGACATAAAGTCCATTTGGACACTCTTACTTTATTGCCATCTGGATAAACTGTGATCACAGTGGGATGTATAGGGTTGGTTGGTACAAAAGCAGAACAAATTTGTTTTTAATCAATGTTTTAAACGTTTTTCACTGCCCAGAATGTATTATCGTGTGCAAAAGGTTGATATGCCTCTGAACATTTACCCCTCCCTTACTGCAAAGTGTACAGCTTACAAATGTAGCTCCTCTGTCTTGTATGTGTATTTGATATTATTATTATTTAAAGAAAACTCTGGAGAGAATCATTGCAAAAGGGAGGGATGGACTGATTATGCACCATCACAACTAAACAAAGATTTTATTTTGTTTTTGTGTTAGATTGAAGCCATAAGTGGGAGTACAAGATGCATTTGTAAATTGAACCATGTTTTCTGTTTCCCGGGACTCCATTTGTGATGTTTTCATTTTCTTTTTTTTATTCTTGTATTATGTTTTTGTAAATACACAGAGAAGTATTTCATGGGTTTTGAATACGCTATCATAAATCTTCTCGTCCCTTAGTCAAAGTTTCAGCTCTTTCTTATTAATGCGGCCTGTGTGTGTGTGGACATGAATGCAGTCATTTCAGGGTGTAATTGAGTGTTTGCAGACAAGGTTATGTTATCATGAGTCATGGCTCTGTGATTCATTCTGCTGTGTTGTACAATACAGCAGTTTCTCCAACCGGAAGGGCACAACAGTAAATTAGCTTTAAAATCATATTTAGAAGTGTTAGAAAATTTGGGATAACATGATCACGGCAGTTTCTGAACGACAGTCAGCTCAGAATCCCGCCTATTCTGAGGAAATACTAGCGGTACTAGAAAACTAAATATAGAAATACCAAAAAGGTACCAAAAGTGAGTTAAGTTGAGCCAAACCATACAGTTAGCTATACTTTCATATTCAGCATACAACATGATAAGAGTGGTACCAGTCTTCTCTTATCTACTCTGCAAAATCTCTTATCTAACTCTGCCAAAAAGCAAATAAGGGTATTCACCATAATGTGTTAGTAGGCAGTGTTAGTGTTAGTAGGAAGTTTTCTGGAAAAAGGACCAAACGGCCACAATTTAAAAAAAAACACTCTCCTCCTACAGCTCTCTGTCCTAAGCCCCTCCCACAAGATGAGCACAGCCATTTGCATGCACATCATTCAGTAACCTGTACAAGGACTAGTCATTCATTTCAATCGTCACTATTGCGATTGTGATTTTAACGTCCTTATAAAACATCAATTTAATCAGAATTACTGTCCTGTTTTCTCTGTAAAGCTCTTCCAGATGACATGCTGTGATTCAAGGCTCTAGCCTGCTGCATAAACATAAACTTGAATTAGCCGCAGCCGTGAGCCTTTGGCCATGGTTAGTAGAAGGCAAAACTATTTTTTACTTTAATATTATACTTTTTTGGGTTGCCATGTGTTGAAGCTAAATCCTGCTCCGGTCTCAGGGTTCAGTCAATTAGTAGTCAGAATCTCAGATGATGATGTGTGAATCCTTTTAATCTTCCAACACATTTACGAGAGGCTGGATTATAATGAAAAGTACCAGACCACCTTATCTTAGAGAAAAGGAGTATTGCAAAACAATTTAATGCATGACCAAAATGTCTTCTTTTATATTGAAATAATGCTTTTGCCTTTTGGCTTAAATGTATGATCTATATTGCAACTCACACAAAGTGTTTAAACACATATAACATTTTAAAGTCCAACACATGACAGTGTCATGTCAGTCTTAGATACCTTCAAGTGAAGTGTTACCAAAGTTTTAACAGCCTCAAATCATTGACAGTGCACATCAATAACAAGAGACACAAGATTTACATAATGACGTGTGAGTTCAGCCTGTTCTCATGTTCGAAAAGCTATGAAAATGTAAGCATTCGTTTTTCATTTGACTTACATGTCTTTTTTGCTGTGTGCACCCCACTGCTCCTCTGTAAGAACGCGGCTGGCCAGGTAGGCGTTAACTTACAGGATTTTCAAGCCAGCGAGCGGAGTTCCCTTACCGGGAAAAACAAAAGACTTTCACCCAGGAAATACGTTGGTTAGTGTTGGTGTGTTGGGAGTGTCTCTATACAAACCAGAACCTTTTCCTAACTTAACTAGTCGTTTTGGAACCTAAAAACCTTCATCGCTGCATAACGCTCACTTTTACTTGCATTTAACTCAGTGGCGACTGGTTATTTCAGAAACAAATGCAAGCAAATGTTATGTTCATTTAACTAATTCAAGATGGTTATCATCTATAATTAATTATCTTCTATGTTTATGACATCTTCCTGAATTGCATATCATTTGTGGCAGGATTTTATTTCACATACTGTACATGTTCCTTGCTGCTTCAGGCTGCAGCATGGTGACCCAATGGTTAGCACTGTGGCCTCACAGCAACAAGGTTCCTGGTTTGAATCCAGGTCGTTCTGGGCTGGTCTCCAAACATTCTAGACCATGAAATGTTATTGGTGATTACCCAATAGCAGAATTTGGCAAACAAATAATTATGAGTGACTGTCCTTGTCTCAAGCTCTTTGTGTGTCGACCTCAGATAAGGACTTTTCCAGAAGTAACTGACCAGCTGAACCAGATCAACATGTGGAAAGAGTGTGTTTGTCCCAGTGTTTCATAAGAAGCACGTGAAGTACGTTGTTGTACTGTGACTAACACATCACATGTGAAGTATTTTTTTTATCACATTTAGCAAAGATTTTTTCCCTCGAGAAACAAAAACAGAACAACCAATCTCTGAACTGTGTCACTGGGGAAATGTTATGTAATCTCTCACCTTCCCTGAGGATTGGCACCTTGTGTGTGTTCAATACAATTGCAAAAACATGATTTTATAAAGATATTTGAAATGTTTTCAAGTCATTGTTAACATAAGAGTTGAGTATTATGGGGAAACTCATGACCAGTTCAACTTTGTATACGTGAAGAAGGTTTGGGAGACTTTGATGACTTACACGGAAGCATTTAGTAATTAAATCTTGATTGAGGGTAATTTGGATTACAATAAGCAGTACAGTTTAATCACAATGTAGTAGTGTCAACGCAACTATAAGGCACTCTGCATTTCCAAGAGGCATTCATCTCATGCTGAAAACATGTCAGTATTCCTCTTGTCTCATTTTACCACAACATGGTGTTTCTGTAAATTCCACCATGAGGACAGGAGTGTGTGTTTGTGAGTGTCTTTTTTATAGTTTCTGACTCTGGGCCTACGTGTGACTCTGTGCAGTGGGGTGTTCACATTTTGAAAGATGCAGGGGTCTTGCTATTCAGACTCTGCCAGCTGGCTGTTATGTAACAAGATAAATGGGACAAAAACCCTGCTGACTGGATTTAAGAAAGTGACAGGGTGTGTGTGTGTGTGTGTGTGTGTGTGTGTGTGTGTGTGTTTGTGTGTGTGTGTGTGTGTGTGTGTGTGTGTGTGTGTGTGTGTGTGTGTGTGTGTGTGTGTGTGTGGGTGTGTGTGTGTGTGTGTGTGTGTGTGGACGAGCCCACTGTTACAGAACACTTTCCCTGGTTGCTTTGAGAAGGCTCTATCTAGCAGGATCTCTGACTTTAGTGTTGCTCTCTGGCTGAACCATGGCTGCACAGCTGGTTGTAGCTCTGCTGGCTCTCACCTCCCTAGGTGCTGCATCTGAACCGGACTGTAAAGAGCTGGTCAAGCCTCTGGTACTGGACAGCCACAGCCCCGTGAGTATCAGCGATCACTTGTTACTGGTCATATGTAAGGAGCTGTGCATTGACATAACTTCAATAGGTAACTTTTGCTTTAGTGGTAACTTTACATATATTAAATCATGTTACAGTGAGATGACATTAACCAAAACTGTTAAAAAAAAGTACTTGAATCTAAATCTGTAAGGTTTTTACAGTCTGTTTTGCACATTATCTTGGTCACTTCACATTATTAAAGCTCAACTAATCCAATTTCCCAAATTAATGTATCTTGTGTAAAAATACATCATGTACTCTCTTAACTTTAGCAAAGAATGTTAGATCTTTAGCAGAATTTTCCATTTTTAAGTCAATTGTATTTTTTTGCAGATAACAAACCATTCTTTTTTATAGGAAATGAACCAATGTTAAGTAATAAATAAAACAATCTCTCCACAAGATCCATAAGGCTGTTCTGGTTCTGTTCTACTTGTCGTGGAAGTGTAGACGTTGACATTTTCATTTTTCTGAGCATTACGCTGGATAAAACATGTTTTGTAACTTTTAACAATATGAAGCTCTATTTGAGTCGATGGAGACAGAGTACACAAACAATGATGGCAAGACAAACAACTTATACCTCTATCTTTTTATGTGTTTTTCTTATTTTATTAAAAAATAAAGTATAATCACACTCTAACACAGATAAGCAGCCCAGTCATGTGAGTGAGTTGTGTGAATGTTTGTGGCAGATCTATGGGAAGTGGGTGCTCCATGTGGGGTCATGGGACCAGCCTGGCCTAAAGGAGGACCTGTTGATGGTGAACAGCTCCTGGGTGGATCTGTCGGCTTCCTCAGACAGCGGAGTCATCACCATTTACTGGTCCGACCGCCTGTAAGGACGCTGCAGACGTGTTGTTATGTTCCATTTCCTCTCAAATGCAAACAATGGCAGTTAAGAGTGTATATTGAATTATTTTTCCTCATTGCAGAAGTGAAGATAAATGCCTTCAGGGTGTGGCCAATGCCACCGTCTCAGGGATGACCAGTCACACCACTTGTATGTTTCTCCATAGATATTTTTTATTCACACTCTCACTTACCACCTCTCTTTTGTGCTCTGTATGTTATGTGGGTGATGCATGCGGAGAATGCCCATTAGAAAGGTGTATTGTGTTTTTCATAAGACACTAGACACACAAGGCTGCAAATGCACTAAGAATTTTGTATACATGTATTATAAAATTTCAAATAGATGGAATAGTGAGATAAAAATAAAAACTCACATTTAATATATTTTTTTCATGATGTGTCACAGTTAATATCAACGGTCACACTTCATACCATGATGGGAAGTACTATGAGACTTGCTCCGACTGCCTCCTGTCCGAAGACACCACCCTCCTCCCTGACGGCAAGTCAAAGGGACGATACCTTTTCCTCTTTAGTAAGGCTATTTTTTCTTCCATTGCTGTTGAATAAAACACAGTTTTTGTCCGTTTTTTTTTTTTACAACTTCTCCTTGTTTATGTTCCTCTCTGCCTCTGCTTCTCTTTATTCTCACCACCTCACCCTCCCCGATTTATTCTTTTAAAGCACGGACAGGCGCTCTGGAGCCATCTGAGTTAGAGACCTTCAAGAAGCAGGCTGAGTGTCTTAAATTCCTCCCAGAGTACCACTTTGGTGGAACAGGTCAGCAGTCATTTAAGTTTTTCGTGAAAATGTATTTTTATTTAGAAATTAAGAACAATTTCAAATAATTAAAAACAATACACTGAGACATAAGAATGTCTCCCAGGGCCGAAAAAATGCAGAGAGGAAAGACGTGAAGTAAGGAAACATAAAAAGAACACAACAGAAAGAGTGATGTCCACAGCTCACAAATAATATATGCAGAAACAGACATAGACACACACAGACAGACACAGGACAGGGGACCAATTGCATGCACAAATAGAAGGCTCTAGCATAAGACTGCAGCACGGACGTCAAGGATTCAGCAATACCGAGCCAAGTGTCCAGAGTCCCTCCTGGCGCACCATTCATGCAAGCTGTAGAGATCTCCACATACATGACATCAAAGAGGAAAGGGTCCTTGTACGAACAGATTGTACCAAATTAAATCATCAAAGTACATTTTGATGTATTTTGAACTACTTTCTTCACTATTCAGCCATTTTTCCCTTGTTGTTTCAGATCTGTGTCCAGACGACAGGGAGCCAGCTGCACCTCCAGCTGAGAACACAGAGAATGATGAAACTGAGGTTCAGCCTCCTGCAAAGTAAAGCACAGATGTATGTCATATCCCTTTGAACAGCACACACACACACCCAAACACATCCATTGTAACATGTACTAAATAGTGTTGGAATGTGATTTGCATGTGTGAATACCTTTTCATCAGCAATGGTCCAGTTGGTTTTAGCAGCAGCAATAAGTTAAAGGCCTGCTGGTGTGATGTCACGTCAGAATTCTGGCTTGCAATATCTAGTCTTGTTACTGTGTGTCTCTGTCCGCTAAGCTGTTTGACCTTTCATGATTTAGTGTAGGAAATGTGACATCTGAATGGTTCATGGCATGTTCTGGCAGGTACAGTAATGGCTGAAAAATCCACCGAAAAGTCTGTTTTTGAATCAATTTAACAGTATGTAAATCGTTGAGTATATAACTTTTGGTTGTGTGAAGTAAATAAAACAATTTCCAGTCTCTCACTGAGTGGTGTAATTTCTAGCATTATTCAGAAAAGGTCTTTGGCTTCTGAGCTCCAGCATTTCTTTAACCTTTTCCAAGTTTAACAGAATATGCCAGACACTCGTCTGACCAACATGTCAGGGCTAAACGCTTCATCAAATGTACTACAGCTCTGCTCAAATGCTCCGCTGTTCCCAGAAACTACAACAAAGACTGTTGCTTTGTTGGGGGGGGGGAGAAGACGTCAAACTTTTAAACTGTCACCACAAGGAGTCTACTCAGGCCCGCAGGGAAACAACCTTCATTCCATTGAAGAAAAGACGCTTCATGTCCTCTTTTAAATGTCTCTACAGTCAGAGACAAGTCTTGGCACTTTGCTTGAGTTCATTCAAGGGCAGCTCTACGGGCAACAGAGTTGTTGGGAAGGCCATTCAATGCTGAGCAAAAGAATTAAAAAAAACCTTCACTGGTGCATCTGAGTTTTGAGAAACCCCCTCCTCCCCATTACTAGCACAGCAGATCTTTTTTAATGAACTCCCAGAGAGCAAATACATCAGCTTTAGAAGTTTTCTGTTGCAGCTTCAGTGACATGCTCTGCAGTGCTGCAGACTCTGGCTCATCCGTCGGTCGGACCATGGCTCTGCCTGTTGTTGTATTTCTGTTGGCTCTCACTTCCCTCAGTGCTGCCTCTGCACCTGACTGTAAGGACCTGGTCGAACCTTTTATACCGGAGGACCCCAATCTGGTAGGTTTTCTTATTTATCCCAAAGATGGTTGATTGTATTTGAAAAAGCATATTATCAAAAAGCACACACAGATATTTTTAATCCAGTTACATAAATTGTGACTTTTTATGTGAAGGTTTTTGGAAAATGGGTTTATGTGATGGGAGCTGGTGACCCCAAGTCGTACCACAAGGCACTGGAGTCTCTGAAAAGCTCCTGGATTGACTTGTCTCCCACTTCTGACAGTCAAATTGTGACATTACGTTGGGGAGATCACTTGTAAGTTTGGTAAATTTAGTTCATAAAATATGTTGGGCAGAATCTTACTTAAATATAGTCTGTAACACAATATAAGAAAGAAGGTTGACCTTTTCAGGCAGCATGGTACATTTGAAGCATGTGAACATCGAATTCTGTCACAGCCCATTCTTGTTTCTCAGTAATCGGTGTCTCTTTGGGGAGGTAAACGCAACAGTCACTGGAATTGCCACCACATTCCGCAGTAAGTACAGCCAAATACATGCAATGAGATGAATCAGCTTATGTATTTAGCATGATATTACCATCATGAATGAGAGCATAAGTATAAACTTCATAAAGACCTCCATACAAATAATATTGCATAATAATCAGTCTCTCTGCTGTATGCTTTTAAAGAAAATCTGTCAGACCATAAAGGACATATTCTAAAGACTTGCTCTGACTGCCTGCTGTGGACAGACACCTTTCGAAACGTGGACGTCACTGGTCGTTTCATCCTGCAGTTCAGTAAGTTCTTCATTGGTTTTAACACAGTTGGTCAGAATATGGTCACTCCTTTTAAAATCTCCCTTCTCTTTCAGCGAGGACTGGAAAAATGGATCCCAAAGATGTTGAAACTTTCAAGAAACAAGTTGGGTGTCTGAACTTCCCAGATAATTTCCATAGCTACGATGGCAAAACCGGTCAGTAAGACTTCAGTAACTTGTAACGACTGCAGCTAAAAACAAAGCTGAACCTGTCGGTCTAGTTCTTTAACAACTTACACAAGTTGCCACAAGGTGGAGATGTTGTATTGTTAAGAGCATAATGTGTGACATCCTGATCACATTGTGTTTGTACAGCTAACTAAAATAAATGGTCCATGGCCAGGAAATGGAAATACTGACAACATGATGATCAGGGAATATTTGCTCTCTTCTCCTACAGTTTGTCTTTTGTTATGTTTTCCTGTGTTTCAGAGCTCTGCCCCGACAACAACGAGAAAACAGAGTGAGCCGCAATAAAAAAGATGAAGAGATACAGCAACATCTGTATTAAGCAACATGTGTAATGTACTGTAGTAGCTTTGTTTTGATTGAATTATTTACTGTATGCTATTAATCCCAGTGCATAAGGGATTACTGATTTTACATATTTAGTTTAAATGAATATAACAGTTGGTGATATACTGAATACTAGGAAAAAGATGTTAAAACTGAAGGTTTTTGTCCTGCAATAATGCAGTTACTACATCACATGTAATATTTTTCAGATTAAAACTTTATAATTGTTATACGCTAACTGTTTAACTCCTACGATTCCTTGAAAAACAGAAACAAAAATGTGAAAAGAATGGCAGAACTTGTTGTACTATGCTGTCCAACTAAATGAATCAAACATTTCACACACTGCCATACTGGTGGATACGTCCAGCACTAGCTGGACACACACTCTTTTGATACAACCAGAGCATTTCCTTAGTAAGGATTTAAATGATACTGAGTGTGCAAGTTTGAAATGTGTCTCAGAAGCAGGGCTCCTCGTGTCCATGTGGTTAAACCACCAGCCTGCTGTACTGGCTCCCCAGGCCGGTTTGAATGTTCTCCATCTTGCATGATCTGCCGCTGTCTCTCCGCCCACTGGTTCTTGTACTCTGTGTTGCTGAGCTGCTGTCTGCTCGTGCCAGGCGCCTACATCTGAGCAGTGCCGCCACCTGCTTCTGGCACTGAGAGGAGGCAAAGTAATAGAGGACTGGATCCAGACAGGAGCTGAGGCTGCCTACACACATGGAGAGCAGGTACGCCTGGTAGGAACTGTCACTGGACTTGTGAGACAGCTGAACATAGTGAACCATCAGGATGATGTTGGTGGGGGTGAAGCAGACCACAAACACCACCAGCACGATCGCAGCCATCACCACAGCTCGAGTCTTCCTGGAGCGGTTCTCCACGTTGGCTGCTGCCAGAGCCTGAATAATACGTACATAACAGACGGCAGTGAAGACAAGAGGGATGAAGAAGAAGACGGAGGAGTAGATGGGGAAGAAGTAAAGATAGTACGCTTGTAGTGTTTCCACATCCTGCACATCATGGCAGGTGGTGATTCCCAGGTCTTGTAAATAGATGGTTTGCCCTGAGATGAGGAGAGGGGATACTCCTCCGAGGGCCAACAGCCACATGGCAGCACACACAGCTGAAGCTGTCTGTGGGCTGCGCCACGTCAGCGAGTTCATGGGGTAAACCACTGCCAGGAAACGGTCAATGCTGATACACGTCATGAGCAGGACAGAGCAATACATGTTGCAATAGAAAGCTGCTGTAACCACTCTGCACATGAAGGAGCCGTAGATCCAGTTGTTGCCATTGTAATGGTAGGCGATCTTGAAGGGAAGGAGGAGGCCAAACAGCAGGTCAGCGCAGGCCAGGTTTAGCATGTAGATCACTGCCGGTTTTCTGGGACGGACAGGATGCACAAACATCACCATGGCAACAAGGTTGAGGGGCACACTGATGATAAAGATGAGGGTGTAAACGGTTGGGACAAAGGTTGTTGCAAGGTGACCCTGGAGAAAACCTTTGGCTTCCTCTGAGACAAAATAATGCTTCTGGGGATGGCGGTGTGGGCCGTGTGTTTTCACCCCATCCTGCGCTGACCCTGAGCCAGACCCATCGTCATCTCTCAAACTGTCCAACATGGAGAAGTCCACATAGTCGAAAGGCTCATCATGGGCTGTTACAAAGTGAGCAGAGAAAGTCCGCGGGAAGGGCACGGAGCCTTAAGAGAGACAAAAGGAAACAGAATACGTCAGTAGTGTTTAAACTTTCTTTCAGCTGACACATTTTTTGTAAATTTGCTCCATTAGTGCCTACACAGCACACTGTTAACCACACATTTTAATTTAATTTTAACTTACACTTAAGTATGGTTGAATGTAGTCATGCACATTGGTTTTGTTCACATGTACTACAGTATATATGTGAAAGGACTCAGTTACTCTGGATAATCAGCACATACTTTAGTGTATACAGTTTATTTCTTCTAATTTCCAGAAGAGAAACTTAAAATTTGGGCAACTGGTTTCTTTAAAGAATATACTTTCATATAACATTTTACAAACACAGGATGCAGCACTACACATCTTTACCATGATAGGTTGGTACAGTTATAGAGGTCTTTTACTATCAATCATCTTATTTTAAGCAACACTTATATCAGTAAGCTTCCCAGAAAGCAGAGAGATTTGTCATCCACAACCTGTGGTACTGGAAGTATTTAGCTACTAGTGATACCACACTATAAAAACACTCTATTACAAGTAAAAGTCCTGCCTTCAAAATTCAAAATGATTAGTTATGTAGAATGGAACTTACAAAGTGTTGTGTCAGCGGGGAGCTGATTTTTAACTACTTTATATAGTTGGTTAGAGCTGGTCATAGCCTTTGAGCATTATGAGCAGTTGCTTAGGGCCTGGTCTAAAAATATTTGACATTTTAATGAATAAGAGAAAATAACAAAATTGACATTTCATGCCATTTTTTGCCAACAAATAGTGACAAAGCAATAAGCTCAGAGACTGACTGGTTAGGCTACTTGATTAATTTACTGTCCCCTACAAAAAAAGCACTGATGTCTCTCTTCAGTCTTCACTTATTTGTACATTATGTGTACTAAATATAAACTAATGACTACTATACACATGTTTGTTCAGTGCAAAATGGCAACATGTTAAAATGAGCGGAGCTGCCAAACCAAGTCCTGCTTAGGGCCCCCAAAAAGGCTAAGGTCAGCCCTGTTGGGTAGTCTCAATATGAATCATATTCTAATCATATATTATATCATATTATAATATAGCTAATCATGTTTTGCAGGTAAAATTTTAAATTTCAAAATAATGTATCCAGTACATTTTTGGTGGAGTACTGTAGATTTATTAAATAGCGTAAAATTAAAATACTACAAATTAATCCTACTTCCAAATTTTACTTAGTATGCCTGTAGTACTCCCTTAAATGTATTTAGTTGTTTTCCACTAAGGTGGAACATACCACTACAACCTATTTGGAAATTGTTTAAAGTTCTAAAACAAACCATGGTTTAAATAAATGATTGCTGCTTCAGTGACTAAGTTGTTCATTCATGTTGTTGGAAAGGTGAACGCAGTATCAATTCTGTGAACAAAACACTTCCATAGTCCATTTGTAAAGGCCAGCTGAGAGTACAAGCCTGTACAAACTGTAGTTCTATAAAATTACACATCAGTTATGAACTTTTGTAGTTTTATAGTTTATGGTTCAGAAAGCACTTACCATTTTGGGAGTTGAGTGCTGAGCTCTGTAGAAAAAACCAGACCAGCAGCCCTATTGACAGCTGAACCATGGCTGCACTGTATATCCTCCAACTATTTTACACCTACAAGTGGGTGGAAGTTATCAGTTTTCCTGTTACTGAACTGTTTTCTGCCAGCAGCATTAAACACGTTATTACTGTCTAGAGTGGATATACTCCGCCTTCCCCTCACTGCACATCTCCTCCCCATTACAGAGACATGTGTACCAGTGACCTTAATCTTCAGACAGAAATATTTGTCCTAAAAGAAGCGTAAGATTAGCATATGTTACAGCTGAGAAAGAGGTAGTTGACAAAAAAGGTTTTATAAAATACTGAAAACAAGGCTCTACAGTAATTGTAGACATGTAATTTATTATGCACATTGTTTTAAACATTAGAAATTACTTATAAACTGAAATATTAAAAATACATCAGCTGTAGCTTTTAAAATGTTTTGATGTTTTATTAATTAAAACATCTTTCTTTACACGCTTTAATTAAAAAGGCACTGGTAAATACAGTATTTCATAGAGCTATGCAGGGCAGTGGAAAGTTGCTCCACAGCTTCATTTCTCTACTAATAGACAATTGTTTCAACATACAAGGTAACAATAACAGTGCGTTTCTGAGCTTTAACATACAAAACATGAATATCATTACAAATTAATTCTTAAAAATACATTACATTTACAATCACCACATGGAAAAATACAGAACGGATACATTAAGTTGGACACTATCATTTCATATACATATCTCATTTTGGTGTGATCCATCAAATTATAAATCAGATGAGACAAAACACCATCTTGCAGATTTTTTTTGTCTCAATTAAATTTTGTTCGACAAACTCAGTACTGTCAGAAGGCACCATCTGTTTCCCCTTCATTCCCTGTTTTCTCCACCTTGTTCTTTACTTTCTCATTTTCCATAGAATTTTTTGTTTAGGAGGAAGATGAGTAAATTGACGTTGACTTTGGCTTTGTCAAACATCTTCATGACGGCCACGCCCTCGTACTGCAGCTGAAGGAGGTCCTGGACACAGAACACAAACGCATGCAATAAGAAACACACGCACGTTTTGCAATTTTTAGCCCCGACTTTATAGCGTGGTCAATTCTATACACATTTTTATTCATCCACTAGGTCAGTATATCTAACATTTGTTAAATATGGATACATACTGTACGTACATACAGAGACAGAGAGAGATTCCACTAGAAATGTCTGTTATTTCCTGCTAGTAGCCCGATGACTGGAAAAGGCCGTTTAACCATCTGTCATCAAGGTTTAGTGAGGACTAGTGAGCTGCTATATATCAGGATATTGTGACACACATGGGAAATGTTTACCTGGAAATGAAGCTGGACTTTTTCCATCTCAACTCCCATAAATTTGGCCTTCACCTCAAAATCCCCAACTTCCTCAGAGGGTGAAATGTCAAACATGACATTTTTGAACCTGAAAGAAGAGTGATTCAATAACATGAGTTTAATGACAAAAACCATACATTTAACACTTTTAGCCGAAGGTACCTAAACTGTGATTACCAACTTTATTTCTCATATTGATTCTCAAAACTTTCCAAAAAATTAGGGGTTATTCCCAATAAAGAATACACAACAGCAGATGAGGGACAAAGACAGATGTCATCTCACTAAACAATGTCTTCAATAATAGTTTTCTTTCCACAAAAAGAAAACTGACCAGGCCCATCCTACATTTTGTGTGTCAGAAACCAGTTCATAACAAATTCTCTTTACTGTGAATAGACATCATTCCTCTTCATTGGAATCATTTAAATCATAATCTGATTTTGGATGTGACTGAACTAATGGAAACTACAGATTATTGAGTATAAACCCACAAGGAAAATTAGTAGAAGATGGTTCTGAAAATGGTTCGGCCTTACATATAGTTTCCTTGTTTGATTGTTTTTGAGCAATGTTGAAAGGTGATACACACTCATTTGAAACAAAGATGTTGGTGGGCAGGTGGGTTGGTTGGTTGGTTGGTTGGTTGGTTGGGTGGGGGCATCTACACTACAATCAAATGTCTCAAAATCCTGGCCTAACAATAGAAACTTCCCTATAGGTGGTGTAAATGTTAGTAAAAATTCAAAATCTGACCAGTGGAAGGAGTAACACGAAATTGCAGCTCAACGTACTGATTTGTCTGAAGTCCTTCTATTTCCAGGATGACTCCTTTCTCATGCAGTCTTGCTGCAGTGTACTTCAGAGACTGTGGCTTCCACTTCTTACTGCCCTTAGATTCTCCTTTGCTGTCCAGTTTTATAGATTTACGTGCATTCCTGGACACACAGAACACAGAAATACATCAGTAAAGATCAAAAGAATCCTTGCCCCGGCCATCAAATCCATCTACACAATACAAATTATATGAAGCAAGATGATTATGATTACAGTGAGAAAAAATATTTTGATAAACCTCTTCGTCCACTCAAGGTTTAAGATGGAAAGGTACAACTTACTTGCGGTTGAGGTTATCCAGGCAGGTCTTGATGTAGGTGTCATAATAGTTCATCTGGTCCTGGTAGAAGGCTGTTTTTGAGTTGAGTGCTGTCAGTGTCTGCTGAAGCTTCACAAGCTCGGCCTTCCTCCTCTGTCTGTAGCGTCTTTGGTAGCGAATGTCCTGTTTATTACAAGTTATAGCTGTACTTTACAAATTCAGAAGCTGAACAGACCCAACAATAAATGTAGAATTGGAGCCATGCATCTTCCTGTGTGGAAGAAGGGCTGCTTTTGTACCTTTGATATGTCGTTGATGAGGTCCTGGTATTTGTTACTGGCAGTGACGAGGCCAGCCTGCTCCAGATTACGGAGGTTCCTCAGGATCTTCCTCTTCTTCTGCTCCAGAGGCAGCTGGCTGTCCTCCAGTACTGCCGGGCTGCTCTTCAGACCTTCTGGTGTCTGAGCATCCTGGACTGCCCGGCGCTCTACAACCTTAGTATGCTCCGACTCCTTCAGGAGCAAAGTGATGTAAGACATGTAAAAAAAAAAAAAAAGTTAGAACTCAGCGTAAAAGCAAATAAAACTTCAGTGCGTATATGATCATTTGACATTAAATGGCTGTAGGGTATATGCGCAAGGAAAAGACAGAAGAAAAATTACCTGTGGCCCAGTTGCCGGGGTCTCAAGAATTTCTGGCAAAGTGTCTCCATGTTGAATCCGAACCACGTCCACTATTAGCTTTTTTGTCCTAATAGACACACAGAATAGGATCATCATTGAGAGACAGAAGCTCTTTGTTATTTTTCATTTGTAATGTCACCTAAACCAAAAAATATATATGAAGCTATTGTCATCCGATGGCAGAAAGAAACCATTTTAAGACTTTATTTCAGAAAACTTTGGGAAAGGTGTTATATTCAGACATGTAACGAGTCGGTTACCACAAAGTACAGTAGAGTATCAGTTTTTCACTGCTTTAAGTCCTACCACATGGTTACGTTTGTCAGTTTGTTTGTACAGTAACCTTAAAAAGGTTACTGGACAATTACAATATAAATTAGTAGAAAGTAAAACAATAAGCAGAGGAATATTGGATTCGTTTTTGGTGCATGCTTGGTTAGTTCCAATAGCTCCATCACACGTACAGTATGTAAGATGAATGTATCAATATAGACCAGCCATATTTTGGCAAAACAGTTTGTCACCAATCCCATGAAAGAAAACTTAAAGATTGTATATGCCGAAAAATAAGAGACAAACTCTCCAATACGGTCTCTTGTCAGAAAGAGATCCGGGCGGATACATGTTTGTAGGCAAGATAACCCTGACCACAAAACTCCTTTCCTTTTTGGACAGGAAATGATAGAAGAGCAGGAAAGGCAACAAAGACACGCTACTGAGTGATAGCCACAAAGAAACACACACAGTTTTAAGAAAGGTTAAGTGCAGTGCATCACATGGCATTCATAGCTATCCCAAAACTCTATAGTACTGTAGGTACTTCTGAGTAAGTGTGATTTAGGGCAGTGTTTTAAAACAGATTATGGCACCTGAAATAACAGGGATGAATTTATAAATGCTCATACTGTAAGCATTCCAATGAATGCAACATCAATTATCACCATTTTACAAGCTAAACAACGGACTTTACATATGGGATTTGTCTCAGCATCATCTCACAGTGAACTTACTTTGTCATAAGAGTCTTCAAGTCTTTGTCGTCTCCTTCCAGTAGCTCGAACTTGCTTGTTAGGGTGAGGGAGATCTCCGTCTTGGCCAGCTGGCTCAGAGCACTCTCTCTGTTTGGGTCCTGTGGGTCTACTGCTCCTTCACCTGAAATAGTACAGCACAATGTGTAACATGATAAAGTAAGTACACTATAGACAACTTGTGATTATATATAATGTTTGTTTGACAGTACCGAGCAATGTCTCTACATCAGGGACGTCTCCCAGGTCCTGCAGCAGCTCATGCAGCAAGTCATTGTGGTCAGGAGAGATGGCCTCCAGATGTTCCAAAAGCAGCTGTATAATTACAGATGGGATTAGTCCTGTACAAATTGACTGCTGACTATGCTCATGGCACACAAACACAAAGTAAAGGCCTGCAGATATTACAATAAATAGTAAGTAAAATGAATCATGTGCCCATTCAAAAGAATGCCGTTGTTCTTCATTCATCAAGGTAACAGGCAGGAGATCATAAAAGAAGCTAAGTGTGCTAAATGAAGGTTGAGAGGGTATCTGCTCAAACCAACATACACGTCATCTCCATTGTTAGTCCTTGCGTAAATAAGTGTGTAGTGAAACTGATGACAAAAGGACACAGATGCCTGTAGCCTACTGTTGTCCTCACCACTACCCTCATTCCAAGGAAGCGGTCTGGAAATATAAAGAAAGGAAATGGGGGGGATGACGATGTAAAGAAAGCGGCTGTGTGATAAAGAAGGAAGAGAAAGGGACAAAAGAATACTATACTGTACATCTTAATAACAGGTGGCAACATATAGCCACAATCAGTGGGATTTAAGCAGTATGGGAACTGTAGATCAACTAGGTATTGTAATGCAATGCAAACTAGGCCTGCAAAATGGGCAACTGGTGGCTGTGTGATAACCGGTCACGTGACAGTTCTTCTAGTCAGTAGTAGTTCTAGCTAAATATGTAATACTAGTACTGATAATACGAGTATGACTGCAACATTGCAAGGGAAAATGAAAGTTGAGATAAAGATGACATGATCAAAACAGTCTGGTTTGACATTAAAGCTATTTTGCCTAGTTTCTGTTGCCCCCATGAGGAATTCTACATAAGGACAATAAAACGGTCGGTGTGCAACATGATTCAAGCCTAACGTTATCTAGCAAGGGCGCAAGAATGTTAAAGTCATTTTGCTTGGGTTTACCGAGTGAGTATTGATGATCTCCTCTATTGAGATGTAGATGATAGGCTTGCTTAAAGTCACCATGTCTGAGTATTCATCAATATTAAACTTCTCCTCAGGTTCAGGGACGTCACATGCTGACTGGAAGAATTCCCTGGAACAGGAAGAATATCAGTAGTAAGTGGTTATTAGTCTTAAATCTGGACATAGATAAAGGCCTGCATTAGAAAAAAAAAACAAGAACATAAAGTGACGCTGTTCAGTCACAATACGGAATTTTCTCCAGTGTGCCTATAACTTTTTCAACTTGTGTAATCTGCTCATGCTGAGGTAACTGTCCACATCATGGCCCAGCCCTTCTTATTTGTGAGATATTCCAGGCCTGTCTGAAGTTTAGTAACTTACAAGTTAAACATGTTAATCAACAGGATTTACTTTATGTTTTTTTAATACTCTTGACTTTGTAATTGGATGGAAAATATATTTTTGCACGCACACATTTTACCTCCTGTGGTTTTTTTCCTAAGATTTTTTTATTTTTTAAACCAAAACTTTATGTAATTAGGGTGTCATGTAAGACTTGCCTATGCTCAATATTGCACTCAAATAAAAAACATTTCAACAGACGAATCCGTTCTTTTTCGTACCAGCTACACAGCGTCTTTGTTTTCTATCAATATTATTTGATCTTTTCTCACCTAAACTTCTCATATGTCTGAGAAATGTAGTTGTTCATTGGCGTCATATGTGCATTCTCGCCCTCAAACAGCTTATTGGCAGCAGCATGCTGCAGCATCTTTGCAACAGAACCCAGGTTACGACGCTGGTCTACGTGAAGCTGCCCTCCTGCTGACATATCGATGATGTCGAAGCCATCGGGGGCCACGATGGCTGGGTTCATGAAGCGATAGTACAGCAGGTTTCCTACAATCTGTCATAAATAGAAAAGAATGCATCATTAAAATCGTTTGTAAAAATAAAATTGCAGTGTGCTCACAATAAAACATGCAGAGAGAACTATGTAAACAGAATCTGAACACACCGTACTGTAAAGGAAAAAACAACAACTAATAAATATGAATATATCCAAGGGCTTCTACCTTCATCAGCTCATCCTCAGAGGCATCTGGAAACTTTTCATGAAGGCTGTTCTTCAGAACTTTTGCTATGTATCTCATGCCATAACTACATGCAAAACAAAAAGCATCGATGGGACGTGAAACAAAAAACAACGTGCATGTATGAATTATAGGACAACTGATATAGCAAGCTCATGACAGGAAAACAAGAAGACATATTTGAAGCATGGCAACTTGCATTTTTACGTTTGAGTGTTGTCTCTCTTTATATGTATGCTTACATAACATTAGCGCCATCTAGTGGTATACACAGTCTTCAGCAATTTTTTTGAATTTTTATTTATTTTTAATTAAAGAAATAATCAAAAGAAGAATATTTATGCTGCAATCACAGAACTGGGTTACCTAGGTGACAGTTCTTTTTTGTGTTTGAGCAACTGATCAGTTGACTGCTTGCTCCAAAGCAATAATAATCTAGTAATAACCATGTCCCAACAGGAAGCTGAAACCTTGACAACCAGAATAAGATGCCAATACACATGATCATATGCTGTCCAGCCTTATTTCAGTCACATTGCTCTCATTATGTTATTCAATAATAATGTAAAAAAAAAAAAACTAAAGAGGAGAGAGACAAATAACAGAAGGATGGGAAAATAGAATAACATTTCTACATAAAAAATAATAATAATAATAATAATTGCATAGAGAGAAAATGTTTTTGTATCCTCCAATTACTTTCCCGGAATTATTAACTACACCACATTTAAATAACCCAACTGCCCTTGAAAGCAACTTGCCTCTCAAAACATATTGAAGTTTAACTTTTTACAAAAAGGTATTATTTATTTTATTGCCTTGTATTAGACTGCATTATACTGCAGTGCATTTTTGTGCAACCCTGTATAACAGAAAAACTACATTCCTCTTTTTGATAGAACACTTTGAATGAAAAATGTCAAAACACATTTCATTCAAACAAATTAGCTGGTTTAGAAAGCAGAAAATGACCGTCAACTAAATAATGCTGACCAATATGCTCAGTCATTGACAAGGACGTCACAGAAAACGGAAAGGATAAGTAGACATTGAGACTTAGCAGGTCCTAAAACTTACGGGATATTATCCAGTGAGGACACAATGGAGTTCAAGACCTTATCTGTAGCAGAGCGTAGGGCCAGACTGGATGCCTCCAGCCGGTTGCGTACTTCCTCATGTGACATGGCCTGCTCGGGAGTCACTTCATAAGGCAGCTTGCTGATGGACAAAAAACAACAGCGGGAATGTTTAAGGTTCATTGTTGTCGGTTTTCATGGTGGTGGGCTTTGTGCATTTTTCCACACTAGGTAAATGTTCCGTATGTTTAAGATTATTGCAAAATAATTTTTAAAGCCTGTCATAAACTAATTTGCTACAATAAATGTAATGCCAGGATCCCTGGTGTTGGTCATGTCAGCACAGTGTGAAAAGGAAAGAGAACTAAATCTTGTAATGCTTTGGAAAACGTTAGCTAAATATTATAAAGTTATAGATAATAGGATACGACATGCAAAACTACCTGTAGGCCCTAAAGAGAAAATTATTTTGGTAATAAAACAATACAAATGAACCCATACAATTAACATAACAAGAGGTCAACACAAATGACCACTGGGCACGTCATATACATCTGATCCTATATAGTAAACCTTGGACCATATCCATTTATTCCTACCTAGCCTCTCCAGTAGCCGTCTCTAGCTGGTTGACCCAGGCCTTATACACATCCACTGGGTTGGTGTTGATGCCCAAACTCTTGTCCTCAATGATGTCTTTGACCACTGGTGCCAGCAGCTGCCTGAGTGTGTTGTGGCCACGTGCACCTCTGTTGAAGCTCACCACCATCTTAATGACTGTTGGGTTCCCTGTCACTATGTCCTGGATCTGGTCCACCTTAGAACTGAGACACATGGAGAAGATGGTACAGTTGATCAGTACTGTCCGCCGAACAACAAGCAAAACACAAAACGTTGAGTACATAGGTTTTAGGAATTCCACACTATTCATGAGGATCCTATAATCATTTGTGTAACTGTAATGCATTAAAACCAACAGTAACTTAAGATTATGGCTCAGCATTGATTAAAGCCGCAACGCTCACTTGATTTCCTCCTCTAGAGCAGTCTTGAAGAGTTTGAGCAGCAGGTATTCCTCTCTCTGGTTAGAGGCGTAGTTGTACAAGGTGAAGACCACAGTGTCCATAAACTTAGTGGACTTGTTTTGAGGCATCTGGAAGATCAGCTTTGCCAGGTAAGGTGGATTGGTCTAAAGGGAAGGGAAAGAAAAGAGTAGCATAAAGTGTGTCTGAAACTGCACCTTGACATCTTTTTAAGCTTTTAAGCTGAATAGATGCAAGCGGTAGTTTAAGACATATTTGTCTATCACCTGCAGCAAGTAAAAGAGATGTTGGTAGGCCTCCAGTTTCCTTCTTTTGCCTTTACTTAGACCCTTGATCCCCAGTCTGTCTCCTATGGTCAAGTCCTCATTACTCTTCTTGTTCTTCATTTTCTTATTATGGGACACAACATCCTTTTCAAAGAAATAAACACCAAATGAGTTACACAACCAAACTGGACAGAAACATTATAAGAGAAATTTACAGGTACAGTCAGTGTTACTATAGGCCTACACTTTGCCTAAAATCTCTGCCATTACCAAGCTATAAATGACATCAACCAACATAAAATCATGGTATACCTTTCCATTCTTTGTACAAAAAAAAACCAAGGGTTGCCAACCTGCAGAGTGATTCTGTTCTTCACAAGCAGTCCAATCTTAATGTCCATCAGGTTCAAGTCTTTCTCCATCTGCTGATTGGAGCGAATATTGGTGACCACTTCTTCCCTAAGCCGTGTCACTTCCTGCTCTTCCTGAAGGTCCAGGGCGCTTTGCTCCAACAAGTGAACAAACTTACGCACCACTGACAGAGGCGGGTCCTTGGCCCCAGCTAAGATTTGGCATATAAGAAAGTCAGCTAAAGCACTTTTCTTTCATACATTCACACGCATAAAATAACTTTTTTGTTATAATTTTCCCCAGCAAGTATTAGATTTATTTTTCAGATTTTGCTATTCAAATGTTACCAATTTACATTTTTGACTGTTATTCTTATATTTGACAAATTAAATTTTCTAATATCCTATATTGTCAGTTTGTTATGTATACTGTTTTGTTGTTGTGAAACAATGACAATGAAGACTATTCTACATTTAAATTGTGGCCTGGGCAAAAATCTTAGAATGTCTGGGCAAATACCTAAATATCAATATATATGTATCAAAATCCCGTAACTTTAATTTAGCAATGGTATTAGCAATTTTCAGACGATTCACAAATACATGCGGAAGAGAATTTGGAAAAAGAAAATCATAAGTAATGCAAGTAAGATGACTAAATCTATGATGACTAAATTAGTAGAGCATACAGACCAATACACTCAAGACATAGTGACACCTAACTTTAATGTATCCTTTAAACTAGGAAAATACACATTAAAACTAATGTGGAAATATGCACATAATTAAAATAATCAATCCTAATATTGATACAACATCAATAAAACTGCTGTGGGAGTGTAAAATGCCTTTTTGACTCACTTAGGGTTCTGTAATCATCTCTGGCTTTGTTGGCCTTTAGAAAAGCCTGGATCTTCACAATTTCTTTTTCCTAAATACACAGATAACTGTGAGTCCAACACAATATGGAACAAACAATACAAATCCAAAAGATGCTGCTCAGTAATGTAGTGTTACTCACATGATCTTTGAAGAACCGCAACCTCTGATTGTATTTACGTTTGGCTTTCCACATTTTCACCACAGACTGGATCTAAAACACCAGGGTTTTATGTCAGGTCTTTGATATACGGCAGCTGGGTTATTACGGTTAGGTACATGCAAATTAATTTAATAAATGTTTACAAATGCCGGCTAAGATTTTAGTTTCTGGCGGATCATTTTCAGAGACTGGTGATAAAGCACTCATTTACAAGGAAGGGGTGCATAGCTTAAGAGTTGTCTAGTCATTCAATAACTATACTTTTGACCAGATTCTCTTCATTAAAAGGAAAACAATTTGTTACCTTGACAACAGAAGCAACATTTTTCTGAAGCAAAGTCATCCTGTTTTTGTACATTTTCCTCTGTTTGTGACCTTTCCAGGAGGCCTGCAAAAAAAAAAAAGTGTGATCAAACATTTCTGTGCATGCTACAAGTTGTTTTTTACTTGAGTAGTCAATTTTCCAAAGTGTGTCTTTGAGGTGTTCTCACTGCTCTAAATAAATATTTACGTGTTTTTTCTGGTTTTAGATTTTCTTTAAAGAATGATGCAAACATGAAAATATACAGTCAGTATACAGTTTGTAATCGAGAGTAAATTTTAATCTTTTTGCATGGCCATCTCTATCAATTTATTACTGCTGACCACACACACACAATACGGATCTCTGAAGTTAAACTAATTTCTGACGTCGCATCACTATTCACAGTTCACTACCTGCAATTTAACAACATGTGGTTCTTGCTGGCGTAGATACTCCATTCTCTGGGTGTGCTTTTTCCTGACCAGGTACCCTCTAATCCTCGCCTGCAGCTGGGTCACCATGGATTCATTGGCCATCCACAGTTGTTCCCTGTTATATTCTGCAGTCAAACAGCTGACAACACTCTAGGGGGAAAAGGCATGTTTTAAAAATTGTTTCAGGTTGAAGAAAAAAAAACCAAAAAAAAGCTACTATAGTGGAAACATTATCTGTTCAAATCAAAAGAAGGAAATCATCCCCCCATTGGGATACAAGTATGTTAACACAAGATTACATAACAGCAGGGGGGTACCTGGATTTCATCTTTACTGAGCTGGCCACCCTTGTGTTCAAATCCTTCTGGCTCCTCCCAGGTGCCCTGTCCAGTCTCCAGGTTATAGTAATAGTCATATCTGTCCTTGATGTTATGTTTTACCCACACACTATCAGGGCCGCCTGGAGGAAAGCAAAAAGTGACCCTTTAGACACCGTCAGACAATGTCATATTAAAACCCAAATCTAAACATTCAGGTGACTTCTTACTGTATGTATCAATTTCGGAAACACTGAGCTTCCTTTCTTGTTGAACTTGTACTGCGTAGTAAGTCAAGTTACCTTTAGAAGCACTGTTAGTTTGTCTCTGCGCCAGTTCAGCCTGGTATGTGTCAGCACATTCAGGGAGCACCGCCCTCAGTCCTGCTCTGGGAACTTGCAAAGCCTGTAGTGTATTCTGAGAGTCCCCCTCGGCCACTATCACGTTAATGTCAGCGACTGCTCCAGCCACTAGCAACGTAAACAAGATTGGACCAAATGAACACATTTTGAGTCAAATAGGAGAACAGCACAGTAACCTCAAAGTAAAAAAGTGAGAGAGTAAGGGATCATCCACAACAAGAGCAGGAACATCCCAAACATTAATGTGCCCTAAAATGACAGTGTTGACATAAAGGCTATCTGTCCGTTTTATAAAATAATGAATAGTTAAAAACAGTCTTTGAGCCATAACAACATTAAATGATACGTTTTATGTATTTATATTTTAATATCAAACATCCATAATAAATGACAAATAAGCGGAACTGCCACATGGCAGAGCAGACAGAGTCTAAAAGAAATTATCTGCAGTAAAAGGAAAATTAAATACTGTCACATGCCTACATGTTATCAAAATGCAAGGATTGTTTGCTCATGGTTTGGGTTATTGTGCTCTTTAAATGAAAACCTTGTGTTGGCACACTATCAATCTTGCAATAAAGTAATCAAGTAAGTAGGAGGAGCTGTAGTCTAGCGACAGCTAAAAGACAAGAAGATACTATATCAGAGATGCGTGGTAATCTAAAAAATAATGCACATCCTCTGTACAATCAGAATCTAGCACTCAATCAGCTCATTGTATGATCAACATTAACCAAACCTAAATCAACTATTGTATATTTAGTTATGTTATGGATAAGTGAATGTAAACTCCGGGCACATACATTTGAGAGCCTCCTCTTCATCCTGGTTGGCTGTATGTATGGCTTCTTGGATTTGGTCCAGCCACAGTACTGCAGACTCGTCTCCAGAGCTCTACAATCAGGTGAAAGCAAAATATGACTTCTATTCTTTTCTAATAGTAGATTAACCTCAGACACACAAGGCGTTGTTCTTGCGTAGTCGCACAATACTAACTTGATATGAAATTATAAGTCTTTTGAAGCATTTTCAGTCAAAACATTCATCATGTCCAAGGTTAGAAATTCTTGTGGTTATATCAACACGTTGGTATTGTGGAGATTTTGCCCTGCGGCAGTAGCACTTTATAGCAACACTGATTACCAACACTACACAAGCTTAGAGCAATGGCAAAAAATAGAAAGTACCATTTCCCCTGTGTCCAGAGGTAAGATCTAAAGAAAAAGAAAAAATGTCAATGGTTGACAATAGTTATACTATAAACATATCCTCACCGCCACTCAATCAACCACTTTGTACTAAAAAACAGACCCTGACAATATAACTTCACAACAACTACAAAGAGTGTTTATTTTGCCTGACTGCTGTATTGCTTCTCAGGCTAATTTTAGAGAACTCTGAAGCGGACCGGGTCTGACCACAGGGCTAACAGGAAGGAAGTCACCATTAAAAACACACTGAACAGAATAAACGCAGCTTTCTTGTTTATATCTGCATCTGACTAATGCTTTCCTGTGGCAGGGTCAGTCCTGCTGCCAAACACAGTTATGTGAATCACAGTACAATTATTATTATAACACATCCATGATCTAATTACTGTACGAAATGATAGTGTTAGAAAATCGGTTCACACTGATGCAGAATCTTACAATATCCCAAAACATACGTGACTTCTGCAAACCAAAATAAGCTAACTACATTGAAATAATTATTGTACCACTAATCAGTGGGATTTGATAGGAATCACAGCTGTGAACAGTGTCCTCCCACCCCAGTGAGTCAGCGGTGAGTTACTGACGCAGGCAGAAGGGAATTCAGTTTTCAAGCTTGGACAGGAAACGTGCTCACTGCACCGTACAAACAGGCAAGTGCTCCACATACAGTACACTAGCGGGAGGCTAGGCTTGAGTACAGACCGTTCTCAGTTCTACTTTTGCGCTGCAGTAATGAAAAACAGCAAATTTCGCAGATGGAGAACTCCTATATTTACTGAACAGAAGCAAAAGTAAGAGGGGTGAAGACAAGAGGATCTTTAAAACTCTGGGGCACAGACGGGAGGGTGAAATGGCCGACCTTGTGCCAGGACTACTCATTTGTTTGATGGCAGTCCAGACAATTCAGCATGATGGTAAGTGTATTATTTACTATAAGTTTACCAAAAGGATAAATGCATTCATTTTTGAAGCCAGGATCCAAAATAATCTATCTATACTTAAAACATTCAACTTTTTGGTTAAGGGTTGATTTCCCAACCCTAAGTTAAACACAGGTTTAACTATTTTAGTACAGCTGTAAACACAATAAAACATGATAAAAAATATTTATTGATGCATTATTTTATGATAGAAATGTTTTCTTTGCAAAAATAAAAATGATATAAAACTAGAAAATCTTTAAATGACAGACAACAGATAGCGGGATTAACTACAATTTCTGTTTTAACATGGTTTCAAATGTACTTTTATTATAAAACTAAATTTGCTTTAATTCCGAAAACATTGTTTTTCTACCCACTTAAAGGAAATAGGACCAAAATTATTATGCCACCTGGCGTGATTCCAAAAACTTTCAGGGGGAGGCTGTACACACACAATCAAACAAACCAGCTCGATCCCAGCACAAACCCTTGGCTGTATGTCAACTCGGAGGACCCAGTGACGGACTATACCACCGGGGTCCTCAGCACCAGGGTCATACCTTCATCATACATCCTGGCTATGCTGGTGGGTATCCCATCCAACGTCTACATTCTGACCTTCCTCAGACTCAAAACAAATTCCTCGTCCACAGTAGTTCTTCACCTGAACCTGGCCTTGTCCGACCTGCTGCTGCTGCTTTCTCTGGCGCTGCGTGTTCACTACCACCTCAACGGGAATAATTGGATATTTGGGGAAATCGCCTGCCGGTTTATCACAGCCTTGTTTTATGGCAATGTTTATAGTTCAGCTCAGACTATAGCTTGCATCAGTGTGAAGCGCTACCTGGCTGTGGTCAAACCGTTTTTGTACAGAAGGCTGTCTAAGACTACGCTGACAGTGTGGACGTGCTTGGTTGTCTGGTTCCTGTTCAGCGCTGTTATTGTGCCTGAGCTCCTGGTCAGGCAGAGCTACCACGTTACCCAGCTGGGAGTCACCACCTGCCATGATGTACTTCCCCTAGATGAAAGATCCCATTCCGCGCTGGTGCCATACAGGCTGATGATGGTTTGTCTGGGCTTCATATTGCCCTTTCTGATTTGCATCTATGCCCACGTGGCAGTAGTATATCACCTAGGGCAATCTCGTTGTGACTGGAAACCTTTTATCAGGGTCAGCACTCTAGTTTTTATCATCTTTGCGGTGTGTTTTCTGCCAAGTGGGATCCTACACATCGCCCACTACATCCGCCTGTTTTCCGGTGGGGATGACAGATTGTATGGATACTACAGAGTTGCGGTGTGTCTGTGCTGCTTCCACAGTTGTCTGGATCCCTTCCTGTGTATGCTCATTTCAAAGATGGCAGCCTCAGAACTACAATTCATTTCCCTCCGTGGGAAACCTCAGAGGTCAAATGTTATGACGTGAGACTGGATACGTTTGCACAGAAAACACTTCTCTTTGCTGAACAGTTGTTAGGAGCCGGCAAGGAAGCACAATCCCAGATAAAACGATATGAAAGTGAAAACTGTGAATTTAACATGGTGATACAGCAGTCTCCAAAACAACACCAAGCTCTGAAGTTTTGGGAATGTGAGGGAACATTTAGACGGTGAATATACAAGCCTATCATGTCAACCCAGCCAAACGTCAGATTAGGAAACCGTTTACAAAAATATTTACTCTGACTTGTTAAAAGTCAGTAATAAATAATCCCAGTTTTTAATTACATGTACATATGTACATTAAAGTTATAGATCAACATTAAGCTATTCATGTTCATAAAGATGAAGTAATGTAAAATAGAGCCATGTCAGGGATGCGAGCCTGCTGTGCAAATCCAATATAACTAATGATTAGAATGAGTTCTGACATTGGTTTATTCACCAATTAAGGTTTTGTTTTTCATATTTTCCAATTTGAGGATGTGAGAGGCAGACGGACATTTTAATAAATGCTTTATACATCTACATCTTATAATACCTGGCAGATTAGTTGCTTTGTATATTGTAGAACATCACGGTAGTGTTTGGCAGTGGCTGGGTTCACCCCTGTCAACTTGGCCGTAGGCAGTAGCAGGGCCGCCAGTGTCTGCTGATGATCACCGGAGTTGAGTGCCTCATTGATCTCAGCTATAGCTATGATGCCTGGAAGTAAAAGACAAGAACCATTTGACACTTGATCAGGCAATGTTATTTATGTGGCAAAAAAAAAAAAACTCTTCCAAGGTTTGCAACGGATGGCTTAAAAGACTTCAACATCCACAAGCTATACAACGTTAAAAATTAACAGAAATATTCAAGACTTTCTTACGTTCATGCTCCTCGTGGACCTGAATGTTGACTGTGTCGATGCATTTCTGAACATCATTCCAGGTGAGGAACTCTTGACCCTCGGCAAGTTCCTTGCCTCGTAGTTTGATAAGAGTGTCAGCATACCTGAGGGAGAGGTCCATGGAGAAGTTTGACAACGTTTCATGACATTTAATGGACCACAACACATCAGCCCTTGCTAGTGTTAGCGAAGTAAAAGTGGAGAAATACCTACGGTGGAGTGTAGGAGTGTATCTAACCTTAAAGGTCCATGACATGAAATTGTAACATACTCCCCCAGTGGCTAGAAATGGTGATAGGTGTAAACCGAGGCCTGCGTATCCTGCTCTGCCTTTGAGAAAATGAAAGCTTAGATGGGCCAATCTGGAATCTTGCCCCTGTGAGGTCATAAGGGGCAAGGTTACCTCCCCTTTCTCTGCTTTTTCCCACCCCGAGAATTTGGCCCGCCCATGAGAGAGAGACATAATGGCTTTTAGACAAGCAAAGTGGCAGTTGGTCAAGGCCACACCCCCAGCCTCCACCTTGCCCCCATTCTCCCCCTCTCCTCCTCAAAAGCTGCAGACTCAGAAATGGCACATGCTAAGGAAAGCTCATTGTGGGACTGGCTCTAGTTGCTGTAATTCTGCACCAAGGCTTAATTATGGGAAAGAGACTTTAGATACAGCATTAGTCACGTGGACATGTCATGGGACCTTTAAGACATGTAACTTTTTAAATCAAATTCATTTGTTGCTTCTCATTGCATAATGTACTGCCATACTTCAACTTCAATGAGACACAGTTGAAGAAAGATCAAAACAGTAATGATCAAAGAGAACAAACTCACCACCTAGCGTCAATAGAGGTGACAGCAGGGCGATTCTGGGTCTAAGGTTAACTAGAGAACAACTCAGCCATTTTACCTGTTTAGGTTGTCTTGGTCCATGTTGGTGAAGCCCAGAGGGGAGTCCGTTAGTTGCTCAATCACAGCCTGGGGTTCTTTGGTGTCCAGCACCTCATTCAGCACTGCTACAGCTGACAGCATCTCAACAGCTACACTCAGCTCCTCGTGGCTCAAGCCAGACTAAAAACATACAGCAAATGTTCTGAGTCACATGCATGAAGCGAAATTTAACTGCAGTACACGTATAACATTGACCTCCCGTATACTGTATCAGCATGTGGGTCCACACATGTTGAAGATACAAAACAGCAAATATGATGTCTCACCCGTCCCCCTTGTAGCTGCAAACTGAAAAGCTCAGTCTGATAGAGGTTGGCAGCAGTTTGGTAGACAATTGGAAGTTGTGCCTCAGGGTTCATGAGCTCCACTGCAGTCTCCACTGCATTGCCAAGACGAATGGCTGTATTGATCCCTGCAACTGCCTTGAGTTCTGGTCAAGAAAATTATCACAGAGAGTCATGTTTTGCCGATTACCCAAGGCAAGGCATGTCAGTGTTAAAATTACATTTTTCTTCTTTGTCCAAAAATTATATGTTGAAATGCCTTTGGAAACCCCACATTAAAGTTGTATCATGAACTGTACTGTGCAATGAAACAGACTCTACATGTGTGCTGTGAGACGCTTGCTAGTGCTTTTGACATATGTGATTTTCAACTGACCAGTACTTATGTGTTAATAAACATCTATGGTAAGTGAAAAATGTGCTCACTTCGTTTCTCTGCCTCAGCAAAGTCATTACAAGAGCTGACAACTCTCTGAATCTCTTCTTTGTCCCCCATCACGGCCCTGCCTCCGTCCTGCAACACAAAGATAAGAGTACACTACAGAGATACCACTAAGATCCCATGATTACTCAGCATGTTTTAAAGCAGGGCCGTGGAGGGCAAAGTGTCTGTTGGTGTCCATTCCAACTGAAGTTACGATGGTCGATTAGTTTTTCCCTGAAGATGTGGAGTTTTTATTTCCTTTCTTTTCTACAACAGCTGGGTATTTTGGGCAAACCGCAGGTTATGATTTTTATGCATACTGCATACTACATTTTGCTCAGATAGGTAATACTGCTAGTATAGTAGAACATTTCAAATACAGCCAGTGTATTCACTGCCTGAGTAGTGAACGCAGCCACAGTTCCGCCAGTAAAGTGCTGTCTGCTCTCAGCAGTACTTTGTCTTTTCCATCAATTAATTGAAATACAGAAAAATGTCCAGTTTAGAAAGCCAATACTGCAAATGTGTGCGATTTGTTCCTATTCCACAGACTTCTTTAAACACTTTTCTCTGAGTCAATTAATATGTACTGCGGTCTGTAAGCTGCCAACACAGTGAATTTCAACTATGCCCTCCCCCAAGTCCTGCTTTTGGTCATTCTATTATTGTACACAGGCTTATTTATTGTATACCCTCAACAAATGAATGAGGGAGAAAAAAAGAAGAAAAAAAAAGAAAGAAATCAGAGGTGCTCTGGCTCTTAAGGCGCGGAGTTGGAAACAAATCAGTATACCTTGGATTTATGTTGGCAGTAGGTGGTAAAATGCTCCAGGTACCAGCGACAGTTTGACTCCTCAACACCCAGCAGGGCCAGAGCTTCTAGCCTAAGTGCCGCCAACAGAGCAGCCTCATCCTGGGCCGACACCGCTTGATTCACCTGCCTTTCTGCTTCCTGGGCTGGAGACAGGAAAAACCAAGACACGTAATTTAGGGAAAATAGGTTTTCCTTCCAAAGTCTTTCAGATAAGAACTGAGACTGAAACAACCCAATTTTATATAATTTCTACATATGCATCAACTGCACCAGTGCGGTACAAGGAGGCGTTTTATCCATGCAAAAAGAAATGCATTCATGTTCCTTGACAGCATTTTGGGAGAAAGTAGTAAGTGTCATGTGGGAGGAAAAGTCCTTACTGTTGACTAGGTCAACGCAGCCCTGGATCTCCTGGTGAGTCAGCAGCTCTTCATAAACATCTCTTTCTTCTGTAGCAATCGAGGCACGCTAATTGAAGGAGTCAAAGAAAAATAAAGATATAAGTATATACACTGTATGTATATTTTCCATTAGTTTCAAATAGCATTTGTAATTCATTCCTGGTCACATACATTATTCCCCCACTCATACTGATGAAGTTGCATATTTTACATATCACATTTCAGCCATTAGTGGAAGTGAACGGCTCGTTTGTACAGTATTTGTAAAGAGAACGGGAGTTAAGATGCTGGATGGTGTAAAGGGTTTGTGTTTGGTTAAGTTTAGCTGACAATGCAGCCACTGGAATGTGCTGGCAAAGGCTTGTGGAGTCAGTCAATGTAGGCAAACCCTTTCAAACCTCAGTGTAGATATCTCTTCAGTTGTTGTAGTTGTCAGTACATGCCACTACAGTCAGAAACATTGGTTCAGAACAACACTCAAGTTTAAATTATGTGCATCACTCAAATTTGATCTTCATGTTTTATATTCTTCTATTTTGTCATTTCATCGACACCATATTCAGATCAACACAGAAGTCCAAAGCTGCTTGTTGTCAACCTTAATACATCAACACACGCTGTTAGAACAGACTTTGCAACCCTGTTCTCACTATGGGTGAATACAAGCATGACATTGCATACATTATCATAAGTGGAGTCATGTGTTTTTTTTTTTGTATAAGTGATTTAATGTCACTGTTTAAATTACATTTATGTAACTGAATATCTGACTGTCTCTTGTCTGCTTGCTCTCTTGCTCACCAATTGACAAACTAAAACTTTGTTACAAAGACAGCAAAACTCTAATCAATCCTTCTATATAGGAATAAAAGCCATTAATGAACCAAACATAAATATACAAATAAACAATGCCACTGAGACATAGGTAGTCACTGAAGTGTTTGTTAGGCTTCTCACCCTCCCTGACGATTGATCTTGCTTACGAGCCTTGGCCTGGCTCAGTGTGTCCTGGTAGTCTTGGGCTAGAGCTTCCTGGGTATTCCTCAGCATTGCGTTAGGATTATTCAGGGCTCCCATTGTCACAGACGTCTGACCCTTGTCGACCGCCTCATTTATGGCAATTACAGCAGCATGCACTGAGAACAACAGAGAGAGAACATTTTAGTGTTGGCCAAACAACACAAAATTAATCACAGATTTAGTGCGTACGTCAGAGGACTTACAGGCAGCTTCATCTACTGAAAGCTCATTGGCTAGGATTCCTCCAATCTTACTGAAAGCTGGCATTTGAATGCCATACTTTTCCAGCTCACTCCTCATGTTACTGATCTCTTCCTCTAAAAGACAGACAGATATAAAGTAATTGCAGGGGGCATTGTGGTGTTACATAGCATAGCATAACAAAGGCTCACATATACTGCATGAATTGCTTTATTTTTTTGTTTGGCAATGACTGAACAACATGATTTTCAAAGCCATTCAACTGTAAATGTTTTGTTTATTTTTCAAAACTGTATGCAATGCAGTTTTTCTGATGATCAGACGTGTTCATCACCATGCTAACTGTGTCAATCCTCAAACACATTTTCCCAAAAGTTCAATTAAAGTTAGTTAAAGGGGGGGGGGGGGGAGGGACTGTTTAGAATTGATTGAAAAAAAACACTAAAAAATCCCCCAAAACCCATGTGAGTAAACCCTCAGGCTTACTCAGGACAATCAAATGTCAAAAGCTTTGAAGCTTGGTCATTTGTGTGTTTGGGTATTTTTATGAACTGAAATTTTGGATAATTCAAACATCTAAATCACAGACGTTTACAATCCCAAATGTTTATACAAACAGTCATTAAATCCTACATGCTTGAGAGAACATGACATTAATTTGTGTATTTTACACTCCTCCCACACTAAGAGAATTCTTATTAAATGAATGCATGCAGGTGCACAACTAGGTGCGTGCACATAAGTGTTTCAAAAAGCCCTGAGGGACCATTTATCCTTCATTTAATAAGGGAATTGATAACTTCATTGTTTCTTCTATTTTTCTACAGTAACAGTTGCATTTAGCCACATTCTATTTAACGTTTGCGCTTTCATGCTATGCAAAGATTTCAGGAGAAGCTCATTTCCTGTTACCTGTGAAGGCCACTTTCCCCAGCAGGTCCTGGATCTGTGGTGCAATGCCCAGTTTGTACAGGTACAAACTGAAATAAACCATAAGATTTAGACCGCAAAATTTACAGACAAAAGGACAAGGAAGCACTGAGAAGCTTGGAACATTCTGATATTGTACAGTCCGATAATCATGAAACTAAAACTCGAGTGTTTTGAAAACTCAGTATTGTTGCTCCTGATGGCCTTTAGTTTCCACCCATGTCAAACTTACACCACAGGGGGGTAATGTTGACTCACATTACAACAAGCAGGTACTGACAGCAGGCAGCTGGCTCAGTCCACCACTGAGCATTGAAATCAACAAGCATGTGGTTGGAAACTTCATAAAACTTTCATCTTCCCGCGGGTACCTGATAAGTGATAATGAATTATAGATATTTAAAGGCAGGTCTGGCATCAGCACAGCTTGGAATGGAGCAGCTATACTAGCTGCTTATTCTGCCCTTTAGTCGCAGTGTGTGTGTGTGTGTGTGTGTGTGTGTGTGAGAAGGTAAACAAGAAATGCACTCTGTCCTTGGGACGCAGAGGTTTTTAGACAACTATCTATACTCCACTTACGAAAGGGTAATGTTTTAACATGCAGGCAGCTGATTCAGTCTGGAATAAACACATAGTAACAGCTGATCAGGATTAATGAAGGTGGCTGCTTACAAGCCACAGTAGTTACTGACAACCAGCTGACTAGCTTGGAGCAACTAGCTCTCTGCGGATTCCCCTTGTTTATTTTCATGTTGTCCACTTCCTTTTAGACAACAAATTAAACCCTACACCGCCACCACTTTGTCAAAAAGGTTTTAAAATGTTTCCCCATTTCAAATTCCCCCCACACTAAATGTGCAGGAGCATCCGGTGCTTTGCCTCCATTCCTGCATTTGTTTGTATCGAGGGAAGCAGAGTATTCACTGGGTCCTTGTGGGACGCAAGCTGGACTAGCAGGAAGGAAAAGCACGTGTGTGCATAAGGAGGGAAGTAAACCAATTCTCCCAGGACCCGACTGAAACACTACAACAAAGAAAATAATCCAAGCAGCTCACATACCCACTCCCTAAATTTGTGTTTAACTCTACAGGTCAGATAGATAAAATTTACCCTTCAGTTCATTCAAAGTCACCTCAACTAAAAAAAACTAGGGCCTGAAGTTGAAATTCTCCAGCCAACCACGTTATAGTCAGACCACAAACGTTTCTGTTGCAGTTTTGCAATATTTTTCACAAACCATGACAAAGAACATACCCTTTGTGATGAGACTACATGTAAGGAGTTGAGCACTGAAACACCACAATTTGCCAGAAAGCCCCTTACTACATGCAGTATAGATGTTTAACAAAGCAGTGTCCAGGTAGTGTTTATGCTCATCAAAAGTGTCTAATAAAGATAAAAAAAGTTGGAATCTAGAAAATAACATTGCTGCAATAGTTGCCCATAGTTAAATGCATGTTGCTGTAGAGAATAATATGGCTGTGATCTACTTAGAAAAAAACATTAAAAAAAGGTCTGTATTTAACAAGAAGCACGCTGCCATACCCAAGTAGAAATAACATTTTCCAGTTCCAGTTTCATATCACTTACTAAGTACCATTTTGTTCTCAGCATTTAAATTAGAGGTTGAACTTAATGGGAACAAAAAGAGGCCACTGGTGCAGTGGTACAGTAATACAAATGTTAGTGTAAGCAGTCTCAGACATCCTACATTTGAGCTGTCCTTAAATTATGTAACTTGACTACACTAGTGTCTGGATGGCAAAACAACCACTCAAACCTCAAACCTGTCAAACCGAAGAGTGTGACATTGTCTGCCATAACCATCGAATGAAAGTAAATTATAAAAAATTAGCCCGTCAGTGACAAAGAGTATGAGTGAACTAAAAAGTCAACATTTACTACAACATAACTGTAATTCTTGCTAAATCTAAACCTCCAATTAACTCATAGTTTAATTCTAACTAACTAACTAACTAACTAACTAACTAACTAACTTTATATCTTGGAAGAGAAATTGCACGCAACATTCAGGTGTGTACCCTGCCATCGGGAAATGTATGAAAACTGTAAAGTGAAAAGTCACTGTTTTTGAACCCTTGTATTCTTACCTCAGCGCGTGTATGCAGTACACCACCTTAGGCATGTTTTTGCGATCGTACACATCTGTCGTTTCGGGATAGAAAATCTGAAAGCAGAAACCACTCTATATATTAGTCGCTCTTCTTTTATCGGGGTGCTGACACTCTTTATTCTGCTGCAGCCAAACAGGAGCACAATGTCCATAACAATGTTTCAATACATTTTAACCTGTAGATCCATGACAAATTGCAAGGGGTGGACATAATCATGATAATAATAACAATAATAATAATAATAATAATAGCTGTAAAATATAATGCAATTCTAGCACGTCAATAAATGCTACCTTTCTGAAGCACATCATTTTCATTACCACAGAGTTCACCACCAGTCACTGGCATCAGTTCCACAATACTACGGGTCACGAGCTTCACAGGTGTAGTATTTATTGCAGTGCAATTGAGTTGACCTGCCTTTAATTTTATTGGTGCTTATGTTTATCTGCCCCTTTGTTGTACATGTTTGGTTGTCCACCTTTTCCCCCATATAGTCATCTTACAGATATTTACTTAATCCCCAAAAACTTGGCTAGCCTTTCTTTACAAATATGTGACATCATACACATATTTACTACAAAAGAGGACACTGTTTCCAAAACACTGGGCCCAGTTTTTTTTTTCTTTTTTTTTTTTTTTTTTATAAATAGTGTCACAGCACAGCTGAGTAATGCTATCAACAGCATGGTTTTGCTCAAGAACATGGATGGTATAATAGAGAAACCTATGGATAAGGTTATGTTATGTTACGAGTGACAATTCTGAAAAAGGCTATACATAAAGAACTACTAAATAAATTACTATGAAGATGATCCTAAAAGGGCCGCACCTCAGTGAAGTATTTTGTGTCATCTCATGAGGTTGATACAGTTACAATTTCATCTTACATTCTTACAGTTGGATGAAGTGTGAGTGAGTGAGTGAGTGAGTGAGTGAGTGAGTGAGTGAGTGAGTGAGTAAGTAAGTAATCTACTCAGGGCACCATCCCACATCTACTGGTGGGATGGATTCTACTCTGTCTTAGTTGTAGCTTTAAGATGTCTGATATCAGTGATTACGTACTAACCCTGAGCCAATGAACACACGGGATGGCTTTTTTGTTGCAAAGCATCACTTGAACAGGACCTCTCTGTCAGTTTTTTTTGGTTTGTTTGTTGTGCGAGCCCCTTACCTTGGGTAGACCTACTGACTCCATGGCTCTGAGCCACTGCACAGTGTTGTCGGTGTGTCTGAAGTGCAGCCCTTTGCTCTAAAAATAAAAAAAACAGTAGCAAAGACAAATAAATGTAGCCATATTATTATGAGAAAGTGCAGAGAAATTGTTAAAAACTACCACTACAACCTGACAAAGTAAGGATGCACCAATTTATGTGCACTGATTGGACACAACGCTGGCATGACGCATGACCTAACAGGTTAAAAGGGTGGCATGCAAACGTGTAGTTTGTTTACAGTAAAAGAAAATGTTGGCCGTGTATCGGATTACACCATGTTGGAGGAAGATCAGTGACATAACCTCCACCAGCCAGACTCACTCCTTGATAACCACAGCGTTAACAAGGAGATGGAGTTCAGGGCATTAGAGATGAACAGCAGAGTCGAAGCCTACACACAGCCCAGTCATCGTCATTTGAGCTACTGGCTTGTGTGAGTAAGTCTAGCCTCACAGCACAGTGGAATGACAAAGATTTTAACTTAATCAAAGCAGTGTACTCCCAGAATAATATAGAATCAGAATCCGCTTTAATGGCCAAGTAAGTGAAAAGCCATACAAGGAATTTGACTCCGGCTTTTCCTTGTTAGTACAAAGCACATACACAGATCGACATACAGCTTAAAAACAAGGACAACACACAATATATTAGTATTATAAAATTAACGTGTCATTGCTTTTGTAATGTTTTTACATTTAATTTATGTTTACCAAAATATTTGTTGGGCTGTGTAGCCTATGTACTGATAAGGTTTGTTAACAATTTGTCAAATATCAATAACGTCAAGCTCAAGGTCAAGCTAAACATTTTGCTCAGACATTTTTGTAGTAGGCCCTTACATTTGCCTGCCACCTTTCTCCCTTTCCTGTGTAAAACTGTCAGGAATTGCCTTCAAGACTTGGAAATAGTCTTCCTGTCTGCTACAATTTAAGCTGGTGGAAATTCAAATGTAGTACAACTATGACCTTACCTAAAGAGGGAAGCTAGACGGAGTATAAATGCAAATGGATGAAGGTGTACCTTAAAGCGGGCCTGATCTCTGTCGTAGATCCTTTTCTCAGACACCATTTTGGGGGCAAAAAAGTTGGCAAGTTTGCCCAGGTAGACGCCATTCCTCAGTCCCTCCTCCAGTTCTGTGGTAGGAGGCAAGTCCTCCTCTAGGCAGGCCTCCATCCATCTGAGAGTACACAATAGCAACTTCAGCAGGCACAGGGTTTTCATAAGCATCTCTAGTGTTCAACTCTTTCAAACCGACTGACCTCAGTGGAAACCGGTTTCAAAAGAAGTTATAACATTCTGAATAAATTACTAATTAAAATCTAAGCAGGCATGTTCATGGCATTACGCTGAGCAGTGGCTAACATTTTGTTATTGCTCAACTACCTTATATGAATAAAGATGAGAAGAAACTACTCTCAACAGTATTAGGAATGTACAGTAGGAGGTTGTAGGAGGACTAGATTTCCAATGAAATCACCAGGATCATTTACATGTCAAGCGTCTCTATAATACTAAGCAGCATTCTATGGTTGTCATCTCCGTTTACCCTGCCACCAAGATTTATGATAGAGTACAGTGCAATTTATGAGGTGGCTGAATGCAGTTGTGACTACATTCAGGCGTTCAGACACCTCATAAATTGCATGATTTATGAGGTTTCAATTACTGTCAATATTGGCTTTCCCTACACCTGCTGCCCTTCCAATCCAAGCAAATTCTAAAAGACAGGCCAAGAAAACACAAATATATGATTAAAAACAAATGTCTTGCTGTTATTCATGTCATCTACATTACAGTAGCAGAGGGGAAAAAGCTCTGTATGGAAAGCGTATTACAACTTTGTCTAAGATATATACACACTGTTATACAGTATGAATGATTTTATTTTAAAGTTAGTGAATATACAACCTTTAAAAAAAAGGTCCCATGACATGGTGGTCTTTGAATGCTTTTATATAGATCCTAGTGGTCTCCTAATCCTGTATCTGAAGTCTCTTTCCCATAATTCAGCCTTGGTGCAGAATTACAGTTACTAGAGCCAGTCCCACAATGAGCTTCCCTTAGGACGTGCCATTTCTAAGTCTGTAGCTTTTGAGGCGGGGGGGGGGGGGGGGGGGGGGGGGGGGGGGGGGGGGGGGGGGGGGGGGGGGGGGGGGGGGGGGGGGGGGGGGGGGGGGGGGAGGCTGAGGATGTGGCCTTGACCAACTGCCACTTTACTTGTTTGAAAGCAATTATGTCTCTCTCTCATGTGTGGGCCCAATTCTCTGAGCAGGCAAAGCAGAGAAAGGGGAGGTAACCTTGCCCTTTATGACCTCATAAGGAGCAAGATTCCAGATCGACTGATCTGAGCTTTAATTTTCTTAAAAGGCAGAGCAGGATACCCAGGGCTTGGTTTACACCATTCACCATTTCTAGCCACTGGGGGAACGCATATCAATGCATATTAACCTCATAAAGTGACATTTTTAAGCCATGGGACCTTTAAACAAATGTCTATGGGATCAACTATAGATACTGATGACACTGACACTGTCCACTGAGTAGTGTGTGTAAATAACAAGAGCATTTCAACTTTAGCCTGAAACACATAATAAACATGTACCATTAAATGGCATGCAGCGTGTTAAAGGATAACACAGGGCTACCCAACTCCAGATGTACAATATTTATTAATTATTACGTTTCTATAATTAACTGAAATATTTTTGGGTTAAACAGAGCAATGTAGGCCAATGTGAGAACTGGGCATTGTTACAGGCAGCACCCACACTGAGTCCAGCATGCTTTAGGAAGGGGGCTGTGGAATTGCAATTTTTGGGACCATGAAAAAGGTTAGGTTGTTAAGTGGACAATGTGAGGTAAAAAGAGGTTAACAGTGAGTGAGCAAGATATTTAATACTACTTCCAGTAGTCTAAAGCCTCAGTGATTACTGGTGAAGGTTTATGAGTTTCAAATCTACGAGACATGGAGAAAATATGAAATGATATTTTTGACCAAATACCTTAAAGTGATATTGCGGCGATATTGTAGGCTTGCCAATTGGTGCTTTCACAAAGTAATTACACAAATTACATTTTTTAAATAATCAACAGTAATGTGGATATACTGGCTAAGTGGGTAAAGGCAAATACAGCAGACTCAGAAAATGACAGCACTTTACTGTAATGCAGCCTTTAAAACCAGGAAAAGACAACACTTACAGTGATGCTCATACGTTTAGGAAGCCATGCTAAAGTTGATTAAAAAGGAGGAATAAACAATCTTTTAGGAATTCATTTTCCGTGATATTATTTTTCGCGTTTGGATAATAGAGGCTCAACATCCAGCGGGGTCTGGGGGTGTGTCTGAGGAACGCTACTGTGGTTGCCTTTATGGAAAGTACCCCATGCCAATGGTATGATGAAGTGTATGTGATTAAAATTAATTTCTAAAAATATGTTTGTTTTTTTTAAGTCCTCTTTTTAGTCAACTTAGCATGGGTTCATAAACTTATGAGCACCACTGTACATTGTGTCACATTACGATATCTAGTCTCATGTCAAGATATCAAGATGCAACTTGTTTAACTAACTTTTCTAAGACAATCAACTGTTCTCAGAGAAAAGGTGATTTTTACCTCTACGTGGGATAATCCCAGCGATGTTCGACACATTTGAATAGAGCATATCTGGTGTATGTTAAAATAATGTTGACCTTCTTTTAAATTTATGCAATTCCCTTAGAAAGGTTCAGGAGTGGCTTCTTAGCCGTCTCTGCTAGACTATTTCCAGAGATGTTAGGAAAAATCTATTCCCAACAGCTAGTAAATGATTTGTGAGCACGGTGAATCATGATGGTCTGAAAATCTGTTACACATTATGTTACCGCCTGGAAGTGACAACATATTTTTATTATAGCTACATGGACACCCCTCTATTTGAGTGATTCAACCCAAAAAAAACAATACGCTTACGTGTTAATTTTTTACCTTTTTGCTCATTTTGCATCCTTTGCCAAAAGGCAGTGTACTGTGCTTAGTGATTTAGCTTCCTTATTTTTGTTTATTGGTTCATTCACACAAGCAGCTTCTACATTTTCGCCTGTAAGCAATAAAGCTCTCCCTCCCACATGCATGCACACAGACATCTTGTTTAAGTTAATTAAGGTCGTGTGGGTGCTCAAAGGATTCAGTCTTCCAAAATGTGTGTCAGCACATTGAAGGACAACCACAACACATCATGCACTGTCAACACAAGCCCAAGGGAGAGTGTAGGTTAGACACCTTCAGGGAATAAAGCATCCTTGTAAACCAATCAACTGATGCTGTAGATTATGCAAGAAGAACCTTATTTCAGTGTTTTATAAAATATTGAGTACAGATTGCCAATGCATTTGGCTGTGCTATTACACCTCTCCTCAATCCCAAAAGGGGTTGACATTAGAAAAAACCAAATAAGCTGCTTCTTTATAATAAAAAGGAATTTCTTCCCACGTGAGGAATGCATTAGTTTACAGGCTCTGGCCAAAGATAAAGTTTAGGGAATAGGGTTCAAGAAATAACTATCTGGCTCTCCAACCCTTTATTAAGAGTTTTTAGCCATGCGATGGGTAAACTTAAATAGAGCTGCAGCGATTACGTGATTACTTGTTAAGTCGAGTGACAGAAAATTACAATTGTTTAATTAAATAATAAAGCAAAAAAAAGCATTCAAAAAAAATGCTGCCTTCCGTAGTCATTAGGTATGTATTGTAGATAATGTCACATACATTATAGTGAATTTTATACTTTGGGGTTGTGGACTATATACAAAATATAAAATATTCTGTAATTAATTGAGAAAATAATTGTTAGTCAAACTTAAAATAGCAGTCATTTATATCAAGCAGGCATTTTTTGGCCGGCTATCAAGCAGATTATATCAATATCTGTTAACCCTTAACGCGCACATGAGGTTGCATGTCAGAAAACGCCTCTTTGGCACTAAATGACTATGAAACTGATACGGAGAGACACAAAAGTGTGCTCACACAACCAGACATGTATACGCAACATAGAGTGGCTAAGCCCAACCAGGGTAAGAAGTAATGCAAATCAAAATCAAGAAAACGTATCTTATATTTTTACTTTCATTTCTCCATAGGAGTCACATATAAATGGAGGATCAAATGCAGATGATAGTGAAGATAAGTGAGGGGGCAAAAGGGATCTCTGTTTGGCGTGAACATAGTCAAAAGGAACATCCTGCAGGGGTAAGAGAGCTCTTCTGTCAAACTTCACTTCCTGTACTTAAAACAATGTTGGGAGAACTTGTCTCCTGAAGTAGGACAGGCTAGCACTCCTGTTTACAACCCTCCAAAGCAGGCCTTCCTGCCATTGTCCAATCTGTGGGCAAAACAAAACAGCCTTCTGGGCTCTGGAACTTAAAGGTGTCCCAGGTCAACACATGAGTAGTGATCTACACTCCTTTGCTTTCAGCTACAGTATTTTAGACTACATAGTGTGTCTTCTGAAGGCTTGCGTCGTGTAGCTTAGTCATGCTGGTCATGAGTTTGTTTGCATGGGTGCCTGAGTTGAATCAGAGAAAATTTAGCATTGTGGTTGGGTAGGGTGTGCCTAAAAAAGAAATATGCTAATATCCTTCACACACACACACACACACACACACACACACGCACACGCACACGCTTCAGGCTCATTTGATGCTTTCTACAAATTTTTATGCGATTTTTGTGAACAGGTCATTTGCCATAGTGTGACATATATCAATATCATAAGATATACTTTTAAAATCATGATAGTCATTTTGCCCAGTCCTGCTGTAATCGGTGTGACCAATAACGAGCACACCACACTAGTTTGTTGACTTATGAGAAACAATGGCCGTGACATAATTTTGAATTGTCATGGTGAAGTTTATGACATGTTACAGTAGGAAAAGTGCAGGTGTAGATCTGTAATAAAATAAACAATGGCTGATTTGATGTAGCTGCTTGAGTTTAGGGTCTTTGTATTATGCACTGGAGCATTTCTTGGCCGCTTCTTAAATTTTTACTAATGTTAACAAAAATATAGGTGGATAATAAAACTATGTTTCTTGCAAGATCATAAGTCAAGTGTACTAAAAGAGTTACTTCTGCATAGTTGCTTTGTTTCAGTGAGTGCTGACTCCTGACCCTGGGGAGCACAACCTAACCCTATGCTCTCTGAGGTTGACACCTTCATCAGCAGCTGGCTTAATCCTAATCGAATTTGACACCTTTCCCAGAATAGAGGTTCCAGTCCACTACTGACATGAGCGTAGAGAGGTTAGCAGCAGCTGGATGGAACACGAAGCTAGAAAGTGAAAGTGTGAGCATGTTTTGTATGAGTTACAAAACGGTAATTTTGAGGTTGCCTGGGGACGGATTCTAAAGCAACTGTTTCCTTAAACGGCCTCAGGTGAGCTAGTCTTCCACTTAAGATTTTGAGCACACAACAAAAAGAAAAATGTGTGATAATGTAGGCATTGCCCGATTATTATAGGTGACTAAATCTGTGATTAGTCTAGCCTACCTGCCCTTGTATTCCCTTATAATCCTGTGACATAAGCAGATATGGTAGGTTATCAAATAGTCTTTACTGAGTCAAAGTGCAAGTTCAGTTGTCAAACAATAATCTGTCAGGAAATGCTGATGTAAAGAGGCTGCACACGCTCAAAGCATGTCCCAAGAAGAAGCACGATTGCTGAGTTACCACTAGGCTACAGAGTGCTACAGTAGGTTCACAAATCAATTATAAATCCTGGAAATCAATCTTTATGCGAATGGGTGAGATTTTCATAAAAACATTGTGTCAAAAGACAGGCATGATAACACTCTCTGTTCCTTCCTGCTCCGATGGATGCCCTTGTCAAGAAGACAGGAAGTGGTTTTAGTTTTGCTCAGGCACCTCACAAGAAAGTTTTCATCAGGTTAACGCTGCCTCTAGAATAACTATTTTGAAAGAATCTTGTGAAAAGCAGTGCAAGCAATTGGAAGCAAAACTAAACCTACTATGAAAATAAACATGTATTTGATTATTTCAGCAATTTAGGACAGAGAGAGAGAGAGAGAGAGAGAGAGAGAGAGAGAGAGAGAGAGAGAGAGTCACTCTTTCCACTCAGTCAGCAGCTCCCATATCTTAATCATGCACGTTCTTATGAATGCTTACAGCTCGGTCTCATCATCTCACATGAATGCTGATTTAATTTAATTACATACTGCTTTCTTTCCGTATCCATCATATTCCCATCCCTTGCTCTCCACCACTTCATTTCTCAACCACTCCCTGCTGTTTTTACATCTACATAACGATGTTCAATAAACAAAACAGACTTAGTATACAAAACTGTTCAACATGATCAAATATTAAACAAACCTAACCTGTGACCCAAGAACACACCTAATCCGCCTATTCCTTTGAGCTCTCTGGGATGTAACAAAGTAAACACAATAAAAAGGAAAGTGATTGCCTTTAGTCCTTGGCCTCTTATCGTCAAGGTTCCTTCCCTTCATCCCTTCCTCCTGCCCTCTTACCGTTTGGCCTCCTCCAGATGACACAGGTACTCGTAGGCGATGTTCTGTCGTCTCCTCTCATCCATCTCCTCCGCTGACAGCCTCTCATCATCCTGAATGGCTGGAATAGGCATGCAAATTCAAAATTATGTCACGGCCATTGTTTCTCATAAGTCAACAAACTAGTGCGGTGTGCTCGTTATTGGTCACACCGATTACAGCAGGACTGGGCAAAATGACTATCATGATTTTAAAAGTATATCTTATGATATTGATATATGTCACACTATGGCAAATGACCTGTTCACAAAAATCGCATAAAAATTTGTAGAAAGCATCAAATGAGCCTGAAGCTTTTGTGTGTGTGTGTGTGTGTGTGTGTGTGTGTGTGTGTGTGTGTGTGTGTGTGTGTAGTAGTACAAAAACGTAAACAATTTAGATATTGTACGCGTCCATCTTATTCATCTACACAAACACGCAAGATGGTTAGGTACAATACAACCAAATCCCAAAGATGGTTTTAGTTGAAGGGATCTTATTTTGACAGTTGAGATTTCGAATGCCCCTTTGAGACCTGTACTACATCCCATGCCCCAATGAACTCTTGTCTGAGGCAGATGGAGTGGCCTTGTCAAAGTGGCGGGGTGCCCGACTGACAAGGGACTTCTGCTGAGAGTTGACCTTTACCTGCAGCTTAATGAGATCTCTTCCCCCCCAACGCTTCTTACCCCGCTCTAATCCAATCAAATCTCTTTATTTCTGGATGAGTAAAAGGGACAATCTCCGACCCGGGGACTCCGTTTTAAAACCAAGTTTTCTCCCACTGGACCAAGCACCACGTCCTGGGTTTGATTACAGCCTGCTGAGGTTTCACATTGTGTACTAGTATGTAGGACATCAGGTAAGACTGAAAAATACACATACCGTTGTGTGTCCACATGAGTCAGAGTCAGTCTATTGGCTCTATGTGGATTATATCAATATTACCGCTAACTCTGTGATGGTCTGAAGTTAAACTCGTTAAACCAGTTGATATATTAGCCTACACAGTCTAATCCCAATGCCCACGAGGTAAGGCAAAAGATTACTCTAGCCTTTCACGCCACTGTCTGCCAAGGCCAGTTTAAAATAATAAAGTAATTCAGCTGTTAATAATAGTCCAATTCATCAGTTGGAGATCTGTAGTTCTAATTTAAGTGGATGTTTTTTGTAGCATTTTATCCCTGTAAATTGTATATCTTATTTATGGATTTTGGAACTGCAATCTGGAGTCCATGACATCAAGACACAAGCATATAAAGTACATCCAACTCAAGCTCGCCTCTACGGGGCTAGCCTGAATCTTCTAAACCTCTCAGGCGCTCTCGGTTAAATTCTGCCTATTCATCAGCCACCTGCATAGACATACGTTCACTAGGTCTCAATAGAGGCTTGACATAATACTCACGTGTGAGATGAAACACATGCTAAACACATACATATACACACACACACAAAAAAAACACACAAAATGGGGTGTAGGCTACAGCCTATTGGGTGAAATGCCCCAACGCCTCATGAGCACAGTATCTGGTCATCCAACCATAGATCAGTGGCCCAGCTGTGCAGCTGTGACATGGATGAACACTCATCTCAGAGGTAGAACAGCCCCAGTGCAGCCATTACACACTACCTCTACTGACTCACTCGCACACTTCCTGGAAGAGCCTGTCTGCACTCTTGCACTGAGCGTTATATTTAACCCTCAGGATGGCTTTGTTAACTTTGTGTGTGACAGGATCACCGGACCTGAGTTATGGGCTCCATGATTAAGTCTCGTGCTTTTGTTTAGCTGCAAGGTTATTCCATCTACCCTTCTGTTTTTTTTTTTTGCTTTTGGGTTGATTCATTTCATAGGAAAATCCATAAACTAAGGTTAGTCGGACATTTATTGAAAATAAGTCCAGGGAATGAGTTTGCTTTGGTCCCATAGCAGAACTTATAAGTTAAAACGCTTGCAGTTACTCATGTGGCTTGTTTCACACAATGACAAGGCTAACAAATTAAAAGGCCGCTTGTTGTTTTTCTGAGACTACACTATCTGAGTTTTTGCTAAAAACTTCTCAATATTTGTGCTCCACCTTACACTTGACTTACACCTCTTTTTGATGCATTGTTGCAAATCATTCATCTACACAGCATAAGATAGGGTGGCCTCTGCATGCGAGACAGAGTTGGGATACAATTCAAAGGCAAAAAGATTGCTTTGATGACATCATTGATTGACGGTATCTTTTAAAGTTGCACTATGCCCAGAAGTCAGTGACAAGATACAGTTAACTAACTTAGTGAAGTATTTTGCAGACTTTAGATGTTTTTGTCATATCAGCTCAGTGACATTCTTAACACAGGACTACTGATGGAGTACGTTATTTCTCAACAGCAACAAAATCCCAGGTTAATGGTTAACCTGTGACAAAATGTCGTGTGTGGACAGGCTGTTATACTAGCCACCGCCATTAAATAAATAGATGAATAATCACTGTGGTGGACTTGCTGGCACTTTGAATACAATTCAAAAAGGCCCCGTGTTAAAATTTTTGGGACGTTATCAACCCCCAAGCCCCAACATACAACTTGGACCCTGAACTTACCACGGTATCGCTGTAACTTAACAACCAGGATGTAAGTCCTTTACACACAAAAACCCTCTTTTATTGACAGTTTGTTCATTCTCGTTCTTCTCTGACTATATTTCGTTTCGATACTGCCATATTGTCAGGTATTGCTACACCTAGCTAGGTATTCTGCTGTTCAGTGGAGCAGCCAGGTGCTGCTGAACCACCTGTTGGTCATCAAACATCCACGTGAAGGCACCTTACGTTAGCTTCCAACGTTTTAATCCTCTGCCTCTCATAACCAAGCAAACAGGAGTGAACGCTATGCTAAGAGAGAAAGCCGTTAGAATTTTTTTTTTTTACTTACTTCCATAACGTGGCTTGTGTAGAGTTGCGGTTTCTTCATTGTACATCTTGCCTCGTTTCCTCCACTTGTGAACTCGTCTAAACTGAAAATAACTTCAACCTACAAACAATTGTTACAGCAACCAGCCGCGCCTCTCGGGATATATTGAAATGAATGAAATAGCCGGTGTAACGTTAGCTAAATGACAAAAATGCCAAAATGAGGAACAACAGTCTTCAAAAGTTTAATTAATGCGCCAACTGTAACTTGCGGCAGACAATCCCCATGGTGTGCACTTCTTTGGCTTGACTCCTGAACAAAGTGTTGGTGTAATCTAACCGCCGCTGAACTCTCAAGTGAAATGATTAACGGGACAAGAGATGGAGATTTAGCACCTTGCACCACCTGCTGGTCAAAAGGTGGCTCATGCTGCATTCACGGCCACTGGGGAAATGGTACCGTCACACCCATCGACAGTGATCACACCACTACAGTACCTACTGCTCAAATATCTACTACTTACTAGTTACTTTATTCTTCTGTTCTCTATTGTAATGTGAGCTCATTTATATCCTCTATTTTACTTTACTCTTTATGCATATTATTTGCGTGTGCCTTTTTATACTGCCATGTGGGGTTTTACATGTCGTCCTTGTGCTTTTTTATTTTACGTTTACAAATATATTTGTCTTGCCTTATAGAAATCAACGCGTCTTGATTTGTCAGAGTATGTTTTTATTCAGTGAATAATTTCAATACCTAAATTCGTCCACTAGATGGAAGCATTAGTTTGAGATTATGAATGGAGATACCACAGGGAACATGTGCGTTTCTCTACTTACACTCATCTTTCTAACATACTGAGAGGTGCTTCTACTACTTTATCTACTTTATCTCTGGTATACTAAATATTAGAACCCTTTCTCAATATTGTAAAATACAATTTAGTAGCACCATAAACTTTTTTTGAAATAGTTTTTTTGGGCTTCTCCACCTTTAATTTTTGACAGGAAATCTACACTCACCGGCCACTTTATTAGGTACCCCATGCTAGTAACGGGTTGGACCCCCTTTTGCCTTCAGAACTGC
>NC_048411.1:13913673-13943264 GCF_013103735.1 Etheostoma cragini | reverse complement strand
GTGATTGGCTGCTTAGAAATTAAGTGTTAACGAACAGTTGGACAGGTGTACCTAATAAAGTGGCCGGTGAGTGTACATGAGAAAGGGATGCAGTTATGCAGGAAATTGTCACAGCTCGGATTCGATACCTTGACCTCTGCGTTGAGAACTAAACCTTGACATATATGCACGCCAGCTCTATCATGGCCACAGTACCATAAAGTTCAACAAGCTTCATGAAGATATTTTACAGATTTATTATACTGCAATAGTTTTGCAGATTGCAGTTTGTTGTATAATTTCTCCACAAGATGAAGTGTTTGTTTGTTTGCAAAATTAGAACTCAGTCTTGGTGCAAATGTTTATACGGCAGGTAAGTGCAGTAATGTAGACTAATACCGGTAAATACAGTCGAATAGTGTTAGTATCTGAACATGGAGATTCAATTTATTCTAAGGTTTGAGATAAGGGTTGTGAAATAAAAGCACAGCATGATTTGCTAGAGAACATAGCTTTTATTGTATATATGTTCAAAAGCAGCACAGTCTGCAATCCCTGTGTTTTATGTTTCTAACAATATTCACAGGGGCATCATTTTGCAAATATTTCTTTATATATTTTCCCACTTATGGACCTGGTAGGCCCTTCACAATAATATACACAGCTTCCTCCACATACATTTGATTACCTCCATAAAATGGATGAACAGAACTTACAAGAGTGATACATTCACATTTTTCTTCAACAAAAATCTGAATATTGCCATCATTTTCTGCCGGAAACATTTACAGTAAGAACACAAAAGAACAGAAGTTTTCTCACATACATGCAAGTTTTTACACACACACACAAACGCACACACACGCACACGCACACACACACACACACACACAAACACACACACACACACACACACACACACACACACACACACACAGAGTAGTAGTTGAATAGGGGCTTGAAACTAAAGACACACAGAGATGTATAACAGAGATACAGTGGATGGACTTATCGTTTGGACAAAATAGGAGACACATGAGTCAATCAAGGAGCTTATACACATATTAACCGGAAGTCCACCAATATCAGCTTTGATATCTACATTATTTACACCCAAACATACAGTACTCTCTCTTACACACACGCACGCATGCACACACACACACACACACAGTACATTTAAGCAATATCCCAAATACCTCAAACAGAACAGGTAATATCATTTCTCCCCAATATAACACAACAGGTGGATCTGCCACTAATTATGGTTTTAGCTCATCCAGAAACCTACAGATTAATCCTTCTGTTTTTCTTCACTCAGTGCATTTATTTATAATACTGAATGTGTGCAATACTTTTGCCTAAAAAGATTGAAACTATATTGTCAAAAAACACCTGTTGCGCAATAGCAGCACACTTCATAATTTATTTCCAACTGAGTTTACGAAGTTTGAGAAAAAGTTGGGTCCGTGGAAATGGATGCAGAGTACCACTTTGGAAGCCTTTTTGTTGTTGTTGAGTAGCCTAGACCGAGCCAAATGCAGCGCAAAGGGTAAACTATTTCTAAGCTGCAATAACAGATACCACATATCCAGAGAAAAGCAGGAGGACACAGGCTGTTAGCCACTGAAAATACAATCCACGGCCACGAATTAAACAAGACTGAGAGCAACTGAATTGTTAGGTTATGTATACTGTATCTGAAAATTGCCAATATCAATTCATTTGTAGAGGTACTTTATCACTGTTAAAATAGAAACGGGATGTTATCATTATCTTTAGCAGTATGCATTGATGTTCCAATGTTGAAAGAAAAGATACATAATAACCAGTACACCGCAGGTCATGTTTCCAAGTGTGAGATTATAACAATAATATATATTAATAATTAGTAATTTAATTTTAGACAAAGGTGTTGTTAAATCACAACAAATGACAGTGCTTAAATGTATTATATGCTTGTATTTGTTTTACTTTGTGTTGAATTTCTCCCCGATTATTTTATTATTTATTTTTGTTTAAGTGAAAAGACATTTTTTTCTAAAACATTTTTTATCACTGGTACCACCAATTAGCCCTCATAAAGAGGTGGTTGTTATTTACGGTATTACTTTGTAGATATGCTCGGTAACGTCACCATTTAATATCATTGTTTACCTGTTGGTAACAATTTGGTTGGAAACAACAATTTTCTTTTCAGGAGCGGTATCGCTTTTTTTGTCCAAAAAAGGGATGAGGTTTAAACCAAAAGTGAATTCACACTCTTATAAATTATTGTATTGGCCACATATCACACACACACACACACACACACACACACACACACACACACACACACACAAACACACACACAAAATGGCATGATTATTGTATCTATTTACTTCCTGTTCAGTTTCTGTCTGTTACTTACAACCTTTGGACACCACATGACTATGGGCAGACTGCTCCAGTTAAGGAGAGGCACATTTAAAAAAGGAAAAAAAAGGCCATTCAGTATTTTTAAAAGGAAGCAACGTGAAATGTCAATATCAACATCACTGCCACAAGCAAGATCCAACACCAAGCTAAAGGAGAGCTCATCATGGAAAGAGAGCTCATCAGAGAGCTTTTGTACAATAATACAACACACAGATGGGTACCTGAAGTAACAACATTTGGATAAAATCAATACTTCATAATTTCAACTTACACAATAACACAAAGCATAAGCAGAAAACAAAGCCTCAGATTCAACATACCATACAATTATTGGTACAAGAAAAGTTTTTCAATATGGCCTTTTTGAATTTTGGTTGGGTAGGCAATGCAAAGGGCTTGGCATCATAACTGAATTATCTATTTTGAAAAGGTTGCAGATGTCTGAGCAAATGTCATGTCGAGCAAAATACAGTATTGTGTGTCCAGTATGGTGCAAGTGCAGAAACAAAGAGAAGGTATATTCTAAGACATGTATTTGCACATAAAGCATATCTATGTGTGGGATTTTTCAAATTAGTGTTTATGTTGAATTTGTACACGCTTTCTACAACATGTCCTGTGTATGTGAGTCTTGTGGGCAAGACAGCTGTCATACAGCTGTGTCGTGTGTCTGCTCCGTCTGATCATCTATTCCCTATGTTGGCACACAGAAGGTTGGCTGTGCTCATTACAGCTTGTTTGTCACTCTTCTCCCCATCTGGCTTGTCTAAATAAGACTGTATTAATATTAAAGCCATGCAGTGACTCCACACAAGGTTTTGGCTGCAGCTGGAAGGGGCAACCAGTCACTGAACAAAACTGCACCAAAGTCTCAGTACCAAAACCTGTGCAATCTCTCCCCTCTGTCTCCAGATAATATAGTCACAAAATGACTGAGCTGATCATTTGCTAACAAGGAATCTAATGCTTTTGAGTTGTGTGATAAAGTAAAACACTGTGAGAAAGGTGTGTTGCTATCCAGCTTTACTAAGGTACACTAGCGGAATGTGATTAATAGTGTAAATTCAGTTTGTTTGAACCAAGCCATTTGCGCTCCTTGCTCAACGCCCCCGGGGCTTTCTCTCGGATTTACCCAGATTTATCCAGGTTTTATCCCAGCTGATGAATGCCAAGCCAGTGTTACATGAGGACATTCTCCCTGGTGTCAGGCAACCTGAGTGCAACCAGGCCTCCCCCGACGAGCACAGACGAGGCCATGAGGATGGGGATGGCCTTTGTGATGCCAACAAGAGAACCAAAAATCAGGTTCCCCAAGACTGCAGCCAGCTTGCAGAGAGCATTGCAGAATCCAAAGCCTGTTCCTCTGTGGGGAAAATGACCAAGGACAGGAGGAGGTAAAAGGTAGACGAGAGAGAGAAATGTGTTACAGTTGACTGAATCACCCCTGTGTGTTGTGTATATATCTGTCCACCTATGTACAGTAAATCCCTCCACAAGTCTAAACAACTATTTAAACCAGTATACAATTATCCATTGTATGTCTTCTCACCTCCTGACAGTAGGGAATGACTCAGTCGTCACCACATCCAGAGAGTTCCAGGCAGAGATGCTCAGGCCGTTGTAAAGGCACAACATGAAAATCATCATGGACTCACTGGTGCCGAACCACAAGAAAAAACAGCTGATGCCTGAAAGGACCATGGAGCCACCTGATGGACATACAAACACACAGAGCAAGAGTTAGCGCATGTGAAGCTCTTTTGACTTTTAATGTTCTACTGAATTATAGGGCCTAATTAGAATGACCTCTCATACTCAATGATGGATGCTACATCCATACCATGAAAGATTTCAACATCCTGCACTCGATGCGAAAAGCATAACATAAACATGAATCTCACTCTTATCCTCCATTCTTACCTAACATGGACAGACGACCAATTTTGTCCATGAGAAGGGCGGACACAATGTTGCCGGGCAAAACAGCCAGAGTCCCCAGGAAGTTGATGAAGTAAACCCAGTAGGCACTGTAGTCATCATCAAATGTCATCTGGCATCCTTTCTTGTTGTGTGTGAATGTGCTGTTGATCAACTCTGTGCCATCTATTAGCTTGGATTCATCAATGTCTGTCCAAAGAATACAAAAAAAATTACATTTGGCAAAAATAAAACAGTGTCCATCACAACACAGTATATGGTTGTCTTGTCTCTGAAAATGTTATTTGAGAGGATTATACCTGATGAATGTGAGAATCAAAAATGACAAAACATCCCACTTTAGCTATGTATTTATGTCAAAGAAATAGTTTAAAAATATAGAATCCTTATACCTCACCTGTGTTGAAGAAGAAAGCATCAATGAAAGTGCAGTTGCGGAAGAAGGAGCCCACTGAAGTCACATCATCAAAGTAGCAGTTACGAAAGGTAGAGTCAATGAAGGTGACGGACCTCAGCTTCATATTGATGAATCTGAAAAAGTACAGTTACATTCTGTTTTAAATATTCTATCATAGTATAATAGTCAATCCATCCACTTAGCCTGCTGATAAGTATACTTGTCCTACCGGTCATTGATGAACAGGCCATTTTGGTGTATCTGGTTCTCCAAAGTGAAGTTGAAAGTGAAGTCTTCAATGCGTTCATTATTGTGCAGCTTCACTTTGGAGGCATAATCATCTGCCTGGAGGTGTTTGATGACATCAGGGAACCAGACTGACAGGCCATAATAGCTGCAACCACAAGGATACAGGGATCAAGGACATCAAGATTTGATCAATTTATCAGTCAAAATATGTTGATTTTTATTCTGAAATCTGATAAAAACGTGGACAGATACATGCATACATGTGCGATCAGACAGTAGAAAACCAGGATACACTTGTGGTTTCTGTTTAATTTTAAAGACTGTTTTCAGGGTGTTTTTAATTGCTGGCTACTTTCACTCCTCCTTTCAGGCCACAGACTGATTTTGAGACCTCACAACTTCTGCACAGCAGAGAAATCAAAACGACAGAGATGCAATGTGGTCTCAATCCTGACTGCCTTATGCTTTTATCTGACGGGACTAATTAGACTTGTCTGATTTTTTTATGACACAAATGACATCAGGAATAAGCTCACCCAAATGACAACGTGAACCAAACTATAGCTAGTCTCATCATGTTTTCTCTCATAGGGTAGTTGAAGCACTTCATGAGATTCAGATAGATCTAAAGAGAGATAAGAGACTTAGTATACACATCATGTGATCAAAAGACAAATTTAGGGTTGAGGCAGCGGACAGGAAAAAAAAATGTATAACATAGAAAGACAAACGATTACCCCATGTATTTCAGTCTTTATTCTGAAGAAAAACTTGGAAACTTGGTTGCCAGACTCTGACTCCATTTCCACCAGTTCATCCATCTGTTTGGGGATCTTAATCCTGTTTACCTAAGAAAGTAATCAAGAAGTTCAATCATGATCACAGTACAACACAATACTCACATTCAACATTCATTTATTGTGATTACCTAAGCAACATCATGGATGTTACTCGTATTATGGCTTTTCACGTTTTCATATTTGATTATATTTAGTTTGACACAAGATTGGAAGCACATGAAAACTGTAAAGAAAATCAATGTAAACAGTGTATGCTACTGTACATGATCAATTCAAGAAACATGTTGACTAAGAGGCTTTCCCAAAGTGCAACTCACGAAGCAAATAAGCCTGAACGACACAAAACAGCTTTCAGAAGCTTCATAATTCAGATATGATCCTGTACAGTCAAAGCGGTGTCCCAGCGGTGGCAGAATATAAGCCTCTTTGCTTCCTTAAGCATCAGGAAACCCAGCCAAGGCAGTGCACAGCAGAAACAAACACTCACGGTGAAGACTTTCTCCGGTTGCCCACGCGCTCGCATGTTGGTGTCGTGGATCTGTTTGAGGATCATCCAGGCTTCATCATGCTTCCCCACCTGACAGTAAAAAAAGCGGAAAAAAGAGAGAAGATAAATTTATGGGATCAGCACTGGTCTCGCTTACTCAGAAAAAAGCAGCACATCCACATTTGCTAATACTGTAGAGGAATATATTCCTTTTGATTTTTCCAAGATCAGCCAAAATGATGCAAGTCACGACAACTGACTCATTTTACTTCAAAGAGTAATTATCCTGCAGCAGCAAACCTACTGTCACAAATCTCCAGGCTTTTGTTTGCACATATAAAGCCTCCTACAGGAGTTTTATATGACTCACACAGTTTGATCTTATTAAATCTGTTGGGAAATATCCAAGTACTCTCAATTTACCTGATGTACTATTCTACAGTTGTTGAATATAACAACAGATAAGCACGGACAGTGGGTGACAATGACACAGCATTCTTGAAGATCCAACTGTTGCAGCAGATTCATGAGGGATTAATACAGTTTCAGTGTGAATACTTCTTAAGCTGTAATTATTTGGAAAAATAGCATTACCTCGAGGTAGAACCTGGGACTTTCAGGCATGAAGGTAAGTGCCACCACAGCACACACACAGGGCAGGGCACAGACGACCACAAATACCCTCCAGCTGTGAAACTGGTATGCTGAACCCATACTGAAACTCCAACCTGTCAACAGTGGCATACAACACCAATGACAATCAGATGGATGACATGCCGGAAAGGGAAAGAAATGCATTTGAATACTTGATGAAAACATGACACATGACATGCTTAATTTTTATTGTCTTTCAGACACTGCTCCAATAGTGGGTAACATTATGTTGGATGCCAATAAATTGTATAATGTTTAATATGTTACATATGTCTGATGTTTTCTTATTGAATGTTGTCTTTTTGTCCATGCAGCTTATCCATGTTTGCACATTGTCAAGAGTTTGTCAAGCATTGGTAATTATCTCATGTTAATCTGAAAGCTCGCAAATCCAAGTGCTGCCAGATTTACTCAAATGCTATTTACATACTATGGCACTACTTTCGACCTGGCTGTATTATTCATTATTCAGAGTTAATATTTAGACTTAAAGCCCTATTTCATTTACATTACATGGTTCATCTTTTGTGTGGCATTGACTTTATTTTGCTAATAAAGATATATGTTGCTGCCTTACTATAATGTAAAATATTCAAGCGATCCTGAAAATAATTATTTTTATGCGAACAAAATTACTATTAATTTCTTTGGTCATAAATGCTTGGTTCATTAATCAGACCACAATTGTGGTCTTATGAAAATTTGTATTGTGAAATATACCCTAATGCTCAGTGCACAATTTGAAGGCAGCAGGTGGCTATTTAGCCAATCTTCAGCTCACATGGACATGATAAAAGAAACTATGATTACTTAAGGTGTCAAAATGATGCTTTGAGGAAGCAGTGACTTAGTGTACTATCTTATCAGAGGGGGAAAGGGCTAATCGATCTGAGAGGCTAATTATAAATGTTGTGTGTAAGACTCATAATCCAAACACAAAGCGACTGCAAGTAAAAGATGGCTTTTTAAATGAGAGCGCTCGGCAGCCGGAGCAGAGTGATATTGAAGCTCCGAGATGAATGGCTCTGCAAAGGGAGCTGAGAAGAGTGCACAGGGATGGGTTAATTGAATGTGTAGGAAAGGAATTGAGCATTTTCTGCTAAGTTAAATCTCGTTGCACCTGATCTCAGCCCACAGGCACTCTCCCAGACTCATCAATCATTTTAACATGCACACACACACAAATATACACACACGCAGAGACTTATACACTCTGACAAAAGGGGGAGATGCAGACAAAAAACTTGCATTGGCAGAGAAAATGCAGATGACACTGACACGACAAACATAACGCCAAACTCACACCCACACATATGCACATGTAAATACACAAACCTACATTCAGGAAACCTACTAAGGACATTACAGTATTGCTGTAATTTAAAGAGTTTATTGTTTGCAGTGTACAAAACCTACATAAAGATACATGTTATATAACCATGTACAGTATATGTAAGTATGTAGTTACATAAAGCTTGTGACGGTAACTCAAATAATAGCTTGAGAATACAGTATATATAAACTATTGCCAGGACCAGCCAGGATGCAATCACAAATGTACAATGACTTGTACATGTAGATCTGTATGTGTTCTCTCATTCACTCCATTTTTTTGATTTTTTTGGGAGGAAGCACAGAAAGGGTTTGCCGTGTCGGTTGTGTCCTCCCACGTTCCACAACATATCGTGCTGCATGGAGATGCTGCTCCAAAGGGAGTAGCACCATTATCCATCAACAGGCGTAGGAGGGGAGTCAGGGAGTGGGGAGGGGGTTAACACTAATGGTTATACCAGAAAAAGGCTGCTCGAAATTAATCTCACAGCATATTCAAATCTGGCTTTGAAAGCAATTCATATCAAAATCTAAAAACACCCATTTTCAAAGGGGAGTGGGCATCTGTAAGTGGTGTAAATCCATCCCAGAAGAGACCAGACCAATGTTAAAAAAAAGACAATTGGAAAAAATAAAGCAAAAACTGCAAAAGGAAATAAGTCATGATTGGCTTTTACTTTCATAGTGTCTTTTGTTGGGCAGTGAGAGTGATGACTTTTGTAGACAACGTCTCGCCTGTATGTATTTCCGCTTTCCTAGAGTCAGTTTATTTATTTCCTTGCCTGTCTCCGTGTGTGTGTGTGTGTGTGTGTGTGTGTGTGTGTGTGTGTGTGTGTGTGTGTGAGTGTGTGTGTGTGTGTGTGTGTGTGTGTCTATTTGTCTGGACTAAATCAGAGTTAGACACAGGAGTAAAGAGAGAAAGAGACAGAGTAACATGGAGAAAAAGGGAAGGAGTTGTTCAGCAGAGATTTCCTTTTCTACAGAAATGTAGCGTGGCTTCCTGCCCCTTAGGGTTACTGTTTTACCCACGCCATTGGAAATCTCATTACAGGGATTATGTACATACAGTAATTGATTAAGTTTCTGGATGAATGACTCAGAAGTGCTATACTACTCCCAGGCCTAGATACGATAGATAGATAGATAGATAGATAGATAGATAGATAGATAGATAGATAGATAGATAGATAGATAGATAGATAGATAGATAGATAGATAGGGAAGAATTATGGATGGATTCAGACAGTACAGACAGATATTAAGATTTTAAGAGCTTTAAAAATAATTTGACATTTTGCCAGGCTAGCTGTTTTCATTTGTTTCCATTGTTTATGCTAAGCTAAGCCAACCAGCTACATGTACACTATACAGATATGAGAATGCTGTCGTGGTTTACAGAAAGCCCAAATCATATAATGCCTTTCAAGTAGTAGAAACATAGGAGTTACAATTAATTGGCAACTAAATGAAGTCGACTGGAGGGTAGTTAATCTTTAATCTGTGGATCTGAGCGGTGTCTAATGAGGTTACACTCGTGGTGGGCTTTCTTGGCCGCAAGTAAACTCCTCAAACTCTTCTGTCAATGTAATGAGGATCTGTGCCGAGCAGACCTCCTTTAGGGCCCCAGCTGTGAGTCTGGCAGGGGGCTTTTGGGAGACATTAGGAGTCAGCGAGTGGAGAAGATAAATGAGAGCCCTAATGGTGTTAAAAGCTAGTGTTGAGGCACTTGTATCATAACCAATCTCTGGTACCTTTAGGCTTCATTCAAAAGAGATAGAGGTATCTCTGCATGAGGCATTTTGGCCCGCACATTGTAGTGCTGTTGGTTGCAGACACTGCAGCACTTTAGGGAAAACGTAAACACTACTGGTGAGCACTGGAGTATGCAAGACACGTAGTTCCCTCTGAGAGAAAGAGAAGCAGAGTGGTAGTGAGTGTCAGAGAGAATAAGAGCAGAGTAAGGACACTACCTTCCCTTCTATGTGATATCAGCAGTTCTGACAGCAGAGTTTCGTCGTGAAGACTCGTTATGGTTTCAGAGGATTTTGTGAGTCCTTCACTAACTACAGCTGAAGAAGATATACAGCTGTATTTTTGCATCTCTTTGAGTAACATGTGTGTGTCTGTGTGTGTGTGTGTGTGTGTGTGTGTGTGTCTGTCTGTGTGTGCGTGGGGCGTGGGGCGGGGGGGTTAAACCCAGATGACCGCTTACAATGTCAGATGTTATTGCCTTCAATTTCCCTTGAAGAAGACCTGTATATGGCTGCATCCCAGTACAACATCACCCATGCCACTTACGGCAACACACACACACACCCGCACGCACATGCGCACACACACACACACACACACACTGTCTCTCCCTTACTGACGTCACAGGTTGGCTAAAGCATGGTCTGGCCATAAATTACCTCTAGCTGTATCTTTGTCCTGTTAGAGCAAGGAGAAAAACCTAATTATGCTTGATCAAGAAGAACACTCTGCAGAGACAGAGAATGGAGAGAGAGAGGAGAGGTAATAAAAGGAAGGACAGAGTTAGACAGAGAGATAGGGAGAGTACAAAACAGGAGGAGGGGGGCAGTAAAAGGTAGGGAGAGTAGGTTAAAAAAGCAGGGAAGAAATAAAAAGAATGTGAGTAGGAGAAGAGGAGGTGAAGAAAGCTCATTCATTTCATCCTGTATCTTTTCATGATGAGTGCAGCTGATATCTCATGTGGTATTGTCATAAATCACAGCTTTCTCTCCCCCGCAGGCCCACCCTCACACTTTCTGCATGCATCTGCTCTATATTATCCATGCGTATGTTAATCTCTTAACGTAAACCTCTGCCTTTCACAGCCTGCACCCACTCAGAGCTTGTAGGTGATTGAGTCCCATGGCAGGGAAACACTTGCACCTCAAACCATGGGAAAGCCTTCAAGTTTTGTCACATTGCCAAGCTACTCATCAGTTCTATAAAAACTGTAATTCTGTCACAGCTTTTACTGAATTCAACGTTTTTACACTTTATAGTTGGCCTTTTCTATTTATTAAGAAGCACAATCCCTAGCCTAGCAAAATAGGCAGTATTTTCTAACCGATAAACTCACCATAGTGTGGTATGATGGCCCAGGCCATAGCAGATGCATAGATCTCTCCAATCATCCAGAACATACACAGCCAGCTGAGGTGTTCTCCTCTTTTCTCCCTGGACAACACCTCTGCAAAGAAGGAGAAAACGATGGGCACAGCACCTCCTATCCTGCAAGAACCAGGGAGAATTTGGAAGTTAGAAGGAGTAGAGGGAGAAACAAGGACATGTGTTTGCACTTATAATTGCTTTTACATCTGAATCCCTCAGTTTGTGGCCTTTTTTTGGTTCCTGTCAGTCAAACTTTGAAAATTGTAATTTAATCAAATGTTAAAATTCCTACAGAGTCTATTCAGCCTTTAAAAGGTTTTTCCGGGATTTTTTCCAATAAAATAGAATAAACTGAAGGTTCATTACTAAAACATCAAAGGAGACCAAATAAGCAAAAAATAAGCACAGCCAAGCATTTTTGTCCCTCAGCGCCAATTTCTGAATGATTCAGAGACACGGGTCATGTTGGCAGTTTGGACAGCCTTTTCAATTACTCTGGAGGTCTCTGGGGAGAATGGTGCAGATGCAATTACTGAATTAGCTCTTAAAGGAACAGTTGCCAAAGACAAGGACATAATAAATCTCATTCTACACCATGTTTCTATCCATAAAGAGGTCTGTCTCTGGTAGAGTTAACATTTTCACAAACTCTGAAACACATAAGAGATGATTACAAAAGCGTTCATTATTATTGAAGTTTTCTTTATGGAGTGAGAATGTCACTGGCTATATCTTGGACTGGCTGTTCATAGTTGTTACTGCTCTGCATTGCAGCTGTAATAGAAAATTACATTTGGATAGACAGACAGATAGTAAACCATCTGGTAGAAGAGTCCTAAACTACAAACTTTCTGTGGAAGAGTAAGAGAGAAAACAGGCTTCACGTAAGCATGACAGGACATTTCTTTCATCTCTTTTCAACGACTTTAACAATTACTCAGTGGAATCTAAAAAGGCAGTAACAATTGGGAGAGACAGAGACATACCTACAGAAATACTCCTTAAATAGATTGTGCCTCACAGAGATGGATGGAGCCCTGGTGCATACGTTGATTTTGGACATACTGTATACTTTTTTTATGTTCAGATAGTGTGACAACGCTGTTGCCAAAGAAGGAGATTTTCATAGTGTGTCATAGTGTAACAATTTGACTTGACTTTTCCCAAATCGTTTAAACGGATGGCTTGTCGTCTTAGTCAGCCCTAGAATGACTTCCACGTTATCAGACTTACCCAAAGCCCGCGATGAGACGGCAAAGGAGGAAGAGGCCGTATCCCTGAACAAAAGATGACAGGAAGGCAAAAAAGCCATTCGTGGACATGCAAATGAGGAGGCACTGTCTGCGGCCCACTTTGTCAGACATCCCTCCCCAGAAGAACGCTCCAACCATCATCCCCAAGTAAACAACACTGCCTGGAAAGACAAGGGGAGAGAAGGGTTTGATTGATGTTTGTCTTAACGTACAATACATTACCTCACAACTCTGTATGTGCACATGTCCATATGAGGTTGTATATTTTGGTGTCTCAGACCACACAAACATTTTAGGAGTTTATCTCATTGGTTACCTTATGGAGATGGTGTTAGTGCCAGTCCTCTCATCAGGTTTTATCTAATGAGTTTCCTCCTGCAGACTTTTCTCACATATGATTCATTAGATCATTTTCACAAAGCTCTTAAAAGTGTTCTAAGGGATGTTGGGTGGCGTTACTTTTGTTGACATTCAAAGTATTTTCAAATAAAAAGAGACCTTCTTGCTTCTCCCTCCTACTCATCCCATCCCCTCCCTTCTGTGCTTCCGCACACTAACCCATCAACCCCTTAATCTTTCATGTCGGTTATTGGCTGGAACACTGTTCGTGTATGCTTTGTGTTGCAGGTGGGCACAGTTTATTTTTGTTGCGGTTTGAAGACCCTGGGTGTTGTACAGAGACCATAGTGGATAGTAAGGAGATGTTTGCTCTGTGTGACAACAAATGTTGTGGCCTAAAACATGTGTGACATTGCTTAGAGCACCTTTAAGGGACACCTGCAATAACCAAGTTTTAGTAACTGGGAAGCAGAGGAAACAAGCTGTGAACACAGCACTGACATATTTTTCCCTTAACAAACTTAACGTAGCAACCCCCTCACCTCCCTCCTCAAAGCCACCCAACACTGACACTTAGCCAAGAAGTGTTTTAGAAATCATGTCCTCTAAATGTGCAGTTGCTGGCAAATGGTGGTATCAAATATAATATGGAGCAACATTAAGCATGCGCCTCCAGTATCGCTGAATGTTTGTCAGTAAAATGGAAGTTTTGGTGACTGACTGACTGACATATGCAATGTTGAACCTATAGATCATCATGCCATTTAAAAAAAGGGAATAATATACTTCTGTCAGATGTTAGTGCTGATATCACTCAAAATGTTTTATAGCTAAACACACACAATCCCCAGGTGACATGTTAGACAAATACATCTAATAAGAACAGATTGCTACATGTACAATTTCTATAGCATCCCTGCTACTCTGACTGGATCCTTAAAATTGGAGCACTGACTGATGACAATGAACCTCACACCCTTTTTAAAAAGCCTCTGCCCCAGTTACACTCTAACATTGATAAGTAAATACAGTGTGTAAAGACTGAAAACAAGCTCTGATCAATGGGGAGAAAAATGTGAACAGTAATGTTGTGTGACTTTACAAAGGGGCCTCTGCTCTCTTTTAATCTCTCTCATCACAATTGGGATCAATGCTCCAACAAAACAGCATTGATTTCTCTCACTGATCATCATGATTCTGCTCTGGAGAGAGGAGCCCATTATTACCGCTTTAGTCTACATTGTATGTGGCATCGTGTGGTTAGCAGCCTGAGCCTTCATGAACATACCTGGTCTGCTGCAAAAAGCAACTCCAACTGGATTTGTCTCCGTTTACAATTTCTTTTTAGGTTTATGTTCCAGACTTAAACCCTTTAGAGTTTACTATAATATACAGCAATATCGTTTGCCTTTATAAATATCCAGACATATGCAGACAGAAGAATGGAATGTGAAAGTTGTAGTCAAGTATGGAGTGTTATGACTCAGCAGTGGGGACACTTTGTTCATCCCATTACAATAATCTTAATAGTAAGATGCATTTCTTGTCTGTAATGTCTGCAGTCAGGTCTCTTCTCCTCTGCTGTGAGCAGATATCTGTTTGACTCTCCCTTTTCAGGGGTCAAAACCCGGCAATCTATCACATTTGGCAGCCATCTAGATACACCTCCTGAAGGCACCATAAATTTAATTCTAAATTTGACGAAAGTCTTTAGTCTATGCACAGTTCACTTTTGCTTCATTAAGAAAAAGGCTAGCTAAATGGTTCATACTGATAGGAAATACCCAATGGCCACCTATTTAATGCATCCAAACATCCAGAGGCCTTTTCATTTAGATTGGGCCCTCAATTTTCCATAAAGACAATGAACAGTTTTTTTTGTTTTTTTTGTAGAGATACTGGCATAACATCTGATTTCTACTACTTTAATGCCCTTTAAAAAAACACAAGAGCAATAAAACGATTGACTAATTAGCACATCCCTCCCAGGACAGTCGATTACGTAATGAATTTATTGACGTTCCGTCCGACTTGCTGCACGGTATCTCTAAGCATGACATCAGCAGTGCCCGCACCAGCAAAGAGCAGAGTGGTGTACTGTAATGTAATAAAACCCAAAAATAGCCGACATTATGACGTCTGTCTCATCACCAAAAGACCACAAGGTAGTTTGGGTGGCATTAACCTGTCATGTCTGAAAATGATGGTTCATAGTTGATTCTGAGCCACCCCCCACCCCCAGTGTGATGTCAGAGTGATACAGACCAATTTTCTGTAGCTTTAAAACTCAAACTAAGCAGTTACTACACTGCAGAAAAATCATAGGTTGGAAAGCCTTTCACAGGAACCGTTACACCGACAAGACAGACACACTGAGACATTCTTTACAACCTGTTCTAGCTGAACGATGACTGTATTTAGCCGTTAGTAACAAGCTAATAGCTTTTTCTCTTCACATTTTTAATCATTTTTAAAAAGAGGAATAAAATGTTGACATCAAAAATGATCCCTGACATGTATCCCCTTATTGGATGACCACATGTAGATTATGTTTTCTATGTATGCCTTTGTCAAAATACACAGATCTTTCAAAAAACAACTCAGAATCAGTTGTTGTCCAGAAAAACAAGATGATCATTTACATACTAAATGTAGGCAATGCATCGTTAACTTTGCTGAAATTGTTTTGAACACAGGCTGAGTTACACGTAGGTGCCCCAGGGAGCACTTCTAGTTCACAGTCATACATTAACATTTTGAAGCCTGTATGGGATTTTCTGTTTTTAAAGGAAACAGGTTGAGAGTTGTGAAAATGAGGGTCTCCATTAAAACATTGTTTTAAAGGTTATCTAGTGACCAACATGTGTTTTTTTTATGTGTTTTTTTAGTAAATATAAGGATGAAATGGGTATTTACTTGGGTGTAGTTAATATTAATGTTTTTCTCAAAATGTGTTCATTATAACTCAACATTATTGTAAAGATTGTGCATCGTGGATTTATTATTTATGTGCTCCCAGTGAATACGCACTATTAACCAATTGTGTTTAGTAATCCACTTTAACGTATGACACACATCCCCCATTAAATGTTTCATCATTTCATTAGACTGATGGTCGGGCTACATCTATCAGTCAATACTGAAAGCATTGGAATTATATGGTCGGACCGCAAGAGCTTCAACCAGAGTGTTCTTATTGATGAAACCCTTTTCATTAGTGCTATCAGCCAGTAGGCTACTGCCGTGCCATTGATTTAGTAAGGCTATGACTGTAGGTCTTTTCTCAGGCCTACAGACTAAGAAGAAGGATACAATCGACAGACTTCAGCTCAGTTCAGCTGAAATTCAAGACCAAACATTTCAATCTGAAACTGCAGAGGGATGAAATGTAAAGACTCTATACCGGAGTAATGTACACTTTCTGAAGCACTGATGAGACACATGCTTGAATGCAAAACTCCTTGAATGGATGCCAACTGGTACAGACGTTTCACCACAGTGTGAAATGCAGCTGAATTTGGACTTGATGACCCATATCGACTCTGAGCACCATCAGAAAATGACAGGGTGTCAGGAGACCTCTCAGGCTGAAGCAAAAGGTTTTGCCCCATGACACTTTGTTGGGATGTCAAAACACATCTCCAGGAATGGTTAATATTCAGCAAAATCCCAGGCTCACTCTAAACACAAAACAAATTCCAAGGTATAAGATATGAAATGTGAAACACACCCATACACACACCCATACACACACACACAGGACCAAACAGTAAAAGTCAATAACCGATTCAAATATTACAAATGCATTTAACCTCTTTTGGTGTAGCTACTGTAAACCAGCCACTGGGGAACTAGATGAGGAAGGGAAGATAAAAGAAATTTCATATTTTCACAGGAGCAAGCAAAAACGCAAGACGATGAAATATGTGAGCAGCAGAAGAAAGAGCAAAAGCAATGAAGGGTGGGTCACAAAAGACAGAAAATGATAATGAGGGAGGAGAGTTCAGTAATTGCAAGATAGGGCGAGAGAATGAGAGGGAAGAGGGGAGGAAGGGGAAGGCCCTGGTAAACTGTTTTCTGTCCTGTCACATCCAGAGGAGCCCCCTGAGAGCCGTGGGAGCGCTGAGCTGCATCACGACCTCTTCTCTGATTTCATGCTTTGATGCTCTTCGCTCTTAGCGCTGCAAACTGCCACGATGTTGCGCAAAAACACCCGTCCTGTTTTATTCATAATGATGAGACAATCATACAACAGCGTGGCTGGCGCTACAGTGACGCTGTGGTAACTCTCCCAGTTAGATATAGTCCTACACATTCTCTCTGTTTTTCTCAATCTCTTCATTGCTACTTTGATCTCATCTTATCTCCTCTCCTCGTCCCTAAGCTCTCCTCCCCTTTTGTGCCTCTCTTCCCGACCTTTTTTCTATTTCTCTTTCTCTCAGCTTGAGTTCTTTCCTATTGTTTTCCCCACTTCTCATTTTCCTTCCTGATTTCTACTCCTTTTCTCCCCTCAGCACTTCTCATCCTTTCTTCTCCTCTGTGCTTCCCTCTCATTTATTTGCAGTAGTTTCCTTTTTTGCTCCACTGTCATCAGCTCCTTTAAAGTTCGCAGCGTGTAATCACATTTGTACTACATCGTGTCAGTTTGATCGGATTCATGCCTCCGTCTTTTGCCACCTCCGCAGGAAAAGAGATTTTTTTGTCATATTTAAGTCGAATCAGTGGGGGCAGGATTTCAATGAAAGTAACCCATTGTAGGGCTTAGAGTGAAGGGTTTAAAATGACTCACTCAGCATCAGTAATGATACAACCTTCATTTCCGTAAAAGACTGTGGATAATTTGCATGAAATATGTGATGCCATGAACCCCTGGTAAGAGCAAGCAGTTAGACATTGTTCGCTTGTGGCTGAAATTGCTGGTGGCAGCAGGTTTGGTCCATGTGCATAAAAACACACATGCACTCAGTCCCATCACACACTCCTACCCTCCTCACCCCCAGACACATACACACACACACAAACACACACACACTAACTCAGTCTCCTACACAATGTGAAACTGCACAGTAGTGTAATCTCTGCAGTGATGCTGCGATTTTACTGCAGTTTAGCCATGCTCAGCTGCCCCTGGACTACACAGCCCCACACAGCTTGTCATCTGGTTCCTACAGATAGGAAAAAAGAGGGTGAACGACGGGAAAAGAAAAGAGACAAAGAAGGAGAAGTACTGTGGAAATGGAGCTTGAGAGGAGACAGAGAGTGAGGCTGTACACAAAGAAGCCCAAGAAAGGTACAAGAGATCAGAAGACAGGGAAGCAAGGGTAAAAAGAAGATCAAGTAGAGCGGAAACAAGAAAGGAGGGGGAAAGTATGGATGGCAGAGAGGGAGAGGGATCTTAAATGAAAATGAGGAGAGCCCAGTTGAGAGAGTCAGAGAGAGAAAAGAGGGGAGTTTCAGCAGGGAAACGACAGCCTGAGAGAATACATAAGTAATGATAGGTTGATGCATTCCCATTGTCTGTTGTGTCTGAGATGATAGCTGAGTCTTTCCCTCACGCTGTTGGTGTACTGATACCACCAATCTCAAAACCCTCTGCTCCCATTCACCCACACCTCCCTCCCCATTACTCCTTTCTAACTTGGCGATCTCTCTGCTTTAAAGCTGTCCCTCCTCCTCTCCTGTCCCCCTGTTCATCCCACATAGTGCATCTTAAAGTGCTTTCTCCCTCTCCTGATTCCTTCCTACATCATCCAAAGTATTTCAACCCCTCCTACCCCAACTCTCCATCCTTCATTCTCATGTAGCATCAAATATGCCTGCGTTATCGGGATACTGGTAGGACCAAAATGAATTTTGTAATCTAATCAACATTTTAGTCATCCATCCAATTCTGGCCTTTACGTTTCTCATACTGCATTATCCCATTACACTCAGCTCAGTCCGTGCAGCTTGCCTCCACCTGTTATGTGGTTTTAATGGAGCTGCACAATGCAACTACGACGGGAGTCCAGCTCAGGTGGAACTAACCAAACACAGAAACACAGAAAGGATAGATTTCTAAACCATGTCATTTAAATGTTCTTACAATGTGAATTGAAAATTCCAGTAAAATAATTTCCTCTATACTGTGTGGTCAAGTACTTTTCAAACTTATCTGAAAACCATTAGTTTTTTTGGGGACTGAAAAGCCTGTTCCACTTTTACAGCTAACTTGACAGCTATTGTTGGAGACAGCCACGTGTCACCTCTGAAACGCATGGAATTATCATCCACTTCTTTCCACCTGCCAGTCAGTACATTTACATGAATATAAGAAAGCAGGTTACTTGTGTTAACAATCATTTATGTAACCCGGTTACTGTAGATCTGTGTATACATGGCAGGCAAGTAATCCAATTTGTCCTCTACTTTTGTCGTTATTTTGGAAGCATTGCGTATTTCAGCTGTAATAGTGATACAATGAAAGTGCACAGTTTACAATTAGTCAAGATTTGCTTTGGAGGCCATTTTATTGACTTCTAGAAGATAATTTGAGTTAGTTCCATAATGTTTAATAAATCTATGACTAGAGGGTGTAAAGGGAAGGGAAGGAAAGTTTGGGGTCCCTTACTGGAGCTGCTGCCCCCGCGACCCGATAATGGATAAGCGGTCGAAGATGGATGGATGGATGGATAGAGGGTGTAATGCAACGAATCTAGTAAGATTCACTACTGCAGCAGCAGCAGCAAGGCTATGAACCCTTACTGCCGGGTGGGTAGCCTACAGTGGGGTAGTATTATGTATTGTAGTGAATGTACTGTACTGTATATGTCTGTATATATATATATATATATATATATAGGCCAGAATGGCCTTTTGGGGGGGGGCATTTTATAGTGGGGGGTCTGGCTGTCCTCCGCCATGGAAGTTCAGAGCATCAACAACTTCCTTTCCTTCATTCTGACCCCTTTTTATGCAGCAATTTGCAGTGTAATTACCTTTATATAGTCTATGTAAAGAAGAAAACATAGATGACAATTCAAAATATATAAAAATTATAAAGAAAAGTATGTTGATAAGTGTTATTGGACCTTTTTTAGCGTATCACGTAGACTACATTATTGTTGGTCTAGCCCTCTGAAAGCTATTCTTTATATCCACCAGCCCACCACGAAGAGGACATCTTATTAAGGTCTGTCAATGCAACATAAGAACTTGTTGTCCTGCTATGTTAAATACAGCATATACTGTATATATATGAAATACATAAAAAATGAGACTCCTCTAATTAAATTCATCAACAAACTGGCTGATGTTTAATGCTGCAATAAATTATTGCCATGGCACCTGTGAAACACCAACTCACTTTGTTTTGTTGGCTATAATTAAGTGTAATTACTCTGGAAAACTCCAAATGGATACCAACAAGGTCATAGTAATCATGTAGGCTCTATATGCTGAGACATGCACAACCACCCACCCACCCATACACACACCAATCATATTCACCTCAACAGGGGGGAGCCTCCGGGCAATCAGTGGGAGAAAGGAGAGGAAAATGGGGGAAGGATGGGAGAAGAAAAGAGAGGCACACAGAGAATAGAGGGTGAGAGAGAGGGACAGGGGGTGAGGGTTGGAGTCACGAACAAGGAGAAGCAGAGTGTAGAGCGTGAATGCCTGCAGGACTTTGCTCGGTCAGAGAGGAAGAAAAGAGTTTGCATGGATACTTGGAAAGAGAAAATGAAGGTGCATCGTACGTAACATCCTGAGAGGATTTTAAAGTGACAACCCCACACAGGCATATGTTAACAAACTCTTTTATCATGTAAAAAGTACGAAAATTAAAGTATGATAATAACATATGTTATATATGACATTGGTGTTATTAATGCCTTATCAATTTTGCATGTGTCACTGTGGCAGTTAGTGTCTAAGGGCTGTGTACCTGAAACAATGTCCTCGCCACTCTGGTACTGACACGGTGAGTCAGCCCCTGTACACAGTCTGTGATGATGGATTATACACCTGCAGCCACAGGGACTGCAGGGAGTCCTCAACACAGAGGACAGGAACACTAGCTACCCTCTCAATCTAGACACAGAGACCAGTGGACCGCAACACCTCATCTATGTGAAACACAACTAGGATAAAGTGAGACACGTATAGTACAAACATGCAAGTACAAAAGTAGTGTGACCCTTCTTTTGTTTAAGTTGCATACTATGTACTAATTCAAACATTGATATCAATATGTAGCATGTTTATGCTAGCAAAAGTAAGTAGGCTTACTTAGTAAAATAGTTTTCATTTGGATGTGGTTGTGTCTGCATTATTAAATACAGTTGCAGTGTACAGAATACTCTTAGTGAATACTATTTAACACGTACAATGCCTTACAATTACCCCTTTACATCCTAGTTTGCAGGTGTCCAGACCACCATAAAAAGAACTCCTCTGTCAAAAACATATTTTTAGATCAAATAGTTAAAATCATTCATTGATGTTTGCTAGCATGGGTTACCACTAGCACTGGTTGGTTTTCCATCGTACTGATTTTTCTCCTTGAGAATAACAAGGCCCTTAACAGTATGTGACATTTTGAAGAGTGTGGGGATATTGATTAGTTACATAAAGGGCTATTACATGTATCCTGCCTGTTTGTTCCACAAAGTTTTTGCACTTCTGCAAAAACCCTATGCAGGTGGAGATGACCTGACCTTTAGGTCCTACTTTTATGGAGTAAACGCCAACAACAAATTATTTTACAATTCCCACAATGCAACAAGACATTCTCTTTTCATAATGAACTCCCTGTTTAACACACAACTTTCAAACTCCACCCATCCAGTTTGTCACATGGGTTTTTTAAATGTGTAGTTTCCAGACGCAAGCTGATAACCTGATGACATCAGAAGGACATCTTCATCATTATCATCATCATCATCATCATCATCATACACAATGCAATGTAGAGCAAAAGGAAAGGTCAAGAACCAAGGCATTAGAAAACATTACTCAGAATCATGAAAAATAATCCAAAATGATGAATTATTGAAGGGATTGCATTATTTTATGTTGTAAGTAGATAAACGTCTTCTCATCAACACTCAAACACACACAGGGTCCCTTACCTAGCCATCCTGAGCTGGAATTGGGCACACACATGTCTGTTTCTGCGCTTGGCAGCACAAAGCCCACCACGAACACCTCCACCCCATCTGACATGAGTGCCAGCCCAAGCACCAGAAACAGCTGCCACTGGAACTTCCCATGGCCACACTCCTGGATAATCAGCTCGTATTGTTGGGCCAGCTCCTCCTCGTCCGCCTGTCTCTCCTCCTCCAGCCCCTTACGGTCCCTTGTGGCATCTGACACCGGTTGCCCCAGTGCCACCTGGCCCTCCTTTTGCTTCCTATCTCCTGCGGAGGGGATACCCTGGTACTCGCCCTCGTAGATCTCATCCTCGTCATCGTGGCCCTCGGTTGCATCACTGGAGCCCTCCTCGTTGTCAGGGTAGCTCTCTCCGTCCTGCCTCGGAGGGTTCCGGTAGAAATCCTCATCTTCGTCCTCCTCATCCTGGAATCGGCTGTAGTTGTGGTGGGATGAGTACTCATCTGTGGCGCGATCCACCACCTTGTTGACTTTCTTTGTTGCATGCCGCTTGGCCTCCTTGACAATGTCCTTGGCCCCCTTAGCCAGGGAAGTCCTGTTATTGTAATTGTCCTCCATTATTGCTCCACCAGGTCTTCACGGGGCTTCAGAGAATACTTAGAAGTAGAAGAAAGAGGGAAGAAGGGCAAGAGGGGTGAATGTACGCTGACAGGGGAATTTCAGAAATGGTGAGATCAGTGGGTCTTGAGATGCAGCAGGGAGGAAAACTCTTGAGTCACCACAGGAGATAACCCACAATGGCTGTGGCAATCATCGGCCAGGCTGAGAGTGATGGGGGAAGGGGAAGAGACAGACAGATAAAAAAGAGAGAGAACAAGCAGGAGAAAAGACAGGGGATAGAAAAGAGGGAGAAAGTAAAAGAGAGGGAGATGTTCAAATCATCAGATAGTGCCCGCATGTCTCCCCCGCTACATTCATAACTATCCCAGACTAACAGGTGACACCCCATAGACAGCACATACCCTCTTTAATTATTCACTCACCATTCTCACAAGCCCCTAATCATTCGGAGTGATGTGAGGAAAAAAGACTTTGGCTCAGTTTATATTCAAAATGAATATTACATTTCCAGGGGCACTCTTCTTGTTCCAAATTTCATAAGTTGGACATAGTTTTGAAGAGATAAGCATTTCAAACAGAGATGCTGAATCTGCTGACTCATGATTGGCTCCGTGGAAAAGAGGTTAATAAACAAGGCTCTGTTTGAAATCAATTTGCCCCCAATAAAGAACTGGTTTGTTATAATGGGAGTGACAATCCAACCGGAATGGCATTGTCATATTTAATCCTTGCAAAGGAAGGAGGAAAGGACAAATCATCATCAGTGGATGCACATTCAGACACATAGTACACAAACATACACACACACACACACACAATAGCTATTCTTTTAGGGCCCTGATTTTGTGTAGTCAGATGTCTTACACATTCTTAACACGTAAGTAGCACACATAAATAAATATACTGAAAGACTCTCTCATACACCAGAACATACGATGGACATATGTGAGTGTGCTCTCACAGCATGACTGGGACAGCCCTTTTCCATTTTGGCAGACCTTTGCTGATGGGAGGGAGACCCCAGCGTCACTGTGCTAATGATGTAACATGATTTCATGTGAACGTTCAAACTGTGATCCACACTTCATCATCACAATGTCTCCACAGGCTCACTCTGGCTTGTTTATTCCATAATTTGTCATAGCACAGAGACACAACAATATTGTTAAAACACTAAACACAGTTGTGGAATTGAAGTGAAGTGAGAAAAATGCTAAATTAAATTCCTTAATATACATTTTTAGAGAACATAGGGTGCACACTTAGGGGTAGGGTGGAGATGGTCATAAATGTTCAATGTGTGTGTGTGTGTGTGTGTGTGTGTGTGTGTGTGTGTGTGTGTGTGTGTGTGTGTGTGTGTGTGTGTGTGTGTGTGTGTGTGTGTGTGTGTGTGTGTGTGTGTGTCGTCAGAGCTGTCCTGTGTGTGTGGTTCCCGTGTGTCTAGGAGCAGCTCACCACAGCCTCTAATGAACACTGAAGCCCTGTCAGGAGGACACAAATCACAGGGCCAGCTCAAGCTCCCATAATGCATTTTACAAGGCAAGATGACACTGCTGATTCAAGGTGACTCTCCTAAACCCTTTTGGTTTATTGGATGACTTATGTGCTTATGAGCACACTGCTTTACACATGTACTGATCATTTTTTCAGTTGTTCACTGGATAATTGGTAAGGTGCACATTGCAAGGGGTTAACTTATGATTAGTGGTAAGATTCTCTCTGTTTCGTCTTTGTCCTGTACAACAAGATTCCCTGCATGAGGTTGCTATCAATGTGTGGAAATTATCTATTGACTGCATCTTTCACTCAAATTAATATTGAATGTTTCTGTAGACTAACACCCTGCCGGGATCGTGTCAGAGTTCAGTGGTGTCACTGAACTGATGCCATTTATCATTTCAGGAGCTCATCATTAGTACTTGAAATGAGCGTGCACGCACCGGCAAAAGGGGATACTTTCTGCCTGTTAGAGAATCAATGGAGTGTATCGTGAGGCCCGCTGTCACAGGTGATGAAGCTCAGACCACAACGGAGCACAAAGACAACCAAACTCACCTGACCACAGCTGACAAAACCCCGACAGTGCAGACAGCCCGAGCAACGGGAGTAATTCCAATCAAACTGGGTAACCACCGACACTGCCAAACAAACCAATCTCTGTTTTATTCTGTGTTTTCTCAACCCTATTCCATTCCTCTTTCATCTTAGGCTCCCTCGTTGGCATCTATTGTTTCCACTGATGCCTGTTTGTCAGAAAATATTTTTCCATTTAAAGCATTGTGCATTTTTAGACCATCCAGCACTTTAATCCTTTTTTGCCAACGTAATGTCTTGACCAAAGCCTCGATCACAGTCCACACATCCGTAGTTGTACAGTTAATCCACCTTTACCTCGTTACCCATCTTCAATTCACACTATCATGACTTCCCTTCAAGGCAACCAAACTTTCTAAACCTTTTGTTTTATACTTCTATTGATAAACAGGATATGTGTTGGAACATAAAGAAGTTGCATCCACATTATGTCCTTAGGGCATAGCTGTTCTCTACAATTAGAATAAAAAGAGAGAGTTGATACAGTGTGTGTATCGTTGCTGTGAACCATGTGAGGATGGCTGAAAATAGGCCTCGCTCTGGCAACACCCCTGTCTGCATGATGGATAGCGGCCCTGCTTTCCTTCAACCTCTTTAGAATACTAAAAAAACACTAGGTCAAGTATCATTTGGCCCCCTTGTATGGATATAAAGATAAATGAAAAGATCAGTTACACAGGGGTTTTGGCCCTACATCCAACTCAGGACAAGCAGTTTGGTAAACGTCAAAAGATGTATGTCGATATCCAGAGCGTTTGACCAACTCGGTCCATTTCAACACACTCTTCTCATGAATCATAACCAAAGGTAGCACAGTAATGAAGCTGCTAATGAGCGTTTTGAAAGAAAGAAAATGAATAATCACACTACATAACATTGTCATAATGACAGTGGTAATGAACACCCGGAGTCAGAAGAACTGAAGAAAAATTAAGCGCTTTTGAGCACAGTAAGGGCTTCCTACAAGCATTGCACTTTATCAAAAGGATGAATTGTTGAAGGCGTTCTACCTCGAGTACAGCAGTCACCAAACAGATTGGTGGGGCAAGCAACTTGTTAGAATAAGTAAAAAAAATGATGCTCCAAGAATTTCACGTTGCTTGAACCATTACTGCTGGAGGAGACACTTGATATTTTTCATGAGAACTTGAAGGAAAATCAATAGTAGCTGTTCGGCTGTCCAGTAGGCCAGACATCGGCTTTTAGAACAAAACAAAAAGACTAATGATGCAAAACAATGAAGGCAGGTAGTGTCTTCTCTCTTGTTTTTACTATTATTATTATTATAAGTGTGAATTCAATTATAATTAATGTATAATGGTTGGATGGTCTCCAAAAGGGCTTTCTGAAATGGTAATTGTCTGTCTTGTGCTTATTTTTAGATACAATGTGCACTATATATTGAACCTGATTTACAGTTTATGTAACTTGTCGTATAGGAACCACAAATTCTTTCTATCTCATTCAGGTTTGACTTGTCAGTGTCCTGCCCTTTCAAAGGCATGTTGCGGCACACTGGCTTGATGGCTGGTTTGTTCTATTAGCATCAGAAAGAGCAGGTCCAATCTCTAAGTGGGCAGAGCCGCATGTAATCCCATCAAACCGGAAAGCCCATGACCTCATCTGGAAGGCAGAGGCACAATGAGCCTGGGACATCTTCCGTTAGGAATTTTCATCAAACACTGATGCCATTACTGACTGAGTGGTGGGACAGGGAGAGGACGAGAGAGAAAAGTCAAAAGAGAAACAAAATAGTTGTTTCTGTAGATGGAGAATATAATAAAAAAATATTTAAAAAAAAAACCCTTTCAAAGCACCTAAACCTTTCACCTCTCTTCAATGGTCAGAGCTCCAGCCCCCCCCCATTATAAATACTTCACAAGCAGAGCTGATTGCAAGCCATGCTAATGTCACAGCATATAGATTCATAAAGCAGCTGCAGCAAATTGACGTCTGCCTTTCCTACCATGATGAGATATAGGATTGCCAAAATAAGTGTTGACTTGAATCATGTATGTGCTCATCATAGCCAAGGAAAAGTAACTCCCCTCTGTTTATGTTAATGTTGTCAAGATGAAAATGGGCACAGAACATGGATACAGGGTACTGTATCTATTTAAACATAAAATGTAACATCTGCACAGACAGAAAAAAACACATGCTAAAGTTGATTAAAAAAACATCTCATCCCACGCTTAAGATTTATACAGAATAAAGTAAGTTGTTTTTGCATCAGGCTAATGTCTGTTTCATCTTCTTGGTCAACATATGGTCTCCCTGCCTTGCCAGATCTCACTGCTGACACAATACAGTGCTTACATAGCAGATACAAAACATGCCACCACCACCACAATCTGGTGCAGACCTTACACTTTGTGTTGCAATGACACAATAACATTGATAAGGCCAGACATGCAAGATGCTACACATTCAATGGTGATTTTACATTGACACTGTATCATGTAATGCATTGTTGTGTGTGTGCATACGATTCAGAAATTCCTTGCCCCTAAAATAATGAGTAATCCGTTCATTTGCCTGTGCATGTCAACAAAATGTGTAGACAGAATTTTTTTTTTTCTCAAGCCCTCGCATCTACACCGTCACTGGCACAGCGTACTTTGAGTCCTTTTTTTCCTGGCAACTGTAATAGAAAATGTATTCCACCTAAATTAGCCTGTGTTCTGCAAAATCTTTTGGAAATCTATTAAAATGACAGGTCAGTGGATGCTTGAGATGGAGATGGATTTAAATGCATATTGAGATTATTCTGAATTACAATGGGATTCTTGTTTAACCGTAGCAGAAAACAACCTACAGTACATTAACTTGAAATTAATGAGTAGGGCTAAAGGAATGAGTTGTGCAACCTGAAATCACGTCTAGCAGGACTACTACAGCAGCCTTCAGATTGAAAACAAAGCACTTTGCCACACATTTCCAGTTCACCAGCTGTGTGCCTGTCAATCCCTCACAGCCTTTTGTGGTGCAATTTAAAGAGGAGTCAGTTGCATGGTCCCGCATCCTCTCCTCTTTTTGGCAGCAGTGCAGAGTGCTTTAACTGCCCCGGGGCAGATGGCTAGTTTCACTTCACCATGCAGTCCGCGGCCAATATAACCCAAAACTCTGCTCAGGCCAATGACAAGTATGTTTTTACTATAAACATGCTTAGTAAACTACAAGCTCCTAAGTAAGTAAATTAATTAAGAGACCTGTAGCCTAAATCCGATATTTTAAACCAAGATGTACATAAAGAATTCCCATTAGCATGTATTTCACACCTAAATAGGCCTACTGAATGAATTTAATTCCACAATTTTAAAAAGGTACTGGAAATGGATCTCAACTACATCCCTATGTATTGAGGCAATTATCATGACTGCTTTCACTAAATGATGCAAATTTCTCTACTATGAGACATATAGACGAAGTTGGCACCCACAGAGAAAAAAACAACATATCCACGGAAACCATCCCAACTTTTAACAAATGATACACAAACTTATGAATAAATAATGAGGTATCCCAGTCTCAGCTTAGATGTTCGTTGGAGATATAATTGGAAATATATGAACAACATGACCTGTAAGTCCTAATACAGCGGATCATTAAACAGTCTATTGGAAATGTTGGATTTGTACTAACTCGGAAGTGTTACACAGTCAGCATGTTTTCAGAAAAAAAGTAGTAGGCTAATTTCTTACCGTCGTTTATGGCTAGAAGAGTGAACTGGGCTGATAATTACCCATTGCATCAGACTCCGCTTTCGCTTAATGGTGAAACAAAAATATTCTTGTGGGTTTTTTACTCTAGAATAGTAATGTGAGTCAGAGGTAATTGCCAGCGCAGTGAGGTTTTTTCCGATGCAGTGCTCTCTCGCTGCAGTACTTCAGGAAAGGAGAGAGCGAAAGAGAGTGATGGTGGTAGGAGGCACAGAGAGGGAGGGAGGGATGGAGAGGGGGGGGCAGTGTAATCAAGGATTGCACTTCATTGAGTGATGCGGGTAATTCCGTCTGATGGAACAATCTGGTTAGGTGACTGAATGACGTGAAACACTGCAACGCATGAATGCCAAACAGATGTGAAAAAGGTCTTGTTTTAAACTGGCAATTTCAAGTCTCAGTGAAAAAGAACGGGAGTAGCCTACGTGATAAATACATGGGCTTCTGCTTGAGGACAAAAGTTGTCCGTTTAGGCAACAACTGATGCTTAATCGAAAAGTTTTTCACAGGTTCTCATGTGAGTTGTCTTATATATATCTGAATTGTGTAGACGCAATTTTTTTTTTTTTACAATTCGGAGCGTTCAGTCGTCTATTTTCAACTTCCAGCCATAACCGCTTTCATAAAAGAAGAGCTGTCAGTCTCTCACCTTGTTGTTGTTATGCAGTCGACTCTGAGTCCCGTACAAGGCATGTCTACGACTGTCTCTGTCCTCGGTGCTGACCGACACCTGAGCGTCTCTGCGTCTTGGGTGCTGCTAAAGAAATAACACTTGTCGTGCACAGTCGCAAGTTCTGTACGTATCCAGTTGCACATTTAAATCAAAGACTTTCCTTGTCCCCTAACTGTGCTCCACATGCTGAACCTTCCCAAAAATAGCTTCAGCTAATCACAGGAAGTAATAACCCTTAGGAAATTGATTTGAAATTAAGGACCCAAAAAGTTTTATTTACAAATATAGCCACAAATAGTTAACAACCAATGGTACTAGAACATGAAGCATCTGTCCACTGCTCTATACTAGCTCTATACATTTGATTCCAGATTAGATTTAGTCATACATCAGAAAGAGAGCTATATAAGGCTACATATATATAT
>NC_048411.1:13864380-13913573 GCF_013103735.1 Etheostoma cragini | reverse complement strand
ATGTGAATGCTGTGTGCATATATATATATGTAATCTTGAGTATTTTCTTCTTATTACAGCTTGCAGATCACATTTTGCAGTTCACATTCACAGTTCTGGTAGTATGCCTACAGGTTTTTTTGCTCATGTAAAGTATTTTGTTTTTCATTTTCACTCCAGTGAGTTTAATTTGTGAATAAAGTAAACTGCGCAGTGAGAACAACCCTTGAATCAGATGCAGTTTATCAAAATGAACACTTTCATTCTTTCTATGCCCAAAAATAATGACCAGAAAGGGAGCAACAATATTCAGGAACACACCACAAATATTACTCAATCCTGTTATTATAATCGCATAACCCAACACAGGCTCAAAGAGATTAGTAGGCACTTTAGATGAAATGTGAGACAGTAACTGTCTATGTGCCTGCTATGTCAGATCCTAACGCCTCTGAAACCTGAAAGTGGTTCCTGAAGAATGTGAGGGAGAAAAAAAGGGGATGACAGTCTGATGCAAGCACAGGGTCACCCAGCCTTTCAGTATTCACATCATTTGCCTGCAAACTGTACCAGCGCTACCAGTGAGACTCGGTCCACTGCAGAGATGACTACCAGTAAGCCCTTTGATGTACTATACTTCATTCATCTGATTCTTTATTCTCATTTAAAAAAAAAAAAATCTCAATAGCTTCATGTTAAAATACTTAACATGTAGGACATGCAGTGAATGGTGCAGCCTGGTTGTACATTTGCTTACTGAGTTTAAACACAGAGACATGGCTTTGACACTAGTTGTGCATCGTACTCACCACAAAGCACACTCAATAGGATTGTAAATGATGCATACAGTGTGCACAAAGACACACACAACACAAAAGTGTGCAAGGGCCCACACACACACACACACATAAACCAAAAGAAAGGCATCTATCTTTATCCTCTGAATTTGATGATTCACAGAAGCAGTGACCTAGGGCTTGGGACACTCTTTGGTTTAGATTCAGAGTTGGAAGACAAACCCCCCTCAAGCCATATTAGACTCCATTTACTACTGTTGGAGAGCTGAGGAGCACTTAGCTTAATGTACGGGACAGTAGAATGACCCTCTCACACACACACACACACACACACACACACACACAAAGAGTCAATTGCGAATGCCAATGCTTTCTTTCTCCCTTTTCTTGTGAGACTCTTCTCTTATTCACATATGCATGTACACAAGCAAGAAACATGCTCATGTTTTTCAGTACCTTTTTACCTTTGCCTTTTACTGCATTTTGCTCGTTCCACATAGATTTTAATGTCCTTTTTTAAATATGTATCCTACTGCTCCGAGTGCTAAAAGGGATGTAGTACCTGCAGTACCAGCTTTCCTTAAGAAATGACTAGAGAGGTGGAGGTAGACTGGAACAACTGTCTGCTGCTAATCGTCATCCAGATTATAAGAAACGGATGTGGACTCTGATGGTAATTGTTTTTGCCTTGTGGAGATAGAAGCTCAGGCTAACTGATTTAGTCTCCATCTTTCCTCTCAGCCTCCACTGCTCCTCTGCAGTCATATGGCTGACGACTTCACGCTAGAGTCAGCATGTAACATACTTTATGGATATGTAATAATGTCATAAATTATGCAGACTTGTTGTCTCTCATCTGGCTGGATAAACTACCTTATCTGAGTACAAACAATGCGGCCATGATGTATTTACAAGTGCTGGCATATTTGGTACCCAAGCCTTCTGGAAGCAAAACAAAAGGACACTAGTGTCACTGATAGAGACATGATGGATTAGAGTGGCCCAAGGGGGAAGTCCTGGTCCATCAAAATGTAATGAAAACTAATTTGAAAACAGCAGGCAGCTATGAATAACATCAAGATGAGTTCTAGCAACATTGTGTTCAGTGAGAGGTCATCATTGTCTCGTATGTGAGAAAAATGGGTTGGTAACATCACGATTGATGACAGCACATTAGTTGTTGTCTTCAGGAGTTATGGCTGTCTGTAGATACGTCTGACTCAAAATCGATCAAGGGCAGAAACAATTTTACACCATGTTTGTAATCTAGTTTCACAACTGGAGTGCAAAAGATGAAATAGCACATACACAAAACATTAAAACCATAAAGTAGGACTTGATGCTATTTTGTTGTCAAATTACAGTGTAAAAAATGTAAAAGTAATGTAAGAAAAAGTTTCTTAACAAAGTCAACTTGTGAAAGCGCAGAACGTTATTTCCTAATTTCTGTTCTGTCTACCATTGCGAGGTCCAGTATAGTCTAACGTAACTGAGCTAAAATACCAGGGGGAAGAAAGTCAAATGGATTGTGATTACTGTCCTGGAACAGATTGAACAGGCTATGAGAGAAAAATATGAGCTGAATCCCATTTCGACACACAAGCACAGGTGCATTTGATTTGCTGAAAGGAAGGTGAAATTTACAAAAGGGATAAAAAAAAGGGTTTGAGGCAGTAATCTAACCATTATCAACAATAGCTTATTATCTGTATCTGCAATAAAGAGAAAACATCATACAGAGTGGATAAAGATTAAATGGAGGTCTGTCTCCATCATCTGTCTGTATCTTAAACTCAGTTTAAAGCCATTCTTTATTATTTTTTCCATGGATGTACTCTAAGGGGTCAATATGTGGGCCAACGTAACAGCTGATGCAGCCCTTTGATTGCAAGGGATTTGTAATAAATTAAGAGAATATGGATTTCACATACTTGATAGTAATTCAATTGAATGTAACTTCATTTAATCTCCCAATTAAAAGAATGCAATTAACAGCTCAAACAAACAGTTTGATACATCCTATGTCACACAAGAAGTGGCTGATACCCAATTAACAATTGGCTTTTATGGATTGTGCCATTGAAGAGCTGCCAGTTAGACATATACAGACATACAAACATACACACCCTACAGTTGTCTGTACCTTACCAGTCCTTTTTATAATGACTTAATAAAAGCAGACAATCATTGGAAATTTGCAGTTTATCATCAATGGTGCAATGAAAGAGCAGAGAACCTAACAAGGAAAATTGCAACGACAATAAAATCCCCTAAAAAAAAAAGATGAATACATCACCAAAAACCTTTCAAAACATGTGAATCATCCGCTCTGAAATGGAAATAAGTAATCTGTGGGAGCTACAGCTTCCTGTCATTCAACAGGAAACCTCCACTCCCCACAGAGCAGCAAGGATTATCCTCTGTGCCTCACGATTCTGGTTCAAATTCATAGCTTGCGTCAACTGTCAAGACATGTAATAAAAAAAAGTGTCTGTATTTGCTGAGGGGAGTCTGTGCCAGGTCTTAAATTATCATTTTGTTTATTTTAATATGATATTTACAGTACATGTCAAAATAGCAGATAGAAACGTTCAGACCTCAACACTTTGTGGTCAGCTGACCAGCTTTTAAAGCATATTCTTTGGGGAGATAACTGCACTGATACCAATGTCTTAACCATGCTTTTATACTCCATATTTACTCCAGCAATCAGCCAGGTGGTGAGGAGGCTCCAGTCCAACATTACTGCTTGCAGCCCTGCCACAGCTGAGAGTGAACATATGTCTCTCTGGTCTCCAGAGTCTGTCCCAGCCCAGGACTGCCAAGCCGTCGGGCCTATCCCACATATGTGTCTTAATACTGTTAAGCACTGGTCTTCAGGGGGTTGAGGCATTGCTGTAATTAAGTTTGTGAACCATTGGATCCTCTTTGTTTGCCTGAAGTGTACAACCGAGAAATGCCCACAGGGAGGTTCACAGGGTGGTGGTACTCCCCATGGACTTACACCCTCTTCAGAGAGGTAAGCTTGCTTCCTTGTGACAGTTTGAATTAGCTAATCTCTGTGCAGCATGCCAGACTGCAGGTCTAACACAAACCATGTGTGTTCCCTAAATGGGCCCAACTAACTGAAGATTTGCCTGAAATGATTTGTTGCAAATGTCCCATTGTTTATTCTCATGAGATTATCAAAAGATAAACCAACAATGTACCCTTAGATATATTGATGCATATTGGTCATAATCATCATCATCAAAAACAGTTTTTTAAGCATAAGTCTTGACGTGTAAAGTAATGTGGAATTTAGAGAATATAGCTACGTGGACTGTGTGTGTCAATATTACTATAAAGTCCTCCTAGGACTCATAAAAGCAAATGATCTGTGTTGGTCTACATCACAGGGGCAAAAAATAGAATAAGATTTTACAGTCTATGGGCGTAGCTTGTTTTTTGTGGTGTAGTGGGCACATGGAACATGGATGTATTAAGAGAACATGGATATGGTCGCATAGACAGGCGCATAGAGGGCAGGCGCCGCTTGTGAACGCCGCGTTGTTCCGCTTACCGTTACCACGGAAACATTTTACCCAATCAGAAACAATTTGGCAAGAGGCTGTGGAAACAGTAGCCAATCATAGAGTCTGTTGTTTAAGAGTCAGTCAGTTTGAAACGGCAAAGCAAGCTTTTTCTAACTGACGGAAACAGAAAAGTGTGGTACCGTTCATAATATAAAACAGGTAAATATTTCAGAAAGCCCGTCTATTCTCTGTGTCGGTATGTTATCTCATAGTTATGATTAAAAGTTACCCCTAAAGACTTTAAAATAGCACTAACGCTAACGTTAACGAGTTGTTGTGTTCAGCTTTGCAGCCAAAAAGGAAGCGTGTTTCTTTACCTATGGTTTATACACAATATGTTAACTTACGTTGGAGAAATAATTTATGCCAGTTGGCCAGAAACGGCGTGACTTGCAGTAACTGTAGAGAAAGAAGCGATATGTTATAATCGCCTTGGGTGTAAGGGTAAGTGTGATTAACTAGCGTCAGCTAACATTAACGTTACAATTTGCCTGTTAAATATCTTCATATGTTGTAAAATGTAGCTAGTTTAGGTTATGTTTAGTTATGGGAACAGAAATGTTTAGTGTTATTTTGAATTTTTTTTGTATTTTCATTCAGTTTCTTCATTATAATCTCGATGTTGTTTAACCAGTTTAATCCTGCATGTCCTGTGTGTACAGTAACAGTTGGTGCTAACTACCATGTGCAACAGTAAGTCTGTTGTATGGAATATTGATGAACATTACCATTTGTTCCTGTGTGCACAGACACAAACATAGCTATATAAAGTATTCAGTATAAACTAGGTTTAACGTACGACAATGAGTCATACAAGTGGCCTGACATTGCTGGTAGTGTGTCCTTACACTAACTATATATATATATATATGTGTGTATGCGCTTTCTTTTTTTTTAGATGTCCTCAGACGAAGAGGATCCGACCAGTCCTGTTCTGCCCAAGGACTCTGATGCAGGCAGCTCTGTCTCCTCTGAGCTTCAGGTGATTAAAGAAAAACACATTCTGTGTGTCTGTATGGGAGTGACTCAGATCTGGGAACACAACACCAATGTGTAGCACATCTTCATAGTGAAGTTGGTTAGGGCAAGCAACACATTTCAATCAATAATCCAAATGTATTACATCACTTTTTTGTAAGTTAAAAAAAGGTAAACACACGAAATATGTCAACCAATATTTGAATTTATTGTGTGTTCAAAGACAGAGCGCTTGCACACACAACAGGGTGTTAAACGCACCCCCGTTTCACTTTAAAAAACAAAAAATACAACGTGTTGCTACATTTTGTCAGGGCTGAACATGGCCTCTGTCTTTGTGCCCTTCTGTCCCGAAATTGACAATGACGATTAACATTTTGTCATAATCAATAGGAACAATTGCTATGAAAGTCAGAAACTATGAACATCAATCACAGATTGTAAAAAAGAAAAGATAGATCAGTAGAACCTTAAGCTAACTGTGTTCTTTATGATTGTTTATGTTAACAGGATGAGTACGAGGAGCTCCTCCGCTATGCTGTGGTCACCCCTAAGCTTGACAGACTCACCAGTTCTCACTTGCAGCGGCTGGGCACCTCACATCTGTCTTCAGAGGGTCGGCCTTCCCAAAGAAAAGATGACACAAAATCTCAATGCCCTGCAGGTGTCTTGGGTTCTTTTTGTATGCAGAACACATTTTGCTAAGCCTTTGTGACAGAAACACCACTTGAACCCTCCCAGACACTGCCCACATCAAATAATCAGTTATCAGAAGTATATGGCATCACAACATGGGGAAAAAAAATGTAGTGTATGTTTTTCAGCCTCATATTTTTAGCTTGTTAACCAGTCTAGTCAAGATACACATGATATAAATCTGTCAGATTGTACCCTCAATCTCTTTCCCCCACAATACCCATATCTTAAACAGTCCATCAGCCCCCGCCAGCTCCAGCTTCAGCTGGAGCTCTCATTGGAGGTTTAGTGCTTTAACTGTCATGGAATAGTGCACAGGGATGTAGAAAGCAGACGACAGATTGGTAATGACCTCTTGGATCTCTGCCCGTACTGCTCTTTAGAGTGCAGGCTTTCTCATCCCCCTGCAGGATTTAATTAAGATATTGACATAAATGCATTCCTGGACAAGGAGCTATAGTTAACTTATTCAACATTCTCGCCATCACCTGTTTCTGTCTTGTCTTTTTGTTAAAAAATAAAAGGAAAATGTCCCTCTTATTTTTACTGACTTATTCTACATGAAAATGTATTCAAGCAACATTCCTTTTTATCTGTTTACCATTGTGACTCTGATTTCCTTGTCTTCTGTCAGGTACTTACACTGAAGATAAAGATGGAAGGCATTCTAACAGTAATGTGAGATCACAGGTCTCTCCCTTACTTGTTGAGCCCTCCGCACGCTCAGGAGCCTCTCATGGTAAATTGAATTATATATATAATAGTATAATAATTTCTTTTGATAGAAAATAAGATTAAAATACAGAGGACACAGAGCCGCAACGTTTTCAAATTTGGTGTTTTGTGTTTCTTTTTTCTTTTCCTTCCAGCTGAGGAGATGGCAGGTCGGTCATCTAGCAGGGCGTCAGTGTTCTCCAACCCTCCCTCAGACAGGTTACGGACAGTGTCTGAGAGGTCTAGGCCAGACGGCCCACACACCTTCGAGTCCACTGTGACAGAGATGTTTATATCAGAGGAGAACATAAGCAAGATGGGGAACATTCTGGACACGTGGAGCAACAACTTGAAGGTTAGTCTGCTTCCTTGTGCTGTAGAGCTGTCCTTCTACAATCAATCAATTTAATGGCTCCTATTTGCTGCCTGCTTGAGAGCTGACCAAATAAAATGTTGTATCGCTATATATAGGGCTCTGAAATGTAATAATAGTAGAAGCGGTGTGTTTAAGCTGTTTGCAGAAAAAGAGGCGCACGCTGGCGGGTTTTATTTTTGATAAATTCAAATGAGAATGCAAAAAAAATGTTTAATGAGTTGTAAAAATAGGTGGTACAATGTCAACAGAGGATTCATTAATTAATTATTTAAGGGAATGTAGTGTCTCAGGAAGGCTTATTGAATAGGATGACAGCCCTTCTCTTTGTGGAACCAGTGACCTTTTTAATTGTGTCTCCCAATGGAATGTTTCTAGAGGAGGTGAGTGCCAGCACGTGGTTGTCCTTCCTGCCCTTTTCTGCTAATGTTGTACAGCTCATTCATGGAGGGCAGATGACCACCAAGCACCTGCTCAGCAGTGCTGATGAAAGAGTTTGGCCTAGGAAAAGGGAGAGCCTTGGACTGTACAGTTGTAGAAGAACGGGAAGAGGGAGAGACACTTTTAGTTCCCTTGACTTAGGGCTGCACAATTGTGGCAAAAATGATAATCATGATTATTTTGATCAATATTGTGATCACGAATAATTATCACGATTATTTGTTGATTTTAACCTAAACAAATAAATAGCGTAGGATTTTTTTTTTAATTATTATTGTTTGTTTTTTTAAACGTATCTCTGAGAAAGCTCCTTCATAACGGATTAAAAGAGCTAGGGTCAGTGGAGTTGCACACGTTGTGTGTATGAAATGTCTGTATTGTCACTGCGCTGCATTTTTTTAGGAACTATGATATTCTGGCCATGGGTCACATCTCTTGCAGGTCCAGCTGCTCCGTCTCACACGCTATTCCTCTACCAACTGAAGTTAGTTGCGTTCAATAACTTCTTTGATGTTTTTCGCTGTGGCGGCCACAATAGCAGAGTTACCAGCGGAAACACTGGTACAAATACAGGTTTTCGTCTCATGCTTAACACTATATAGCTGTGTTAATAACAATTAAAACTGTGGACAAATGTCAGAAGTTTGGACCGGCGCCGTTGTGTGGCGGTGCGTTCTACCGGAAAAATATTACTTGCGCCCTAGAGCCCTGTGAGCTAACAGACACTAACTAGCACCGACTAGCACTGTTCACTGCTGTTGTCTGAAAAACAACACAGATGGGACAAAAGGTTGTGTTTACTAGTAAACTGGTAACCGACTGCTATCTGTTGAGTTTTCCTCACATTACTCTGTCCTCTGTGACTGTCTACATCTAGAAACTAAGCTGCGCGGTGCAGGGAACAACTCTGAATGGCACATGATCAGACAGTGGTTTATGGAGCGGGAGATTGTCTTTGCAAACAAAAAACGGAGCGTTCTATGAAATGCCGCATTTAAAAAATCACTTGATCACGCAAATTTGATCGCGAGAAGTCAAAATTGTGATCGTGATTAAAACTCGATTAATTGTGCAGCTCTATCTTGACTGGTAGAACTACTGCCGCTGTTGTTTTGAGAAAACATGTGTTTTGTTCACATGTGTGGGTGTTTGTTATGTTTGACCTGTAGAAATGTAGCTGAGATCACATTTACCTCTAAAGCCAAATTCACACTATACCTCTGCATTAGGGTGTTAGGGAGGCTGCATGTGGCACACCTGTCCATCTAATTCAAAATTTACTGAAGAAATGTGTACAGATGCCAATATGTACTAAAGCACTGTGACTGTCCCACCCCCATTCCCTAATTAGACAAATGTGCTGACTGAGCTCAGGAAGTGGAAGCTGGCCTTCATGGAGCAACACAAGCTGGAGATTCAAAAAGAGAGGGAGAGGTGTGCAGCCCAGACAGCTGGCCTGAGGTCAGAGTTAGACAGCCTGAAGGGGCTGCTCCACACCTATGAGACTTCCAACCAGAGAAAAGATGAGGTGACTTCATGTTTAATTATTTGCTTTCTCCCATGCATAATGTGCTGGTTGGTTGGACATGGATTAAGTACGAGACTGAGATTGAATTCCCAGTGATTTCCATTGGCGTGAAATTTCAGTGTAGGACTGGTTGGGTTTAATCCATGTCTAAGCTATCAGCTCTGTATCTCTTGGGAATGCTCCCATGCACATTCTCTCTCTCATCTTTACGTACAAATAGAACTTGAAAGAAAAATACAAGTAACAACTTTGTCTGCTTTTTAGACAAGCTTTTTACGTGACATGTCCTCCCTCAGGTGATTGTGAACCTGAGCCAGGTGCTGGATAGACAAAAAGAAAAGCTTGAACAAATGAGGGCCTTCACCCACTGGAGACTCCAGCACGCTGCTGCCAAAGAAGAGGTACACTGAATACACTGTGGTGTTTCCCACAGTTCTATCTATTTATTCTAATCTATTTACAATGAGCATGGGTGCCTTCACCTTCTTTTGTATGGATGGAGAGATTTAGAATAAGTTTCATAGTCTTTTTAATGCAAGGAACATATTGACATTATCCTTTTCACAGCATCAGTGTTTGCTGTATTGTCTTCCTTTAAAACGTTCAACTCTCCCATTTGCACAACGCATACTCGCACACGCACTGAGAAAATGCAGATGCTTACTAGTTTAGTCAACAAAACCTTTTTTTAAATATTTTTGAAATTTTATGTTTTATGACCTGTGAAAAATAACTGAAAAGATTGCTTAACCTGGCACAGAAAGGAAGAAAGAAAAAAAAACTACTCCTGCTGTGCATGAATATGATACAGAAGCTGAAAGTAGGATGAAATATTTGTCATGGTGGGGCTAATCCATTTTGATTCGCTGTTTTTGTACAGACGATATTCAAGTAATGTGTGTGTGGTGGTCAGCTGAGCATCACATTAACATCTTATGATCGTCTTTGAATCATCAGTTCACGGCTTAGATCAGGGGTTTTTTTTGTTCTTTTTTTTTTTGCTGTATGTATATTTTTTTAAGAATTTACTGTACCATTACTGAAAGTGAATGAATTTTATCATTGCTTGATTACTGTCAGTGCAGTTAAATAGTTTATGCAAATAATAACTCTGCATGAGTTACCGACCCATGCATCACTAAGTCACTGCACACTGAACATTTTTACACAAACATCCCCCCTTACAAAATTTACATATGTGAAATTTTGTTATTGCACTGATGAACAGTCTTTTTTTTTGTACCATACAGCTTATCAAACTAGCAAGTGCCCTGTTTTTACGCCTACAAAAAAGATGTTTATGCCATTTGTTTTGAAAAATAGAGTGAATGACTCATATTTTTGTCTGAACCCTGACACAGAACGTGCACCATACAAGAAAAAGCACTTAACAAGAATGAATTAAGGGTGTAATCATTTCCTTGTGAATGTTTTCATGGTCTTGCGGTTCCCTGCTAGGCTCATGCTGCTCAGGTAGCACAGCAGCACTACAATTTGCAGCTGAAGAAGAAGGTGTGGTCGGGATGGCAGTCTCTGATCCAGAAACACTGGAAGGTCAAGGTGGAGCAGGCTTGCCGTGCAAGAGCTGAAGAGGTCTGCACCCGCCTGTCTACAGAGTATGAGGCCAAGCTGGCAGAGGTAAATAAGGGAATGAAGGACCTGCATTTAATACAGTATGTATGGTGATTCTGCATTCAATTCATAATTGACTTTACCTCGTTGATGTGTTTTACCACAGGCACCACAGCACAGTAGTCAGTATGATGTATTGTACATTTACAGAGCTGAGTCATGTAAAGAAAAGTAAGAAATCAAAGGTTAATTAGGGAAAACAGAGAAGATTATATACTATTCAGTCTTTCATGTATATAATCTGATAAATACATCCTTTCTTTCTTCTGTTACCTGTCTCCGCAGCACTGTGAGGCAATAGAAAGAGCACAGACAGAGATTCAAAGACTGCGACTTGAGCGCGAGCGCTATGAAGAATCTATGAAGAAAGCCTTCATGAGGGGCGTGTGTGCTCTCAACATGGAGGCTCTCGGCATGTTCCACACTACAGAGGGACGGCCGGAGCACCATCCAGTTCATGATCAGCATGGTCTGTACAGGAATGATCGCACATCTTTTTAAACAAGTAGCACATTAAAACTTGCCATTCATCATAAGCCCCATAACATACTGTACATAAATAGACTTCAACAAAGCCTAAAGACACTCCTAGCTTTGCCTCTGTGCTGTATTGATTTAACACTGCTGTCAAGACTCATACTTACAGAAAAGAACTGAACACCAATTTCCACTAGAGTTCAGCTGTGCGCTTTTGACAATTGTGTAGATTTATGAATGAGTGGAGTGAAGGGGGTTCTTTTCCCTTTCTTGAAATCATTCACTTGGTTATCTAATAGGGTGATGAGTCCATGAATGTGCTGAGTGCTAACTGAGGGGTCCTTTGCACAGGTTATAAACTTGATGTGGCACTCAAAAGATTACCTGTTAAAGCCCTCAGTAGCCCTTAGAAACCTTTACCAAACACTGAAATGACTGTCTTTATTTTTTGTTTCTTTCTATAGATAATCTGCCTCCCCAGGGTGACCCTGGCTCTGCTACCTTGGCTCAAGTTCAACCATATCCCATCTCTTCCACACAGTTCAGCCCAGTCCACTTTGAGAGCCCAGACCCTTCCCACAGTGAAGTAGAGGATATGGTGAGACACTGACAATTAAAAACATACATTTTTTTACAAACAATAGTTATTGCCATCTCAATAACACATCAGTCTTTCAGATATATAAAAAGTCTCTCAATTTGAATTTGCAAGTTGATTTGCATAATCTTTTCTTTTTTAATTTAGAATTTTTATTTGTTGTAAATTAATTTTGCTGCAAAATCTGGCTTCACACTCAACCATTCTCGTGTAGATGCCCCTAAAACAGAAGTGTTCTACAGTAGTCTCACATTTGCTTCAGTAATTCCTATTTTCACACTATGAGTCACTTCCTCTAAAATCCCACTTCTGGTCCTGTTCCCCTGATGCTCTTTTTCCTCAGGCGGGCTCTGGTGCCCCGGTGTCCAGGGCAGGAATGATCCCTCCTACTTCAGTGGTGCACAGCTCACTGCCACTTGGGGGCACTGCAATTTCCCACAAACAGGTTAGCATTTGACACACTGATCTATTGACTCTGGTGTATGTGTATTGATGTATCGAATAAATGGTTATCAAAATGGTGACCAACAACACAGAATGACTCAAGTTTAGTACAAAATACGTCTCTACTACAGTTATCATATGTATACACAATGTAATAATATTTGTTGTTTCAGGTGAGCAGTCGTGTCATCACAGCTAGTCAACAAAGACCCTCAAAGACTGTAACAGCTCGCATCAGTGCACGTACTGACGTTGGTAAAGCTGCCCGCAGCAACCTCCAGGTGATGGGTGTCGCTCCACCCATGAGCTCTGTGATAGTTGAACGCCATCATCCTGTTACGCAGGTTTGTATTACTATCTATTGCCTTATTCACACGGAAGTAGTATTACCTGGGGACATCTAGTGATTTGTAATATTTGCGGAGGTTGTCTATAATCTCAATCCCATGCAAATCTGCCAGTTCTGTAATTTGTCGGATTGCCATACCATACCATATTTTGCCAAATACAAAGGTTTTGTGATAACATTAGTCCGAGGAAAATCAGCATCTCTGTGATTTGGGGTTTTATTGCTGCATTGGCAATCAGAAATGACAGTTTGGCAGAGCCTTGACATCATATGTTGGGAATAATTTCAGTAAATTCAAGTAAAATACTGATATGAAACGCAGACGTGGGAGGGGGTTCATTTATTAATCCCATGAGGTCTCCTGCAAATACTAGTCTTGTGCAAATATTGCATATGTGTTATCATGTTTATACCTGTATGTGAATTAAAAAAAAAAAATACCAATGAACATTTTCTTTTGTTTATCATTCATTCTTTTAGCTCACCATCGGTCAGGCGATGGCTTCTAAGTTTCCCCGCCCCTCCCAGCCGGGCCAAAGCTCCACCGGAGGCAGAAGCTCCTCCAGAACACACACCAGCACATGCCAAGTACACTCCATCAAAGTAGTTGACTGACCACTCATACATAACTCACACAGGAAGTGTTGCTCACTTAGTCTAGATATCAAATTGAACACATCCTTTGCAATAATCTTAGTTGCCATGGTGTTGGTTTTAAGTCCATTTTACTTTGATATCTTAGAGTGAATTTGCCTTTGTTTTCTGTATTTGAAGTGAACGTTAGATTTTTTTCAGCCTACTCTCGTGATTGTAGATAGTTTATTATTTGTCCTCAATGAGGACATTTTGGAATGTGCACGATTTCTTAAGCAATATTATTTTTCTATACAGACACAGGTGTTTAGAACTGCACATGTAAATGTTTTTAATTAAAACCAGCTGGACAGAGTTTAGAATTGCAAAATGGACATTTATTTCTATCTAAATGTTTTACTATAAATTATGCACAGGGGAGACTGTATGTATACTTTTTATTGATGTTTTTTTAATGACACCGACTGTTCAACATAACAGATTGTTTGCTTTATTAAACAAAAGCCGTAATGATCTGACACACTTTTATTTAATAAAAAAAAATGAAAAAACATTTTACTGGTAACTTTCTTTAGAGATCAGTAGTTGAAAAAAGATGTAAACATCGAGGTTTTTCATATCCATGTGTTGCAGTGTTCATCCTCATGAAATGCTGCAGCTCTTACTGCTGGAACTCTCTGCCTCCGTCCGAATCTTATCTGTAAGACAAATTAATATGTTCTGCTCTACGAGTTTGGCACTTCCGCTGGCAGCACAGCTATGTGTGTATAGAATTCTCCGTATGTTTGTTTAGATTTTTTTTTTAATAAATACTGAACGCACCTGCAGCTTTCCTGTTCCCTGTGAGAATGAGGCCCTCGTAGAGTTCTTTAGCAGGGCTCTTCTGAGCCAACTCCTCCCCGTGGAGCCAGATCAGCAGCATCCTGTTCCCATGCTCTTGATAGCTGTGCTGACCTGTAGACAAACACAGAGCACTGTACAGCCAGGAACACAACGTCACTTGTAAACAAAATAAACTAAAGATCTCCTCTGTGCATTGCAGGATAAAAAAATAGAAAAAAAGAAATTAGCAAGTCTGAAAAAAAATAGTTGTCCAAGGATGATCTTTTCACTGCCAAATTTTCTTCATGAATTCAGGGATTTTAATATGTAGAGTTTTGGCTACAAGAATCTTATGTTATAGTAGTTCAGAGAGTTGCCAAATGTTGCCAGTTTGTGTGAGTTGTGGCACCTGTCCACTGCTCCTCGATGGCCGACACTTGTTCCTTAGTGAAGCCCCAGTGTTCTGCAAGTCTTTTCCAGTCTGCTGATTTCAGGAGCTTGTACGCCAGGTGCCAGGCCATGGAGCGGAGCTGCTTGCTCTCATAGCGGTGGTCAAGTTTAAATGTTAGCGCGTACTCGCTGTGAACACTCTCATTAGGTTCTGTGTTGGCCTGAAAGGGCAATTAAGTTATGTCAGCAGATTGATAAAAGCCACAAGCCTCAGAGAGCAAAGGCGCATGGGAAAGAGATTATTGGAAACACACACACACACACACACGTGATTAACAAGATGAATGCCAGAGTTAAAAAAAAAATTCAAATCAAGAGGGGAAAGGAATCCGGCATAACTTTAATTAAATTGATGGTAAATTGGCTGTCAAATGCTTCAGGGCTGTGAGTCATTTTAGAGGGGATTGAACTAATCTAGATTTTGACATTAAGAAATAAATCATTTGTGATGAATGTAATTATTGATTTCAAGGCCTTAAGAATGTATTGTAGCACACAGGAAAATGGTGAAAGTTAGAAAGTATCATTTGCCCATCCCTCACCTTCCTCCAGGCGTAGTATCTTTCTGCTTTGATAATCATGTCCACAATAATCACCTCGTCTGCTCTGACTGCCACACCCAGAGCCGTCTTACCCTGCTGCTCCGAATCCAACATGTACGGAAAAAATACACAAACTTTAATCACAACTGGAAGCTATCAGATCTAGAATCCAATTTGTCTCACCATTTCAATAAATCATGCTACTGTCATGGATTCAATTAATCTTATATATTTATTTTGCCTTTTGAATGGCCGAACTATCAGAGTTTGGTCTTGAAAAAAGTGTGTACAAGAGCATCATTTACACTATACACGGCAATTCCACAACATTAGCGCTAACAATTTGTGAAAACTCTTACCCTGTCCCTGAGTGTCAGATCCAGCCCAGCTTTAAGAAGCATTTCCACAACGTCTATTCTAGCCAGCTCTGCAGCAAGATGGATTGCAGTCTGGGACCTCTAACAGTTCACGCCATAGGACAGGACAACATAACGCAGAAAATATTTTCACTATTTTTTTTCTTATAGTTTGACTGACATCTGTTGTTGCTGTGTTACTAGGGACATCATACCTTATCGGTGACATTGATGTTGCAGCCAGCCTTCAGTAGAGAATGGATGACCGGGATGTGACTGTTCTTAACTGCCAGGTGGATAGGAGCCTCTAGGTGCTGAGAGCAAAAATATCCTGTTACACAACATGAACCCAAAAAAAGGAATTGTTAGGAGACAATATGTAAAATCACAATCATGTGCATCCAGGCCGAGTGACAGCAGCACAGCTGAAATACGTACGTAATCTGTGTTGCTAAAAACCTTTACTGAGAGAGTGTCCTGCTGCTACCTAGCTTGTGTTTGCTTACCTGATTCTGGAAGTCCGTATAGGCTTTGTGATCTAAGAGGAGTTGGACAAGAGCGGCGTCTCCTTTTTCTGCAACTGGATGGAGAGCACTGCATTTGGCCTATGAGAGAGGGAGGTTTAGCTGAAGGCCTACTACTAGTACAAAAAAACATATTTACCATGTAAACTTTGATGAAACCTATAGGATTAACCACAAAATATATTACACAGGAATGCGTTATAATGCATTTTATCTAGACTGGTAACTGGAGAGGGCTCAGTTCACTTCCTGGGCAGTGCCAATGTGCTCTTAAGCAAAGTACCAGTCAGTAAGCAAAGTCAGTATAGTGGCCTATTGTACCGTTGTAAGAATGTTGGGGTCGCAGCCAGCCTCCAGCAGGGCCAGGACACATTCTTCCTGACCGTTTTCTGCAGCCTGGTACAGAGCTGTCTCGCCATCCTGCAACACAGACAAAAAACAACTGCAGTGATGCTAGTTTCCCACAACAGAAGCCAAACATTTAAAATGGTACTATGTTCAAAACTTTAATAGTGGTTCCAGGCCTTTTACAAACTACAAATCCACCTGAAAGAACTTGGATGGGCATCAGTAACGTAAGCCAAACAGTATTTGATACTGGTTTAGTCTTTTAAACATTTAAATTCATCAATAACAGGTAATTCTGATGATATTTTAACAATAATTTTTGACCTGAAGCACCAAGTAAATCTTATCAAATATAATTTACTAAGAGCTCAAATTCAAGCCAGAACACAGTTTGCTTTGTTATATAATAGTACATGTTTTATACTGATACATCTTAATTAATCCAAAGTGGAGCCACCAACAAGCTATGGATTAGCCACTGAGCACACACTGTCTCATACCAGACCATGATAGAGAGGATGTTTACACTGATTGTCTACCATATTGACTTCATCCCGAGTATCGAAGCTCTGCAGCAGCGATTGGACGGCGTCCAAGTGGCCGTTCCTGGCGGCTAAGTGCAGGGGCGTTTCCCCGCGCTGGCAGAAGGGAGGGAGGCAAACAACTGGCATCAAAGAGTGTTGAGCTTCATTGCAGGTGTAACACACAAATGTGCACGCAGACGTGAGCGTGACTAGCACACAAACGAAAAACAATTAAAGTCCACACATACCTTGTTGGGCTTCATGGTGTCCATGTTGTATGGCACGGTCAGCAAATCCATCATTTCAACACACCCATGCTCTGCTGCCAATGCAAATGGCCGGTGTCCTGACTGAAATGTAGTAATTGAGGTACAAACAACCATTTTCTGCATGTACTTTGGTGGTCCAAAATAACTTGCTCAGAAAGTTAATTATGCAGCTGATTTATTTGATTAAAAAGTATTGTAAAGTAGATACCTGGTCATCTTTGTCTAGTTCTTTCATCTGCAGGTCATTCATAATATACTCTATTATTTCAGTGTGGTTGTTAATCGCAGCACAGTGCATGATGTTCAGTCCTTCCTGAGGTGGAAATAAGCAAGTTAATGTTTTATCAAGCAGTGTGCATTAGAAGAAATGTGTCTTGAGTTGAATTAGGAAATAAAAAAAATAAGCATCTGGGCTGAGGTTTGTAACAAGACATGCATACATGTTTGCTTCTAAATCCAGCTCCTTTCTTATGTTTTAAATGTTGCACAAAATAAAAAGACAAATGGACCAACTTCTGGATATTTTTCTTTGTCAGTTACTGAGAAACCGTAGAACAAAAGTCGTCTTGCTTCTTTACCGTGTTTTCAACCTTCTGTTCAGCCCCAGCCTGCACTAATAATTTCAGGATCTCCAAGCTGCCAAACCAGGCAGCCAAATGAATGGGTGCCACGCCGTACTGTCAGACACAGAACGCAAGACAGGAAGTCGTGATTACATCAGAATATCACATAAGCTATTGTCAGTGGCAAGTTTTCAGATGCAGAACATTGCAAAGCCCTCTCACCTTGTCTTTTTGGTCCACCTTGACCCTCCGCTGCAGAAGAAGCTGCACAGCTTCCTTGTTTTTGCCAGCTACTGCATAGTGAAGGGCAGTTCTGTTATCCTGAGGCAAACAATTTCATTAATATATTGCATTCAATAAAGGTTATTACAAAATACCAGAAATGACTAGCCTTCCAGACAAGTTGTGTGGTATACGATGCAGTGTACTGAGATGCAGACAGGTTTGTCCATTTACACCCACCACATTCTTTGCATTGGCATTCAACCCTCTCCCAAGAGTCTTCATAGTCTCCACATCATTGCTCTTAGCTGCTTCCATAAACTGCTTCTCTGCATCCAACACTGCACAACACAGCAGACAGGAAAGCTTAATGGCTTCTTACTTATATTATTTAATAAACATAACAGCATGTACTAGGCTTAATACACAGTGACGTAATTTGTAAGAAATTGGAAGTGACATTTAAGTCAAAACCTCAGCAGGAACATTTGTGTAAGGTCGACTGAATTGAGTGTGCATCTGTTTTGTGTGCTTTGGAGGAGATCGCCTTGGTTTCAGCCTTGTGCAAATATATTGTTTCCTATAAAGAAGGCGAGCTTACAGTCACTCCACTACAGTGAATAACTAATGATTAACTCCAGCTTACACCAATTTAAGGGCACAGTCCTGAACAAGAGAAATGTTACCATTTGCGCCATAATCTATCATTGTTATATTCTGTAAAGCCAGTCTTTTATGTATTCCACACATGTTGTTGTACTTGCATACTCACACATCTCTTTGTTGTCAAAGCTGTTGTCTGTTTCTTTGTCGGAGTCCTTGTTCCTTATGAAGTCAGCAAAGCCCCTCACAGTCTCCTGTCTCATCCATTTTCGAGGGTCCAAATTTTCAGTGTTAGGACGATGCTTCTTGATCATCGCCCTGAAAGCCAAAGCTTTTCTCTCCATCGGGAGGCTCTTTAAATTATCTCTTTGTGTGACCAAGACAGGCTTGGTGTAATTTAACCATCCAATATGTGCTACTGAAAGCAAGACCTGAGGAAACTGATCCAACAGATGATGAGAAAATCCTATTGTATCCAGTTTCATGTAGTTGCTGTCTTCAAATACACAACAGCAAGTCTTCAAGTAGAAGCATACTCCTATTTTCTTAATGCTGGAGGGCTGGTCCGTGTTTACTTTACTTGCTCACACCCTTAGACACTGCTAATATTAAACAAGTCATAATCCACCTGTACATGACTAGTATGTGGCATGACTATATAATGGCTTACATATGTTATACAAAGCGCTTTTAACTCCAATTTCTGTGAACACAGTCCAATATTTACAAAATATTAACATAAGGCTCTAGGCAGTTTGCACATGTTTGTCCAGGGAAGTTTAACCAGTTACACATGTTATTTAGGAGCAATGTTCACATTCCCACAGTGCACCTGCTGGAGCTTTTCTAATCTGATTCAGAACTTAAACCAGCAGCACTTCAGTCATGAACTCACTTTGATCCAATGATGTGTTTTTTCAGTAAGCCATTGCTTTTTTAGTATAGTTCAGTTTAATATAGAATGGATTGTAATTTATTGTAAATATGTCATCAAGTGAAAATTCAGCAGAATAATAATTTATTTCAACTTTGATTTACACGATAGATAGATTCTCTTATCTTCATTATTAAACGTATACAGTACTGTATTTTGGAAAACAATAAATAGAATTACTGAATAGAACAACTTGATGAAGATATTTTTAAAAAAACAGTGCCTCCTCAGCATGTAATAAATACCCTTATGATCCAATGACACACTGGCATTCATATACCCATTCATTTGCTAGATTTAAAACAGAATTTGTCTTTTGTCATCTTTAGTTTCTTGTCTAGTGTAAGGCTCATAAAAACCAAATAACACATATTATTGCAAATCCTTAGCTTCTTATATCAGCGTGCTTAATTACGGATACTTGAATATGGCTTTTTGTGCATTAAAAACCTGTGGAATAGGAGAGGAGGTGTTTAATTCCTGAAGAAATCTTTCTCAGTTCCTCTAAATGAGGATAGACATTCTTCATCACCTGAAGAACTTGTCAATGGTGTTGCGAGGGCCTTTAGCCTTCTTAGAAGGAGGAGAGGAAGGCGAGTCCCGTCTGAAAGTCATTAAAAAAACATCCCTTGTTATAAAATTACCTGCAGTAAATGGAATATGGAGTGATAACCTGTCAAAATGTTGTGCAACAATCTGTAATCAAGGAGTTTCACCTTTTGGTTTTGCCTTTACTTGCTTGCTTTGGCAGGAGACGGCTTCTGTCTGCGGACAGAAACGGACACTAATGAACATAGATAGAAATAACCTACTCAGACCAAAGAAAATGACATCCACCGAGGGAGGCAGACAATTGCAGTGCCTCCTCAAGGATATAAAGAGTGCAATTTCTGAGGCAGGCTTGTTTAAAAGGAAACCGAGGTGCAGTTCATTGTAGGAAATAAATTCGTGAGAAAGTGATTTTGAAGTTTCCAAGACCAGGGTAAAGGGAGCCCCCATGGGATGAAATGAGATGTCTTTTTTCTGTAGGAGTCGATTCAAACATTTCACACTATGTTACTTTTGGTAAATAACAAGGTCATCGGCCACTTCTTCCGAAATAGACATTCCTTCTGTTAACTCCAAACATGTCATACAGCCACAGTTTATAGGCGTTACTAACAGGATTGTATCCGTCATCAGAAGTGATAGATATATTCTCAGACTTTAGATCCATGCTGGAAACACTGACATACCCGGAAGCCCAAAGAACACAAGGAACTAAATTAAAAGTATAAAATAAAAAACAGCTATAATTGGTATTTTATAACAATGTATATGCAGCTCTTTGGTTCCCTCTCACCGCTCTCATTGTGTTGTTTTTTCAGCTAAAAAGCTCTAAAAACCCACTCTACACTAACTACCCAGAACCAAACAGCAGATTTGTGACTAGCTGGTAAACATAGTGGAGCATGTAGCAGCTAAGGAGACAGATATTTATCTCAGGAGTTGGTAAACACCAAAACACAGAAATAAATTAAATTAAATTTGCTGTCTGATAACAAGTTCTACACAAATTAAAAGTAATGATATGTCAATGTTATGTTCACATCTGGTTTCTGCTGCCCCCAAGTGGCCCAAATGATGAAACAACCACTCATGAATTCTACCACGACTAATAGAATTCATATCAACAGGTCCTCAGTGGAGAGGGTGGACAACTTCAAGTACATTGGTGTCCATATCCCCAAGGGTCTGACCTGGGCGCTGCGTACTGACTCAGTGGTGAGAAAGGCAAGGCAGAGACTGTTTCACATAGGAGGCCTGAGGACATTTTGCGTGTCCCCTTAAATACAGTGGAATTTCTACTCCTGCATCAGCAAAAGCATCCTGACGGGTAACATCACTGCCGGGTACAGAAACAGAACCAAATAGGACTGCAGGATCTGCGGAGTGTTGCTTGTTCGGTTGAACACACAAAAGGCGGTGCCCTACCCTCACTAAACAATATTTCGACCAGGCGATGGAGAATGACTAAAGCTCAAATCCACCAGGGAAGCAACCTATTCTCCCTGTTGAGGTTGGGAAGAAGGTAGCAGATACACCAGGCCAGCACTGAGGCCCAGGAGGAGCTTCTACCCTCAGGCCACCGGGATCCTAAATGAGAACACTGTACTGAAATAGTATCTCATACTATTTTCATGTGACAAATAAAATAAGATAATTAATAAGAAAGTGCACAGAATGTGGTTCCTGTTTAGTGTAGAAGTGTTGAACAACCTCATTCGGTATACACACTCACCTAAGGCCTTGCTATTTATAACAGAAGGTGGGTTTATGGGAGACAATGTCTGCCCGCCCAGCTCATGTAGGACCTCCTGGTTCAGACAAAGGTCAACGTGGTGGTTGAAGATAGTGAGGTCATCACTATCCTGGGACAGCTGACATACTGGGCAGATGAGGATGGGGCCTGTATCATTACGTGACTGAGGCGGGCTCAAGGTCGCCGTTTTGTTGTCACCATTGATCAACAAAACCGTTTGAAGAGAATTGTTTTCCGAGCTGCGTTGGTCTTCCTGAGGATCAACTCCGTTGGACTCTCCCTCTTCACATTCTTTCTGATGATTCTCTAGGTCCAGATCTGACTCTGTGTCAGAAACTGAGAATTGGTTTGTCTTTGTAGAGGCATCACTGAGACACTGGTCTATGTGTCTGTTGAAGACATTCAAATCAGTTGTCTCCACGTGGCTAAAACACACCGGACAGGTGAGGCTCTCCGACACTGCCGCGCCACAGCCTGATGTTGATGCATGGGCCTCTACGGGGGGGACAAAGTCCTTTTGTGAGAGATCTGATGCTGTACAGTTACTCTTGTTCGCTTTTGTTGATGATTCTACACCCTTTTGAGCACAAGTGTCTGTGAAAGTAATCATAAAAGCATTCTCCCCAAGTCCTTCTTCTTGTACGCTTGCATTCGCTGCCTGGAGTTGCAGTCTCTTGGCGTGAGCCCTTTGGAAGAAAGACTGTTTGGGCTGATCATCAGGTTGGCCCCCCTCTAACACCCTCTGCTTACTCCCCCAGGGAACTTCCTCTTGTCTCCGGCAGTTCTGTGCCAGGGCAACACAAGCAAGGGGCCCAGTTTGGAAGGAGTGATTGGGGAGATGTGCTTTATCAAGCTTTTGATTAATTCCTTGGGAAGAGCCACTAGAGTCTGCTTTGCCTGGCTGGAGAAAGCCAATGATGCTCCTCTGCAGGGGTTTTTTATCATCCAAACTGACAAAGGCGGAGATTCTAACACCTACGAGCACAAAAACAAATTATCGGGGGAGAAAACTTCAAAATGAATGCCAACTGGGTTATTATTTCCACATGCAGTGTGTCACAGATCATTTAGATTTATTTCAAGATAGTCATATTAATTGATATGTAAGTTATATTGCTATATCTAATTACCCATGAGCCTCAATCTGAGTGGCTTGGGGCTTTCATTGTCGATTTCCATTTTCAGTAGGTCCCTAGCAACCGCAAAGATCTCATCCACTGTGGCAACAGCATACGTCAGCGTCAGCGCCCTGGTTTTCACCTCAAAGTTCACGTTCTTCAGCTTCAGTGTTACTGTTTTACCCTTTAGGAAAATAAAGAAAATACAAAGTTGGATTCATATGATGGAAAGGTCATTCTGTCTGTTGTCTATCAATATCTTAATCATTAGCGTAATCAATGATACTGTGTGAAAGGGCCATAAATAGACGAGAGATGGAAATCTGTGTAATCTGTCACATCACTGATTGATTCATCAGAAAGCATTCTGTGGGTAACACGCCACAAAGCGCTTTTATAATAATGTGATCATCTCCCAGGGAGACATTTCCAAGGCTGATAGTAGCCCCTGCTGTCTCCTTAATGGCCCTCCATTTCCTCCGGCTATCAGGGCCACATCAGGACCCAGGGAGGGGGGTGATGGTCATGCCAAGCCATCCAGACCTTTCTCTATCGATTCCAAAAAGGAATGAAAAGGTTGAGGTAATTGTATGAGATTATGTATGGAGTTTGGGTGACTGTAGGGAGGCCAGGAATAAGACAGTATTTCTTTTTTGACTCTTTGTCTTCATTTATTTTTGTGGCGTCAATTTCTGTATAGTTAGTACAGTTATTGCTTTGTTTCGCTTCTCTTTGCTCATACTGTCACATAGAGTGTTAAGGCAATACTCCTTCAAGAAAGGTCTTAGCAGGTATAAATTAAAACAATATATGAACATAAAGTGTAACCTTGTATGTGGTTGATGTAACTAGGACAGGTAGCCTTGTCCATAAGATATGCACAGGCGTATGTTCATGTTGCAAAATAAATAAAGCAACCCTCGTTCACTACCTTTAGACCTTCTTTCTTCATGTCTTCTGCTAAGTCTTCACAGAGCTCCCTGCATAAAGACAACTGGTCCTCAACTTTACTCAGTTCTTTAAATGTCCTATAGTGTCAGAAAGAATGGGACAGAGAGGAAATAAGGGAGAGTTAAGAGGATGGACACACAAAAAAAAAATCAATTCAGCCGTGTCAGTGTCCAATAATGCCTTATACCTTTCTGTACTCATGCTTTTTCTTTCTTCATGTCTGTTTAAAAGCAAAGACAGCGAGGATTATCACCTCTCTCTGAACTGGACTGTTTTATTTTTTAAAATCAGTTGTGTTGAGTTTTATTAAACATGCCGTGAAGTACCTAGGTATACATGTAGAGCCCAGACCCAGGGAAACCTGCATGAGATGATGCCAGGCTGTCTCCGAGAACAACAACGACAGCAACGCCATCTGCTGGCCAAGATGAGAACAGCTACTGATGCCCAGAGCATTTAGCATCTTCTCACTCACCTTCCCTATGCCAGAAACCTGAAAGGATACACAAACACACTTTTACTCTTTAACTATAGATATAGATTTTATATAGATCATTAGTTACATTACACCCAATCTGTCAGCCTTTAATAATACAAAAACACATGATCACCTTCTTATATCATTACATAATTATTCACTAACAACACGACGAGACTCTCTGTTTATGTTATGTTGTAGTTTGAGCAATGTGTGCCGTACTTTGCGAACTGGGAGACTCAGGACGAAGTCCATGACGGCCTCTCTAGTGGAGAGGAGTCTGTACTGGCCGTTGGGCTTGTTCTTGTCACTGCACACCTTGGCAAGCATCGTGTTTGGAGCAATTCCTAGAAGAGTGGATAGCAGAATTGAATATTGTGTTTGTAAATGAATGGCTGGCTGGCAAAACAAACACATGATCTTGATCATAATTCTAAAAAAAATGTGCAGGAAATTATTATTATTAATTCATATTATTATTATTGAGCGGAGTGTTATTGCGAAGAATAAATTAGTTGTCTGTCCCCTCATATTTCTTATTCAGTAGGGAGAGGGTGGAAAACAAAGATGCCAGAAAAGTGAAACTCTATGTTCTATGACTGTTATAATTCTCCTGTGAAACTTAAATAAAAGCAAAACTTTTACCAATAGCAAGACTGATAAAAGAAATAGTATTTTTTTTTTAAATCACGTCAGAATGTTTTTCCGCTCACCTGCACTGGCAGTCAGCATGGTCTTCTGCTCAATGCGGAAGCGCATCTCTCTCACAGCCTCCTCAACAGACGTCCCAAACACCTGGAACTCACCACCAGCACCTCTGACACCTCTGACAGGAGAGGAGCTCGGGCTGTCGTCAAACAGGACCGGAGAGAGGTCTTTCTCCTCTGGCACTGCCTCCTGGGGAAGCTTGGGCTGCTCTCCACCTTTACAGAAAAGACAGGACTTCACACCAAAATCTGATGTATTTCTATCGTATGAAACTTTGATCAATTAACAGAAATGTTTCCTGTCATTTTGTCGTGTCTACAGTAAATGTGGCAACAGTTGCAGTTACAAAAAAAACTACACAACACACCACACCGTACAATCATACTACATTTCTGTATAATTAAGTCCTGCCTGTAGCGGCGCTGCTGGCGCGGAAGCGATGTGTCCGCGAGGATTCTGGCCAGCTCTGCCTCTGTTCCAGGTGGTCTGTAAAATCCAGATAGGCTTCATCCAGGCTCATTGGCTGGAAATGAGGGTCATACTCTGCAAAAATCTCCCGGACCTAACAGAAAGACACAAATGCATGAGCAACCGTTAGTTTAAGCAAGTAGCGACACAACGGCTGCATTGCTCTGTGTGTGTGTGTGTGTGTGTGTGTGTGTGTGTGTGTGTGTGTGTATCTGGCCATCACTCTTACCTCAGCACTTACAGCTCTGTATTTAACAAAGTTGGTTGGAACAATAACTAAGTTGGGGCAGAGTTTCTTTGCAATGAAGCCAGGCATGGCAGCTCGGACACCGTACTTCCTGGCATGGTAGTTAGACGTGGACTGAAAGACAAAAGGGTGAGGTCGAAATAAGACATCTTGAATTTGTCTTGAAACCATACATATTACATCGTCTTTGGTTCAAATATCCATTATTTATAAACTGACAGTAATGTACAGTGCAATGAATTTTAATTTGAAGTATTTAGTTATAGATAAAAGGCTTATGAAGAGTTCCTCCTACACTGTAATTTGAGAATATGTGGTATTGCTGGCTGCATTGTATTCTACCGTGAGAATCGTGTGATACATTTTTTTAAACATCCTGCACATTTGTGATAATTTGCAAAAAATGTGAATAAAGGGTTTAGGATTAATTGTATCACAGAAAGTGACCAGTAAGGCACATACGTTTTTCTATAATAATAGCAATAATAATTATAATAATATTAATAAATGTAATGGGTTGAGCCTTTCAAGACGCTCCAGGACAACTTACAAAACATTATTAAAAGCATGAATACAAGCACAAAATGTTATCAATACTAAAACCATATTACTTTTCTTTCATTTCTACCATGTCTTCTTTGCGTTTAAGTGTTATGTGGGCATACCCTCTACTATTTAGTTATCTAAGAAGTTACTGTCACATGTTGTGTCCATTTCCCAGAAAATGTTTACCCCACCAGCATGCTCATGGATCCTACAGCCATGGGCTTGTCCTTCAGCTCAGGACAGTCTCTTATCTCCACAGCAGCGTAGAAAGCATCCATGTCCACATGTACAATCACACGGCTGAGATCACGTCTTCTCTCCAGCTCGGTGGCCATCCTGTCTACCTATGAAGGCAGATTTTATGATGTAGCTTTTTTATGTTCAATAGCACATCACATTTGTCGGCATTTGTTTTTGATTGACCTCTGAAAAAAGGAAACTGATGCCAACTTCATCCAATTAAATCCACATGTCTTTCTTACTTCAGCCTGTGCTTTCTTTAACTGTTGTTCTGTGATCTGTGCCTTTTGTAGCATCATTTTCTCAATGCGCTGGTTCACCTGCTGCTCTCTCTTCATCTCATTCTCATAAAACCTAGATCCCTGCAGAAAAACGACAAGGACAAGAAAGAGTTATAGATTCTCTAGCAAAGCTATAATGAAAACAATAGCACATCTATTTTAGGACTGTATGTCATTACGCTGGGGATATGGGACTTTCACACAAGGCTAGATACAGCCAGAGAAACTGGACTTCACATTATTGATTCTCATGTATGGAGGATTATTGGTATGGTATGTCTATTGGAGCTGGTATTGTCTAACGTTACCTTGGATGACTCCATGATGATCTTGTTGATCTTGTCTCTGTCAAGACCCTCCATACCAGCCTTGTTGTCATTGAGGGCCATCCTAGAAAGGAAGCCCTCTCCTTTGGAGTAATCAACCCCATTTTCCATCCTGGAGAATGGATCCTTAATGGTAAAAACACTTGTTTGTTTTGAGGCAGGTCCAATTTATTACGACCTCAACTCTTTTTTAAAGCTAGTTGACAATAGCCCTTTAAGATGCCGTTATCCAAGTATTATGGCGGCAATGTTACCTTTTCTAGCTAGATCCGATAAACAACATTAATGCCGAAACTTACCTTTTTACCCAAATGTCAACTCAAATTCAAAATGCTCAACTGTCTGACGTCTCAAACGTTCATGCCCGTACATGTTATGAAAACAGTACCGGTAGCCAGTACTACGGATTTGGCGGCACTTCCGCATGCATGCGTCATCTCCGGAAAACTCGGAGTTTACTTCTTTAAAAAAAAACATTATATATTACAATACGTTATTTAAATACAAATTAAATTAAACAATTTTAATAAATAAAATAAAAAGAGATCATATTGTAAATATGAAAAAATGAATGCTTTAATGTGAAGGCAAATGTGTGGCTTCCGGTGTCACTGTAATTGAGTCTAACTTGATCCCTCTCTGTGTACACAGTAAAGCGTGGCTGCAGCGCCTCCCCCGACCCGAAAGAAGACAAGCTAGCCAGTCCCATGGTCAGTCCTCCACTATGCTAACCAAACTGCGGAACTACAGCAGCCACACAGACCGTTGCTCCACATTTGTAGCTTGAAGTTGAGGTATAGGGTTAACACACGAAGGCCGTCCTTATCCCTCTTTTGAGTAGCTTATCGACTGCAGCTAAAATAGCTAACGACAACAGTCACAAGTTACTGGTTAAGTTAATGTTAGCAAGTGGCGTGGTTTGACAGCTAGCGCTAACTAGCTAGCTAGCCTTATTGGTATTCGACGTCAGTTTCAAAACAAAGCCCGCAAAACGGAAAAGTTTGGACTCACCTCCAGAATATCTTGTTTCAAAACAAGCTAGCGGGGTTTGTCAATCGACGGAAGACTAATTAGCTACGCTATTCAGATTATGATTGATACGCTGAGTTAATGCCTAGCTAGCTAATTAACGGTAACATATTTCCCTGAGGTTAAGGCTATAGAGCTGTCAGCAGTTTTGGCTGTGACGCGTTTGAATTATAACTAATTCAGCAAACCTAGCGGGCAGCTACGTGCTTCGGTCAATAAAGTTAGGTTTAAGTTTTCTTTAAAGCTTGGATTTAAATGTCCGAAAAGAGTTCATCGTCCGGTTCCGATGAGGATGTGGACCCTGAATCCGGGCAGCCTGTGGAGCTCGGAGGCGTCTTAAGCAAGGTAGGTAACGTTAAACCGGTTGGATGTTAGAATCTTTTATGCTACAGAAATGTTTAGGTGCTTTGATCACAAACTAGTCTGAAAGCCCGGTGAGCTGCAACAGTTGAATTAATTCCTGCATAACGTTACAAATCGTCCAGGCATAGTTCAGCTTACTGTTTTTTGTACATCTTGTGTGTGTTTACAGTGGACTAATTACATACACGGGTGGCAGGACCGATGGGTCGTGTTGAAAAACAATACTTTGAGCTACTACAAGTCGGAGGATGAACGGGAATACGGCTGCAGGGGGTCTTTGTGCCTCAGCAAGGCTGTTATCACAGTAAGTGTTAACATCACTCTTCTGCTGGAAAAAGGGCTCATAAGATGGATGAAAGGTTGATTTTCTGCATCAGTACTCTTGGAGTAGGGTTACCTCTCTGGTAGGTCTCAATGTTTTGATCCTGTCCACCCTGTCATTAGCATGGAGTTGAACTTTAATTCCTTCAATCCATGTTGTCAAAGACAGAAAGGTAAACATTAACTAGCAATGAGGCTGTTAGCAGACCAAGGCGTTCTTGTTCCAGCAATAGTTTGAGAACACTCTCATGCCTATTCCTCCATAGCAGTTATGGCACCAGATATTTGAAATTGGTGTTCCCTACTGTTAAAAAAAGATAGCTTTGACCACATACTATAGAGATCAGACCTGTATTTTTCCCGATGCAGGCCCCATTGTTGGTGAGATAAGTTTAAACCCCACACCCTGGTTAAATATTCACTGTTCTCTCTCAGCATGTCGTTATCAAGTACAGAGGCCAAACAAATGGTTTTACTGTGATTTGTGCAATAGGATTATATGACTCCAAACTGGATTAGAACCACACCACGAAAGATTACAGATATTCATTTGAATGAGCATAATGCCAGTTCCTGAATGGAATTCCACAAGACATTTAGAGTGTTTTGTAATTGTGTTATAGCAGGCAAACTTCATTACGAGTGTGCACAGTTTAATAATCACACATGCTCACTAATAATTTGAGTAGTATGACCCAAATTGTTACTTCTTGCGGCCTCTCCCCTCTTCCTAAATAAAGCCAGGGCTGTCTACGGAGACTGGGGAATGAGGACTCAGGAATGGAAAAACATGCCTCTGCTTCTTTTCTTGCCTAAGAGCAGTCTGTTACACACGGTGTGTCTGCAATCACACCAGACTTTCTTCATACAGAAGCAACGTTACTGTCTGGAAATTCCTATCAAAGGCCCAGATCCATTATCAGAAGTGTGCATCAGATTAAGCCCTTGTCAGTGCATTGGTGTTTTCCTGTCAGTTATTTTTGTACAAAGCAAACTTGTGTTAAATATTTCCATGTCCACAGTCTTTACTCCAAGAGGGGTGTCAGGCATAATAACACGTTTTTTTTTTTTCCTAACACACTAGTTTAAAGGCAACCATAATAAAAGAAAAACCTTGGATCTTAGATGCTTCTTTTGTGAGGAAGTAATCAATGTTTAAATGATAATCTTCTCTTTTCTAACGCTGAAGAGGCCACAGTCTTATACACACAAAAAAGCCATTGCAGCAAGGATATTCAGTTGTGCTTACGCAAAGGGAAGGTGATTGTTCCAAGCAGAAAGAAAGAGATATAAACTGGGTTGTAAAGCAGAGGTTTATGGGCCGTGTCTGATACAGGACAGTAAGATAGACTGGAATTCTCGAACCAGTAATAGCATCATGGCTGGATGCACTTGAGCTTACTATTGCACACCCCTCCTTTATGGTGAAATTAAGAAGCTGGAGGGCATTTCTGATCTTACCTCTGTCCCTGAGCATCCCAGCTATGCAGCTTAGAAAATGTATTATTATTGTTAAAGTGTTAAGACAGTTCAGAGTTGGAGTGTATGTTGCTATTGCTCGTGGCAGTGAAGAAGCCAGCACATGAGCATCATTCAGCAAATCTAATCAATCTTGAGCAACGTGATGATGTGTCAGCTGACAGAGCAGCTGTAGTCTTGGTTTTAGTAAGGAGAAAACTGGGAAAGAGATTTGAGTCAACTGTGTCGTATTTCTCATTAGGAGCCTTTGCAGAACAGAGCTCTCTTCAGCTGAGTGCAGTGGTCAAATTCCAATCTCAGAGGAAACGGGAATTCTTTGGTGCATGTGTTTGGGTTCCTGGTGGTTGGAGCTGGGTGGGGTGAATTGTAGAATGGGGGAGTGAAATAGTTGAAAGATGTGGCCTAATCGTCAAAGGAAAAGTTATGATGACCCAGGTTTAGGCAAAGGCATGCTGGAAGAATATCTGTTTTTGCACAGCTCTGGTGCGGTCGTTTAGAGTTGCGCCTGCAGACATAAGACATCAGTTACTAATTAAAATTCCTGTTTATTGTGTGGCCGAGGCTTTTCTATGACTGATGGAATCCATGTGTGTCCAGAATGTGTCAGCACTATTCTGTCAGTGTCATAAACAGACTGTACAAGCATTACCGTGGGAATTTTCCTCTGATCCATCAACTATTTGATTAAAGTAGTGGAAAAATGTTACATTGAGTTTTTGTATTTTGGTTTCAATTACAGCCATTTCATTTTGGTGGTTGTATTTCCTGACATGACATATGTGCTCTGCCTAATAACTATTCATGACCCCTCTCTTCTCTCTTTCTAGCCTCATGAGTTTGACGAGTGTCGTTTTGACATCAGCGTGAACGACAGCGTTTGGTACCTCAGAGCTGAAGATCCTGAGCACAGACTCCAGTGGATTGAGTCGATAGAGCTTCACAAGGTGAGGAGAACGAGTTTCTCTTTCTTCATAGATTAGCTGGATTGTTCTCGCTGGCTTCTTTTTACACCTTTCGATAAAGTTATGAATGGACATTTTACCTAAATGCAAGTAAGTTGTATTACTCTGATAAATAAATTAATATTATAGATGCTCAGTGCGTGCCTGAATCCATTTCTGGTTGTGCTTAGTTTGCATGGTGGTTGTCAAGAATCAGAACACATGTTCTTATTTCATATCGGGCTAAAATAAATATTTGATTATTTTTTGGCTTACGTTATTGCCCACTGAACCGTGCTTTGCTGCAATGCTTTCAGGAATTTAGGTTCAATTTTGGCTCATGGTGGTTTTCCCAGCTGGGTGTGGCAGGATAGGGATTTGGACACAAACACACACACAGGCCTTCACCCCGGGTATGTGAGGAATCTGTGGAGTGAGGGGTTGAGGTGGGGGTGTCCCCTGTTATCAGGTGCCAGGCAGCTGCTCACTCTGCAATGACATCAAGTTAACATAAACATGCATAAAGTGTGTAAAGCACATATACGTTGTCATGAGTGAAGTGATCTGTCCAAAATCAGCTGTTGCAACTTATTTAGTTTGAGTTAGTATGCTCTTAATATTAATAATCTATTATAGTATTAATATTATAGCTATTTGTTTTATTTTGTTTCATTTTTATTGCTAAGCTTATATAGTGTTCTGACCCACAGATGGTACATAAACTTGGTTAATATCAGCCAGTGTGTTAGTATTACAGTTACATTTGGTGTATTACAGTTCTATACTGTGTGTAATCTGGGTCTTGGAAAAGGAAATTAAAACAATTGATTGAAAATGAAATAATGGCTTAATAATTAGGATATTTTCATAAACTGGTCAATTTAAAATACTTTTTTTCAAAATCTTGGTGGCAGATTTTGGCCTTTTCCCCCTCTTAATTTCTGACACTGGGTGAACCCGTGGGAGAGAGACAAGACAAATCTACATTTTACCAGTGCACAATAAGAGCTGGGCAACATATTGATATTGTATCTATCGTGATACAAGCCTAGATTTGGGATCTTGTAATATTGTAATCTGGCATGAGTGGTGTCTTTTCCTGGTTTTAAAGGCAGCATTACAGTGAAGGTATGCCATTTTCTGAACATGCCAGACTGTTGTAGATGTTCTATTATTTTCCTTTACCCACTTAGTCCTTGTATCCACATTAGTGATTATTATTTTGCAAAAATCTCATTGTGCAAAAATGTTGTGAAAGGACAAATAGTCAACGCTACAATATTGTTGCGGTATCAATATCGAGGTATTTGGTTAAAAATATTGTGATATTTGATTTTCTCCATGTCGCCCAGCCCTATGCACAATTAATGTGAGTTATGTAACTTTCCTTGCCTGTGTTTGCCACATGAAAACACTGTAGTTGAGAAATCACCATAAGTGTGCCACCCTTAAAAAAAAAGAATCACTATCCTGTGAATTCTCATTAGGCTTGCTTCCCCAGTAAATGGTGCTGTGGGTGGTTTTGTGAGTGCTAATGGGTGTTGGCAACTGAGTGTGAGCGACCACAGGTCTCCAGTCTATTAACGATGGTGTGAGAGTATTTCAGGGTTATGTCTGGATCGTGACCTACAGTCACCTCAGTAAGCCTAATGCAGCACTACCTGTCTGTAGAGCTAGGTTTATGTAATTACCTAAACACTATAATTGTGCTTTAATATGGTTTGAACTGGTCATGATTACTGCTTTTAAATGCCTTGTATAAGCCACTTTGCAATGGCAAATAACCACCACCATTGGCATATCAATATCCGCAAATTAGGTTAGTTATTCTACAGGGAAAGAAACTGTTTTTGTTCAGGTTCATTTGTGTTTTTATGTGTGTGGGAGTGTGTTGGTGGTGGAAAAAGTTCTGCTAAGTGCTGGGACGTGAAGTGCAGCTCTTGATGAATAATGCATTTTTTTATTTTTTTTATCGCACAGCTACACAAATCAAGAGGGACACAAAACTCTCTCGATCATACCAAGAAGACTATTCCATTCTGTAAGATTTGGAGGGGGGGATAAGGGATGGGAAAAAACACTGTATTATTTGTAGTTTTTTGCCACTTCTTTAGCTTGGTTGTTAGCACAGTCTGAACATATTGGCCCAGATCAGGCTTCACAATCATCAGTAAATCTCAGTTATCAGAATAAGAAAGGATAAAAGTAGAGTCAGGTAAAAAATCAAGACGTATGATGCGCGCTCTCTCTCTCTCTCTCTCTCTCTCTCTCTCTCTCTCTCTCTCTCTCTCTCTCTCTCTCTCTCTCTCTCTCTCTCTCTCTCTCTCTAAAGTAGGCTGCTTCAATTACACTCTCACTCTCTCTCTTATGCATATATGCATGCACTCTTCATTTTTATCCCTCTCTTGCTCTGTCTCATACTTACAAACACACACTCACGGTCACTTGCTCAGTGATGGATGCTGGACATAAACATGGACAAGATAAAAAGGTTTTGCATATCAGGGTGTGTGGTCTGTTGATATATGTACACAGCAGAGTGGAGTGCATGTGCTTGTGTCTTTGAGTCCATTTGTGTGTCTGCGAAAGATCTGACTGAAAGCAGACCTGCTTCACTCTGCCGAGGCTTTCAAGACTCGTCTTATAGGCTCAGTCCGTCTCTTCTGCTTCAAGGAGCAGCTAGTGTCTGCCACTCCCCTGACCGCTATGAAGAAAATGACTTTTTTGTATTCCTCCGTTGCCTCTCTTAAAGCTGCTGTCTTTTACTTGATGAGCTAAGCTAAGTCCATATGGCTTTTTTCGCCACCTCCTCCTCTTCCCTTTTGTTCCTCAGTAAGGTGTGTCCAGAGAAACAGGAATACTGCATTTAAGCCTCTGAGTTGTCAGAAGAGTGGGAGTGTTGAGGCAGCGTCTGGGCCATGTTGGGGCCAGCAAACCATCGGGACTGCAGCAGTGTCCTGCTCTGCTTTGGGTGTTGGAATGGCCGAATGGTGGGCTTATAGCACGTTGGCATACTGCTTGCTTAATGTCTCTCATCATCGAAGTATTTAGTTAGAATGTCAGTGTTGTGATATGAATGATAAACATGGCTCATCTTTGCCTTCCTTCATACAGTGCTCTGCATACATTATTTTCTATCTGCATGCATGCAGTTTTTGCTTATGGGCCATCTTGGGAATTGAACTCTACTGCAAGTCAGTTGTTAAAAAGACATCAGTTACAGTTTTTTTTTTTTTTTTTAATTAAGCTTATGCTGCATGGTTATGTGCTGGAATGCCAGCATGTTTAATGACAGGTAATTTCCCAAACAGCAATATGCTCAGATGTGTAGAACTACTTAGGCGTTGCTATGGTCACTTACTGTTGACTCATCTCATTACCATCACAAAGCCGTGGGCACAAGGTGCCATTTATTGTTTTGTATATGAGTGGGTTTTTAATTTTCACAGCTATGTCATGCAGCATGATGCCAGTCTCAGGGGTTGTCACAGATTGTTTTCATGTTTCATGAATGTATTGCTTTTCCCCTTGGTCTATGCCCACACCAGCAATACAATGCCTTAATTAAAACATGAGGAAACCTTTAAAGACACCAATTTTCTTTGTGAATGAATAATGTATCATAAATACATGTTTTTCCTTTAAAATACAGGGGCATACAGGTGGGCTCAAAAGTTTGGGCACCCCTGGTATAAAATTTGTATTAATGTGTATAAAAAAAGCCAAGAGAAGATGCCCTGGGGTTGCATTGCAGCTAGTGGCACAGGGAACATTTCACGAGTTGAAGGAAAAATTGATTCAAAATAACTTCAGCATTTTGGACGCTAACTTTATGCCATCTGTGAAAAGCTGATGTTAAAGAGAGGATGGCATCTACAAATGGATAATGATCCTAAACACACCTCAAAATCCACGGTGGATTACATCAAGAGGCGTAAACTGAGGGTTTTGCCGTGGCCTTCACAATGTTTGGACCTCAATATTATTGAAAATATCTGGATAGACCTTAAAAGAGCAATGCGTGACAGACATCTCAGAAATCTCAAAGAACTGTAAGACTTTTGGAAGGAAGAATGGGCAAAGATACCTCAAACAAGAATTGAAAGACTCTAGGCTGGCTAGAAGAACCGTTTCCAAGCTGTGATACTTGCCATCAGATTTTTTCACCTTTTCTTGGCTTCTTTAATACAAATACAAAATTTTACTAGGGGTGCACACACTTTTGAGCCCCTATACAGCCCCTAAGTAATTGAAATTTAACTTTATCACTTTAATTAACTTTATCATATACCCTTCACCATACCTAGAGATTGGCATGGGGTACTTTCCATAACATCACCTCATTGCAAATCAAACCAGCTATTAGGCTAAATGAAATAAAACCATGCCAATCTCTAGGTATGCTGAAGGATACGTATGTGATGTGGGGTTATTTTAATTCCAAAGGCCAAAGGAATTTCATGAGGATTCATAGTATCCTGGATCCATGAAATAACTGGCCTTTAAATTAAACATCTGCCTGCCCCTATGGGAATTTAACATAGGGGTGTACTTACTTATGTAGTTTAAAGGTGCCCTGCCACACATATTTCATTAACTTGTGGTTAAGTTCTACCATGGACTCTGTAACATTTTTTGTGGAAAAAATGCCTTTGGTACCTTGTTTCAAGCCATTCTAGTGTGGTATAGAAAGCCTGCCGGAAGACGCACTTTGATTTGTGCCAGTTCTCATTTATATTCAGCGAGCTAAGCTGCTTAACTCTGATTGGCTAACAGCTAGCCAATGAGAGCCTGACTATCAGAAGCCGCTCTTTTTTCAGTGGCTAGAGTTGACAGAGAAGGTAGTAGTTAATTTTTACGTTGACGACAGAACACAATCGCATGTGAACATTTAAAACAATGCAAGTAAACACTTTTGTGTGGCAGGGCACCTTTTAAGGTAGAACATTTATGTATTTATGATACATTATTAATTCACACAAAAAATTGGTGTCCTTAAAGGTTGGATTTTTCCTCATTTTTTTAAATTAAGGCATTAAGACCAATCGGTCAGTTAATATTAATGGATGGAGTTTTTTTGAATTTTTGAATTTCATTTTATTTAACGGTATTTATGGTGTATTGTCCACTCCCTTTGTTTGAATCAAAATGGGTTAGTTCGAGCTTTGTGAATGCTTAAATGTATCAATTTAATCTCACTATATCAACGTAAATATAGTATGAATGCAACAGCAAATATTTACACATTATTTTCAGGGATGCACCGATCCGACATTTTCAGTCCCGACACAGATGCCTGGGCTTTGTGTATCTGTTGATACCAATCCAATACCATTGTTGAATTAATAATAAACTGTATACCTTCCACCTTAAACCTTCCTTCCACCTTTTGGAAGAACCAGACCCTTTCTAACTAAACATCACTTTCCTAAGTGAGACAAAATAACATAGTGTATGTAATGAATTGAATTCACATGGTGCTTTTGGATGTGCTTGATTAAATTGGTAGTATTGTACTTTGCAGTACTATCACCACCCCTCAAAACATTAACTTTGCAGACATTGCAAACAGCCACTAGTTGGCTTGGCAAGCATGAAATATCTCCACACAGCCGACTCTTTGGCTTGCTCCGTGTTGCTTAATGGTTAACTCAACTCATCCACCATGTGACATACATGCGCCTGACAAATGATATAGAATGTGCTGCGACGGAGGGGAAAAAAAAACTGACAAAACTGAAACTGTTTTGTCATTATCAGGGCCGACATCCAAACTTAATATCGGATTGGTGCACCACTAATTTTTTCTGTTGGCCTGGTCTGTTTACCCAGTATCCAATAGCCAATCTCTTAAATGTGTCACCCTGATGTAGTCATTGTAAGCTCCTTTGGCAGAGGACTGAATGTGTACATGTTTGTCACCTGATATCCTGGTCAGTTTGCTCACTGCACTCAAGAAATACCTCTGCATGCCTTTTAAGTAAACAGGAATGACTTACCTTGTTAGTTTAATAATCAGAGGAAACTACACACAAAGGCCATGACAAACCCTCAGCATAACTGATATTTGGAACTGATATGCATTTACAGTGAAAATGAAAATCTTTGAGTCCAATTTTTGTTTTGAGGAATGTTACTTAATCCAACACAAAACTGTGTTTAGATGTTCTAAGCAATTATTTAATAAATTAGAAACTTTTAACATAATACACAGTTAAAGATAGTCAGATAGTGTTGTGGGCGGGACATTAAGTCAGACAGTTCTGGGATACAGTGTAATTTATTTCCACTGTTCCTTAACCACCTAGTATCAGGTCTGCTGGCAGGCTAGATGGTGCATGTGTCTATTTGTCAGCCCGAGTCCCTTTAGCAGACTGTCTTTGTAGGTGTAGGCCCTGCTCTGGTCGAGCTCAGCATTACTCATGGCTGCTGACTGCAAGAATTGATCTCTATCTGTCTTGTTTTTTTATGAGATACATCATTTCTTATTGTGTTGAAATTGTTTGTGTTTTGGTGACACACTGATCTTATGTTCCTTTTCTTTATCATTCATATTATATTGTCTCCTTCCCTCATTTCTCTCTCTTTTTCCTTTGATCCCTCTCTGGATTTCAGGCAGAGTCTGGTTATGGTTCAGAAACCAGTCTCAGGCGCCATGGTTCCATGTTGTCTCTCACGTCAGCAGCCAGTGCCTTGTCTGCCACATCCACATCCTCCTTCAAGGTAAATCCGTGATCGCCTGAGAGTTTGATGTTCGGCTCTATTAAATTATGTCAAATTCTCAATCCCTCGCCGCCCTCTCTGAAAGAATTCCATCTACGCACATTTAAACTTTGGCCCCATATACCAAAGCACTTTCTGAAAATACAAGCGAAAGGCTAGATCTGTAGTTGTCAGAAATTGTTATGTACTTACTTGTTGTGAGGGCCTTGCCTTTTGGTTAAAACAGAGAACTGACCTCAATCTTCCCCCTGACAGCGCTTTATGGTGTCTCTTTACTTCTGAATTCTTTCTGCTCAGAAGGGGCACAGGTTGCGTGAGAAGCTAGCAGAAATGGAAACATTCAGGGACATTCTGTGCCGACAAGTGGACACCCTGCAGAAATACTTTGACACCTGTGCTGACGTTGTCTCCAAAGATGAATTTCAGAGAGACAAAGGTAATTCACTTTCATGGAGCTTGTATTTTTTTTAAATATATATATATATATATATGTGTGTGTGTGTGTGTGTGTTGTGTGTGTGTTAGATTTTAATTAATGGTTTAGTTTTAACAGTTATTTTAAAGCTTGAGCTTTACTTGGTTCATGCAGTGGGAGTTAAATGAGAGTTGTTGGGAAGACTCATTAAAAGCAAAATCAACATCAACTTACAATGCACTTTGTTGTCAGTCTTCAAAATCATTTTCATATTAAACTTGCTCTATAATGTAGGTTAAACAAACAGGAACTTTAGCATTGTGTGTTCAACAATTGTCCAATTAAGAAACGGATCACTTTTTTAGGTGTAAATATACCTGTTGAATAGGTTTGAAAATGTTAGACTATACTCTATTATCTATATGTCCAGGTTAAGCTATTTATGCCATTTATACTTTGGTTAACTGGACAGATCGTAAATACAGATTTTGTTGGCTTTCTTACCAGTACTAGAGGAGGACGAAGAAGAATTTCCTACCACTACAAAACCCAATGGCGAATATAATCACAACAACAATGGCAGCAAAGAGAAATGTAAGTTTACCTGCAGACCATTGCTTTATTTGAAATCATCTGTGAAAAAACAAAAACAAAGTGGTTGCTCGGACTTAACATAAATTCACAAGTTATTTAATTGTTTCTGCCTGTGCCAGTGTGCCCCCCTGCCAGTCCCAAATGTATGAATGGAATAGACTTCAAGGGTGAGGCCATCACCTTTAAGGCCACCACAGCAGGCATCCTCTCCACCTTGTCTCACTGCATCGAACTGATGGTTAAACAAGAGGACAGCTGGCAGAAGAGACTGGACAAGGTACCGACTTGCTACATACAGTGATTCAAATAAATGTCACTCACAGTTTGCTAATACCAGCATGAGTAGATCCGGATTCCATCCAGTGGTCTGATCCGCTTGCACAAAAGATGTCTCCGCATGCAGTAACACAATGAAGTCAGCGGCAAGCCATCTGCAGCAGGCTACCAGTGTCTATATGGAAATGGAAACCTTCGCTATATATTACAACCAAAGTCTTCTAAATTTCTCTAGAATCAACAACACAAGCGGTTATCCTACAGGAACACTGTTGCAAATTGTGCAAGCGGTCTGTAACGGTGTACCGGCATCTATTTGAATATTAATACTGTGCCGTACCCTTACCACATTGCCTTAATGATAAAGTCTGCTTTTGGAGTGTATTTCACCAGTGTTTCTGACCATGAGGTGACCCAACTATGTTGTGGCAGGTGTATTGCTCTGGACCTAAGGAAGCGCTGCGTCGAGTTTGTTTGGATGAGCGGCTCTGGAGAAAGCTGTAACACCTGTGGTGGCCGAGCAAACATCCTGTTCCGAAGAGGCCCGTGTTGAATGGGCATTGCACTAGTGTGAATAATGGGCAGTTTCTTGAGGTGGCGTGTTAGCAGCCACTGCTTTGTGGTGCTAATTGAGGACCTAATTTCTGCCTTCCATTGTCCTTAAGGAGTTGCTTATGTGATGAGGTTGTGGTTCAACACTCAGGCTGTCCAAATGTCTAACAGTGATTGTAGTATCTGAAAACAGTGCATGTTTTACTACAAGGTGATTTAATGGACTTGGCTCTGAAACCTGAAGCACAAATGCACTTGTACTATAAGGAGCTTTTAACTTTTTGTTATTCAATAGTTTAGTTTTTTTATCAGAGTGGTTGGAGTTCCCATATCACTCTTCCATTCATTGATTTTGCTTCATCTAGAGAGCTGTCTGTATTTAAAGGTGTGCTCTAAAGAGCACCTCGTTCTTATATCCTCATCAGTTTAGTTGATGTTGTCGAACCAGTTTTTTTTTTTCTGTGTGTGTGTGTGAAGGCATGCTGCCCAACCCTAAACCTACAAAAGCCGGGAAATGCTTTCAGTTAGGCAGACTGCTCGAGTGGAACTACCTCACTCTTATGTGTGTTTGGTTATGTGTGTGAAGTTTAGCTGCAGATGTGGAATAGGGAAATACAAATAGTTCGGAACACACTCTCAAAAGGAACAAAACAGGCCTACTCCGACTCGTACAGACAGAGTGAATTAGAAAATGACTGCTAAGACGTCTTTGTGCAGTTTGTGGAAGCCTTCGCTACAAAAGAGGACAGAGCAGCTGAAATACCAGACTCAGAGATGGATACCTCTACAGACTCGCAGCCTCTTCTTTAAAGTAGGCCTTGGTTTGCCTTTCTGTACAGCAGGATCATGTCCTGTTGTTTTGTAAGAAGAGTTATGTCACACAGTGGCTTCCACCTTGTTTAGTTTCATTGTTTCTTTCTGTCTGGTTTCTCTCCAGTTAAGTATTTTTGAGAGAATGCTATTGATTTTAGTATGCTTGTAGCCACAATTGCTTTAGTTTGCTTGTTTTTTTATTATTATTGCAGTGTGGATGAACGGTGTCTGAAATATGAGCAGTTTCTTCCTGAGTGTGTGGTTTTAGTCTACATAGTACATTTTATTCTGTATTTATTAATTTGCTCTCACAGAGACTCCAAATACATAAGCTGGTTTTGCAATGTTTCAGTGCTTCGTTGTGTAGGCAGGGACTGAGACATTAAGTCAAACCTGTTTGAGAGCGCACACAGCTGAATGATATGGTGGGTCTGTCAGAGTGTTTTAGAGCTCTTTTCTTCCCCTTTTGTTGTGAATCTTTATCTACTGTTATCCGATGAAAGGAGCATTGTCACTGGGGCGGAGCGTTTTGTTTGACTCCATAACACTTAATTCCGGATGTTTTATTGTCTAAATGTGAAGGATCAGCAGATCTTCTTTTAAATGCAACACAGATGTTTTAATGGGCGTTTCTATTTACATGGTGTTGCTGTTATTAATTGTTTTATACAGTTGCTCTAGCAACACTTCACTGCTCTCTCTCTCTCTCTGTGTCTCTCTGTGTGTTCAGGAGCTCGACAAGAGGAGGAGGGTAGAAGATGCCTACAAGTCTGCTATGTATGAAATGAAGAAAAAGTCACACTACGGAGGCCCAGACTACGAGGCAAGATGATATTAGATTTAAAAAAAGGAAAGATTAGAAACAGCTGGATGAACCACAAAAGAATGATTTCCTGACTTTTCCTCATGTCTCCCAGCTTGTGCATTTTTATCATACTGCACCTTTTTCAGGGCTGTTCTCACAGGATTCTTATTTTGCTGACATTTACCTTCCACAGGAGGGGCCGAACAGTCTGATCAATGAGGATGAGTTCTTCGATGCGGTGGAAGCCGCACTGGACAGACAGGACAAGATAGAGGAGCAGGTGTGATGGACATCTAAACTTGCTCAATCAAAATGTCCTGTCCAGTTTGGATGAATAAAGCAATTACACATAGTATAGAAGGCATATTGAATCTCTCCTGCCCCCGACTTTAGCATCTTTCTCTCTTGGAAACACATTTAAAGAAATAAAAATGAACTGGAGCACAGTTGCATACAGTATACAAAAGGATGTTGCCTTTCTCTGCACCATCTTCTTAATCTTCTTCTCCAAACTCCCCGTCAGTGCCAGTCAGAGAAGGTTAGGATACCTCGACGAACTCTGGTGCCTCCAGGAGACATCTACTCCACCATCGGTACACACCGATTTGCCCCCAAGGTATTCAACACATTTCTTAGGATCTCTTTAATGTACTTCTTGTTTCTGTTCCACTTTGTTCTAATTTAAGGCTACCGGTTGCTACTGTTTGCAATCTGTCGTCATTCCTCCTCTCTACAGCGTCGTCATGTTACAGCCAGTGTGTCCTGTCTATAAAGGTCTCCAACTATAGCTTGTGTGCTTCTCTTAACGTGTCCATGCTTCACATTAATCTCTTCACACAGAGGATCAGTTTGTGCTTACTGCAATCATTTGAGCGCTTACATAACCTCTTCATATGAAATGCTACTTGAACAGGTTGTGATTGTGCACCTGTGGTGGCTGCAGGTTGCCTTTTTCTGTTTTGTTCCTCATTCCCTTCAATCTTACTCTCTGCTGTACAGCCCCATAGCCATTCTTCTTCCCTCTCCTCCGTTGAGCTTGTCAGTGCTTCAGATGACATTCACAGATTCAGCACTCAGGTACTGTATTTGGTCAACAGCAAGCACCTGTATCTGCAGGGGGATGCAAACGTCTACTGCTTTCCACCGCAGAGCATGAGCCAATGCATGACAATGTCTACTAACCAGCCTCTCCAGGATTTTGCAAATGTGTCTTGTGCTTTGTGTAGCATGTTGTAGGTTTTTACTCCAAAGTCTTTATAGTATTATTTGATGCACTAAGACAAATAAAACAACCTGACTGGACAAAATTGAAATTCCTGGATGTGATCTTCATCACAAACCGGTTGTCATCATTCAACTGAAAGAAAAAATGTTAATGTAGTTCTGCATGACTGGAATACAGAGAAAGCTCCTTTCCTCACATGACTCTGTCTTCCACAGCATGAGCAAGCATGTCTGGCTATACGCTTTGTTCTTATGCACTGTTGGGATGTTGAAAAACACCCCCAAGCAGAATCTGTTTTGTACTGTATGTGGCTAATGTATTTGCTTAAAGAATTCCGAGGATTCTGAGAGGAAAATAGTTTTAGGGGTTTCCTAGTTGTGATGTTATCAAAACCCTTTGTAATAAAACACCAACACAGGTGCTAGGTGTGTTGCTCCAGACTATAAATCATTAAACCTGAGCATAGCTTCCTTAATAAAATGTATTCTTCTCCCCATCATCATTGTCCTGTTTCAAAGGATGTCCTCAAATAGGCCGGTAAAGAACTGTAAAACACTTTCTAACATTAATTTAATCAATACCTGTCTGTCTCTTAGGTGGAGGAGATGGTGCAGAATCATATGACTTATTCTCTTCAGGACGTGGGTGGAGATGCCAACTGGCAGCTGGTAATAGAAGAAGGAGAGATGAAGGTGAGTACAGAGCAGAGAAGCTGCTTATGAATCATTTCCCTCGATTCCTAGCTGTGAATATTTGAGTTTGGCACTTTTTTAAAAGCTACTGCGGTTGCAGTAGAAGCACTGGTAAAACATTTGTCACCTAGCAAAGGTCAATCCTTCAAATTAGTAATCAGTACTTTATGAAAGAAAGAATCATCTGAAGTTATTAGTCACTGGTGGAATTAAGAGGATCCTTAAAGATATGTTTTGCAATGATTTTGGTTGTATGTTTTTTATAAAGATATGACTTTCTATTCTACATTCTATTTGTTTTTTCGAACATTCTGCACGTTATGTAACAGGTGTACAGGAGAGAAGTCGAGGAGAACGGTATTGTGCTGGATCCTCTCAAAGCTACGCATTCTGTGAAGGGGGTGACCGGACACGAGGTCTGCCACTACTTCTGGGACACGGCTGTCCGACTGGACTGGGAGAGTAAGTCACTATTTCACAAGTCTCCATCATATCAACACTGTTTGACTTTCTCAGTTGGAATGCCATGACCCGAGCAAACTCTCCTTCCTTCCCTCAGCCACCATTGAGAATTTCAACGTTGTGGAAACGCTGTCGGATAATGCCATCATTGTTTACCAGACTCACAAGGTAAATTGACTACTTGGTGGTTTTAGATGTTGCGGAAACACATTGCACATGTGATCAGTAAAATCCTGCAGCTGAACGCCTTGTGTTGTGTTTCAGAGAGTGTGGCCTGCCTCTCAGAGAGACGTGCTCTATCTGTCAGCCATCAGGAAGATCTTGGCAACAAACGAAAATGATCCTGACACATGGCTGGTCTGCAACTTCTCTGTTGACCACAACAATGCCCTTGTAAGAGTACAACATTACATCTGTTACTATTGGGCAGTAAAGCAAGTGCAATCTATGAGAACATCCCTTAGTCAAACAAGACTTTGTTATGGAATCCTTAGATAATTAGATAGATAGATAGATAGATAGATAGATAGATAGATAGATAGATAGAAATTGATACCAAAAAAATGGGAAATTATGGTAAGCCACAGTGAGATTTGTGTGAGATTGTTTTCATTTACGTTTTTGTTTTACTTCCAGCCCACAAACCGGTGTGTTCGTGCCAAAATCAATGTTGCTATGATCTGCCAAACGCTGGTCAGCCCACCAGAGGGTGATAAAGAGATCAGCAGAGACAACATCCTTTGTAAGATCACCTATGTTGCCAATGGTAAGTGCCTCTCCGGCCTAATAAGGTTTTGATATCCTTGCATATGCCTCTTTCTCCTCATCAGTCCAGCTACAATCTACCTACAAGTACCTCAAATGATGATAAGCTGTTAAGATGAGCCCTTAATAATTTTGGGTCAAAATTATATTTCTTGTCTACAGACAGTCCGTACTAACATAATTCAAATCTACTAAATTATCTAAACTACAGAGGAGGGATTTTTTGGATCACACCTTTTTTAATTCAGAACCTTATTTTAGCAAATATATGCCTTTGTAAAGCTCTTAGCTGGCACAAGAATTAGACTGTCTAAGTTCTTATGTCTTTGACTTGTCCGTCCAGACTTGCACAGCTTGTCCCCCTCCCCTGACTTCCTGTAGATGAGTTTATTATAATATACAGCAATGCTGCAGAAAGAATCCTGAGCCTGTTTATTGTTAGAGAAGCCAGGCAGGTCATGAAAGTTCCTTTTAAATAGCATTACATCTTCACCACTAGATGGCGCCCCAGACCTCTGTTTGTGTACAACATAGTTACACTGTTAGTGACTAGTTATGACTACTACTTGGATCATAAATTTGCACATACACACACACACACACACACTTTCCTGATGGTTTTGCTCTGTGTGGTTGCAGTAAACCCAGGAGGCTGGGCTCCAGCCTCAGTCCTCAGAGCAGTGGCCAAGAGAGAGTATCCCAAGTTCCTCAAGCGCTTCACCTCCTACGTCCAGGAGAAAACTGCTGGGAAGCCCATCCTCTTCTGAACGCAAAGAGGTAACCAGTAATCCAAACGCATCTTTGGGTTACTAAACCGATTGGTAGAACATGTATTACACTGGTGCTTTTTATATGTCATTTTGAACCATGAGAAAGCCAGCAAATGTACAGAAACTGTTATTTTAGTTTTGTCTATTTCCGGGATATTGACTTTTCTTCCTTTGTTTCAGGCTTGCAAAGGGCCAAGGTTGCTCACTAGAGAAACTACAATGTTCAGCCTTTAATCGGTTGTCAAAGACTACATTACCCATTTAGTCGTCAATTTGAATGTTAAACTACTACAAACTACTACATGCAGGACACTATATCATCCAGGGCGTCCCATGGGACACCTGCTTGTAGAAGAGACTGGTTTTACGGCTTTATTCCATCAGTAGTACACTTGAATGTAAATTCAAGAGTATTTTTCAGTGGTTTTTGAATTGTTGTTACCGATTTGCTTCGTTTTTGTAAATTGTTTTGTACATTTCTTATGATTACATACTTCTTGACTTTTCGGGTTTGCTTTAATCACTAGTATTACAGCTACTTGTGTTGCTGCTGCTAAAGTAACTACCATGAAAGAGGAAAGTAGATATTGACAGGAAAAGCATTGATGAGGTGTGGTACAGTATCTCCTCTTTCTTGCCTTCTCCTGTCCCTCTTGGGATGACTATCTTTGCAGTTTGATGGGAGGGGGGGGGGGGGGGGGGGGGGAGAGAACCTAAAGCTATGAAATCTTTATATTTCTAGATTGTTATGAGGTGGCTTTCAGAGAGCACCAGGGACACAATGAATTGTACAGAGAAAACGGAATACATTTTCAGTTTGTTTATCAATGTGAGAAATGTGAAAGGACTGTTAAATGCTTAAATTTGATTATAGTAATGGGCTAAGGAAACCTGAAGTGGGAGATAAAGAGCATTTGCTTAATCTAAAATTGTGTTGGGACAATATTTTGACACAGTTAAAGTGATAATCAATGATGTAGTTGACTGCAGGCAATAGATGCTAAGTTTTTGGCCTTTTGTCTTGAACCTCCATGTAACACACGGTTTCTGACAGATATTTCCAAGTGGCCAGCCATAGTGTCTGATGTACAGATTCCTCTCTTTCATTGAGAGACAAGTGGATACGTTTGGTGTCAGATTTGTAAATTAGTCCCGCTGCTATTGTACAGCATAAGGTAAAGTTGTAAAGCGTAGAGTAGGGTATCATCTACACCCTAGACCTTTTTTAGTCATGCTCTACATTACATTTCACGTGCCACACTACAGTGCAGTGGCTTCTGCCCTTTGACTGATAAACTACCCCCAGAATGCCTTAGGCACCAGGATGAACCCTAAAAACCCCGGTCGGGTTACCTTAACTGTTCAGCCACCAGATGTGCATTTATCAACACAGAAAATAAGCAGACGGGGGTGGGTGAGGAAGGGGGGGTACAAAGGGTCAGCATTTCACATCATCTTACCTCAAGATTGGAATTTATTCTGATTGTGTTCGATTGCAAGAAAAATTGGGAGTTTTGTAATCAGAAGATCTGCATGGTTGAAAATTCACCATCAGATTTCCGGTCTAATGGGTCAGAGGTTAGGAAAGATCTAGATAATTGTTTAGCTGAGGATTACAAGAGCTAGATCTACGAGTAATGTCAGCGGAAGAATGCATTTAGTGTTTTTAATTTTGATATTTTGTCAGTAATTTACACACTTTGTATATTTCTAAGTTGTACATTAGAAGTGTTATTGTTTGCACTAAATGTAATGCAATTTGACAATGTTCTGTAAATTAAAATTGTTACACAGAAGCAAATACAGTGTACTGTTTTAGTGACACTGCTGGGAAGGTGAAGGTCTTCCAAAAGAAGAAAAAAAATATATATATATTTTTATATATTAAAGAACTTATAGTAGGCTATATTTCATGTCAAGTTTAACGTTATTGTATGTTAATGTGCACAAAGTTTTGGACATGAGCAGAAATCTTGCTCAAACATCTGAAATATTACAGTCCAGATGTTTATTAATGAATTAAAATGAATTATGCATCATTGAGGTGAATAATTGTTGTGCACATTTAAGGAGGTTACATCCCCAACAAAAGATGCAAAAGATTGAGGAGGGAAGAATAAATGATGCCTGAGCTACATGTGTGCTGACTCAGATGTTATTACATAGAAAAGTCCAATCTAAGTGAGAATAAATACAAAGCAATACAAAATGCCTGAGAGTCTTATTGCAATGCATTCCATTATGTTTTTATAGTTTTTTATATTTTAGGCATACTGAGTAAGAAAAAGCTAGAAACAGGTGCACACAAATTCACCAAATACAGGAAATGAAGTGTATTATGCTAAAAAAGAAATCCGGGCGGGACGGATCCCAAGATCACCGCATCAGAAATTGTCCCTGATTCTTTTACATCAAGAATTTTCTTGTTAAAAAGAAAAAAAAAGATGTTTACATATTTGCTAACCAATATTTTCAAACATGTGCAATTTCATACATTTTCCCAGGGTAAAATCTGTTAACTGCTGGTTAACATTAGCCTAAAGGTAAAAAAAAAAAATAACATAAAAGTAAGTAAATTGTTAAGTATTTCTCTTTGTTTGAATAACGCATTAACCCTACACATTAATGGGAAAAGAACCCAATTTGGTGTCATTTTACAGCACCATTCTGAATGATGACCATTCACCGTAAATAAGGGCTCCTCCTCTCTGCAAAAGCCAATTTAACCACTGGTAGGCCTACTATATAATAAAGTGTATGCATACATATAAACATAAGGTAACATGTAAATACATCTTTGAAGCTTAATAAACAGTAAGACAATTAGCGTAAATGACCCAGTAGATGGCGCCAATGTTCAATCAATGTGACTCCCATATACCACAGGATGCGGCTCGGCTCAGTTCTCCGCCGTCCGGGAACACCCACCAGGTCCGGATTTATGCTGGAACGGCTGCGGACATGACTGACAGCTGAAGTCTCGAGGACCCACGAGATCTCGCAAATTTATGTAGAATACAGTTTGTTTCCATTCAGAGGAATAGAGGGTAAACAACTCTGTGCTTTTCAAGGTGTAGGCCTAGTGCAGGGAAATATGATCCGCCGTGAGCACGGTCTATTTTATTTAGTTTCTGTGCACTCTCTGCCTTCTGCTGCAGAGCTCTCCGGCCTCCTGCAGAAATAGAAGCTCTGCGGATCTGCTCCGGATCCCCCGAGCTGGGACGGAGCTGTTCCGTGGTCTGTGGAAGTACACACGTTGACTTTAATAACCCCTAGAGGTTGTCTCATTCGAACTACAAATGAAAGTACAAAGGAAATGTCCACCTTCACAGGCCCCGCTGTGAGCTGGCTGGTTGGAGCTCTTCACATAGGATCGGAGACGACAAGTTTATGTTGCATGGCCATCTTATAAAAGAAGATTTCAACTTCCTAACCAAGACTGCACCTCTTCTCTTTTAGCCAATACTCGAATAACGTTACTCAGTCAACGGTGACTTGTGTCAGTATTCACAACTTTAACTTTACCCTTCACAATGTAAAGCTCGACCTATGATATTCCACTGAGATTACACAATGAAATACATTACAAAAATAATTAAATTTTCCACACGTGGCATGCATTAGGCCTACTGTTATTCAAACAACTAATCAAGTCTTGTAGACGGTGACCCGAACGAGTTTGTTGGGTTGTTGATCAATCTCCATTAAGCAATTAAATATAGAATTTGTTGGCGACTTTGGTTTGATCATATATTTTCAAAAACGTAGGCTATATTTGTATTGCTCAGCCAAGTCGCAGCACAGCTTTAGTTGCTGAACCAATCAGATTGAGGTTTTTAACATTCTCAGAAATAGTGAAAAATCCTAAAATTATATAATGTAATAACACACACACACATACATATATATATATATACACACACATATATATATACATACACATATATATATATATATATACACATATATAT
>NC_048411.1:13861321-13864280 GCF_013103735.1 Etheostoma cragini | reverse complement strand
TACACATATATACATATATATATACACATATACATATATATATACACATATATATATATACACATATATATATATATACATATATACATATATATATACATATATACATATATATATATATACACACATATATATATACATACATACATACATATATATATATATATACATATATATATATATACACACATACATACATACATACATACATACATATATAAGTAATAACTCCCAAAATATGCATACATACACAGCTGCAATATGCAAATAGATGAAGCTCTTGAATGTTGGAACACAAAAGTACTTTTTAAGAGGCTAAAACAGCTCAACAGCAAACATTGAATTGAAACAGTTTATTTATAGGAGTCTCTTCTAAATATAAATATGCATTGTCTTTACATTCAGCGATTAAAGTATTTTTTCAGCAAATGGCAAAATATTGAGATTTACATAATAATTTATGGTCTAACCAACGTGTGATCATGGAATTCAACATTTATAGTTGGATATGATCTTGATGGAGAGGTATTGGACAGCTTTTAAGTGTAGGATGCATGTCTCATAACTTCTTGAAGAGGACACACTTATTCACTATCAAAGGATATCCTGAGTAAAAGCATCTCAGTCAGGATGCAAACCTCAAAACTATTAGCTCCACATCAAAAATGATCTACAATGTTCCTTCACTGTCTCTGTACATGTAGTATCAAGGACTTACAGAGGTGTGCATTTGAAGACAAAAAAGTGCATATTCACATATTCAAATCTGTGCTTATGTAAGGTAGGCCACCCACCTAAGCAACGTCTTCAGAAAAATATTTCTTACAGTAATCATAACCAATGTCAAAAGTGCCTTTTGATCTAGATTGAGTGCATCGTCCCTCCGCTCTGTACTTCATCAGAGATCCCGTGACTGTCCTTTCTCACTTCACAGCAGCCCTTTTTTAGGGCTTCATGTTCCTGTCCGGGCTGCACAAATAATAGCCCAGTAAGGAGAAGGGAACTGCTTTAACCACGTCACAGTCTGTGTTTGGCCTTCAGAATCCATCATGTCTGATCTACGTCCGTGTTGGCTGTGGCTACAAGCTGGCTTGTGTCCTTTGTTCATCAGGGACATAGATGTCATCCTGAATTCACTGTACACATTTCTTTTCTGTTTCTCAGCAATGTATGCAGTTGCAAACTTTGAAAGGCTCTTTCAGTTCTTTCTGGTCAGCAGGAAAAAAAAAAACATTTAAAGAAATGTATCTACACTTTCTTCATGTATGTGTAGTAAATATTAAATATTTATCCTTTGTGTAGGCCATGAAAACAGAATACATATATAAAACTTAATGGCACTAGGCTCTAAGAAGCGACACTCCGTTTAGCCTGATGTTCATCACATGAAATGATATGCGACATGGTTTCTGCAGATGTCCATCGCTGTGTTGTTGGTGTCTTCATTTAGCCCATCAACTGGTGGAGAATCTCAGTCTTTTTATGTGTTGGCAATGCAACTGGCAACATGGATCTAGCAGCACTGGAAATGGAGTCAAAGGTCAGCCTGGCTGGTCAAATGGAGTGTGGCGATTCTCTTGTGATTGGCAGAAGGAAATGAAGGTTGTAAAGTAGCTCTTTTCACTGTGCAGGAGAAGAGAGAAAAGAGTGATTATCAGCGTGGTTCAGGCCTAAATGTGAACAAGCTAAACATGCATGACAATAACCAACATTAACTTCAAAATACCTTACGAGGACAAAACAATAATTACCCCAATGTGGCAGTGAACTGATATAACAAATAGAGAATGTGGTAGAAAAAGTACACTCTTATTGGAAATATTTGATTGCATTTTATTTTGTAAAGTTAAGTCTTGTAATGTCTGTCATCTAATCAATTCTAATCAAGAAATCAGACAAATGTAACCTCACTAGGTCCTTATACTTATACTGTATAGATTTTTTTTTTTCTACAGGGCCCACTCAGACTTTTCTTTTTAAGTAACCTACGTTTAGCATGATGCACTATTGATCCTGTATGAATATGTGTTTTTTTTCCATACACATTGTGTTCATGTTTTAATGAAGTGTATCACGTATAAGCACAATTTAGGCCCAGCAGTCTCGGAGAGGAGACTTTTCTCTGTGTCAGAGAGAGAGGAAGTGCAGGTTGAAAGCTATCTTTAGTTTGAACAACGATGACGTTAGAAGAGGTACGTAGACTCACCAAGTAGACATCGAGAACAGATCCGTCATCGCGGTCTATATCCACATCCATGGTGCTCTGCTCTGAAGTGAGGCAGATAGCACTGTCCTCCAGGGTAAACGTGGAGCTGGATGCGACGTCATCCCTGAAACAGAAAAATTTATCTTCATGGTAACCTATGTAGAAGACAGCCCTGAGAGTTTATTGTCTGGGCCAAGGGCAGTTAAATAAAGTAAAGCAGCTGTCTAAACGGTGCTTGGAAACTGATGACTAACCTACTCTCCAGAAACAAATCACACACACTATTGCAGAGACTCTGACATCAAAGGCACAAAGAGATGAACCGACTGCCAGCAGGATGGGAAACCTGTCTGGTGCCGGGCCAGTGGAGGCCTCAGCTCACAGAGGCTCATAGTCTCACAAAGGTCTCGGAGGAAATGAAGAACATCTCTTTAAGAGTGACCACAAAGTCAATATGAGAAACTTGCTGGGAGAGTAAGTACCACAAATGGACACATAGCATAAGAGATGAAAATAAAACTTGCAGAACTTAACTTTAAGTCATTTTGATTTCAGCTAGCGTAACAAGATTTTTAGGAAAAAGAAGATCTCAATTAAACTAAAAAGGCAGAAAACTTGCAACATACAAATGCTTCAATAATGAAATAAAATGGTCTGTGAGCCTGCATACTTAAATAACATATACAGTGGGTACGGAAAGTATTCAGACCCCTTTAAATTTTTCACTCTTTGTTTCATTGCAGCCTTTTTCCA
>NC_048411.1:13789220-13861221 GCF_013103735.1 Etheostoma cragini | reverse complement strand
GATTTTTGGAAAATGGCTGCAATGAAACAAAGAGTGAAAAATTTAATGGGGTCTGAATACTTTCCGTACCCACTGTATATCTTTAAATGTAGCTTGGCCACAAGAAGCCTGAGTGCAATGTTCCTCTCTTTCTTTTATGTTCAACCACCAGGGGGCCTTTTGGAGGTTGTTTCCCTTGTTTGACATGAGTTGACTCCCTGATAAACACAGAATGCGTTTCACCCTTTTATGACATATAATGAACTACTTATTGTGTTCAAAGTCAAAATAAAAGCCTGATAGAGAGGGCAGCAGTCATAGAGATAGATGGATTGATAAAGAGGTACAGGTAAAGAACAGCTCCAATACAATCCTACTGTGACACATTACAACACAAGGTGTTACAAGCAGACCAGCTGTCAGACAGGGATTATTGTTGGTGGATATAAAGTCGCCACTGGAACCAATTGTCCTCTTTGTCTTTCTGCAGCATAATGGCACGGAGTATGCCGCTGTTTAAATATTTATGAAAACAGCTGACAGAACAATGTCAGCGCAGCAGCAGGTGACTGATGAAGGGACAGGACCAGGCAAGTCGCACAATAGAGCCTCAGAGAGCAAACTGAACCTGACACCGCTGGACAGGAGGAGAGGTGGAAGATGGGAAAGAGGACGAATGAAACTGTCCGTAACAACCAGTCCAGACAATATAGTGTACTACAATTAGTGTAGGTGTAATAAAACCTCTTTATTTAATATGTTGATTATTATTTCATAATGTGCAGTGACATTTTTATCAGATTTTGCAATATAATGAGGTAATAAATAACTTGAAACTACGAGTCAAAAGGTGTTGTTAAGAATTGTCAAGTGAATGAAATGAGATCACGCCAACAAAGGCTTTCCAAAGCAAAATCAAATATTCCTTTTCAGGGAAAGATTTGTGTAGTACCTGGAGTTTTTTTTCCCTTCCCACCACAACACCCTTTATCTTTTGACTGTAGTGTCCATTCTGTATGTTGCGTATGTGTATTGGATGTCTGCCAAGCCAGCTGAGTCACCTGCTTTTTTCCAGACCCTCCACACGCTGTGGAGCGGAGGAGGGTCTGGCTAGTCCACACAGCATTCCGGGATGGGAGGAAAAACATGCTCTGGTTTATTGGCATTTCTTTAAACCAATCACAATCTTCATGGCAGGCGCTAAGCACCGGACTGAGCCACTGTAAAATAGTTTTGTGAGAGAATACTCAGATATATAAATCAACTCGAGTTTTAAAATTCTAACACAAAGGAAACGGACATCGGCAAAAATACATGCATCCGGCAGAATTTCCTGTGGCACCGGACCAATCCCAGAAGTGGAACGTCGAGGATTTAGACTACCTGCTCCATGACACACACCACCAATAAGACCATCAGACGTACAGTAAGAGCACAGGTCACAATAAGGTTAAAGTGTGTGAACATGTGTATACGTGTGTGTTGGCCGTGGCAAATTTACATGCCTCCCTTCTCTTTTTAAGACTACATTTATACACAGTAACCTTGCATCATGGATTTAGGGCGATATACAACATGTTCCGTCCCAAAATCAACACAGATTGTTACGAATATTGAGAGCAACCAGAAAAGGAAAACCAAGTAGAAACCGTACCTCTCATCTGTTTGGTTGTTTACGCTGACAAAGATGGAGGAGGTGGAGATGGTTCCCATTGAGGTTCCCTCGTAGAAGGACGGGCTGGCAGGGACCAGATCGGGACGCAGGTATGAGCCGAACACAGCTGAGGATAAAATATTTACATGAATGTGGTCTCAGTAAAAAAAACAAAAAAGTCTGACCCTTTTTATCTGGTAAACTCCAGGCCTCCTGTTTCAAACGCAGGTTTTTTTCCTAAATTTGTAGTCTCCAAGCCTAAACCGAGATTAGGCTTCTCACTTTTGTGAAAGCGCCTCCAGATCCGCACAGATATTATTTTTTCCCCCAGGCCGAGTCGTACTCGTGATGAGTAAACAGAACTTTTGGAAAAATCTGTGGAGTTCTCCTTTAAATGAGAAGACACATCAACCAACACTGATGTCCACAGTCATAATTTCTTGGAAGAAATGTCCCATTATTCAATCAATATGGCTCTGTATAGCTATGGATCATCCACCCAAGGAATGGAGAAAGAGTTGTTTATGGACTTCCTTTGTGCTTTCTGTTGTGGAAAGTTTTAACAAGCTTAAAGGCTGAGTTAAGGCAGGGCATGAGAATTAGATTGAAGTAAACTGATGTAATGATTCCAATAAAACTGACACTGAGTATCAACTCCACGGAGTAAAACTATTTTTCTCCTTCCTCTTTGAGACTGATTTAGTAACTATAAAGAACGAGTCAGGAAGTGTAACAAACCAAATTGCTTTATAGTATGTTGCGTCACAGTTGGAGACACTGGTGGGAGAGCACCGGGGTGTAAAGACAAAGAAGACATGACTTCTCTTTCCGGTCATCCCTGTTTCTTCACCACACAAAGGTCAGATGTTGCTGTTGCTGAATGTGTGCATCATTGCAGAATAGTTCACCCTGTCTCAAACAGCTGATTCACATACTTTCTTACTGGAGTCATAAGTGCAAGGCTATTGGAAAACAAAGACAACAAAAGATGGAAAAGCCTGAAAAATTGGCAAGGAAATTTTGTCTTATTTCATAAGATTTGTGGTTAGGAGTCTGTGCCGGCGTTAGTTTTTCTTACTATTTATTCAGTTGTCCTTTTAAATACAATTCATCACAAAAATATAGCAGGCACAATTAGTAGACTAATTGATTAGTTGATCAAGAGAAAAATAATTGCCAAACATTTCAGGATAACAAAGCTAAAACTACACACTCTTTTTTTTACACTTGTGCGATGGACACACACGTTCAAATTCGGTATCTGATGGGCTGCTAGTAACAAGGTAGCCTTTTCTTTCTATTAAGGCCAAACACATTATCAACCAGTGATAGCGAGAGAAACATGTTGAGGACAGTGGAAAAATGACAAGTGCATTTATGATATAATCATTTAGGTTTTTCTAAAAATGTGTTGTTTTGTGTACCTTGTGTGTCCAGACTGGCCAGGCTGCATGCTCCTCCCAGCCTGTCCCTCCTGTCCTCCTCGTTCCTCTCATCTGCCTGCGATGAAAGGATCTCCTGTGAGCACGACTTCAGAGCCGGGATGGACGTACGAGTCCTCTTTGAAGGGGAGAATCGAAGTGCTGCAAAGCAAAAAGGATGGAGCAAGTGAGGGCAAAAAAAAAGAAAAGAGAGAGATACAAATATTCAGAGAAGCAGAAAGAGTAAAAGTGGAAGATAATTGGAGGAGATAGTGGAAAGATTATTCTGACTGAATCAATGTTCAAACAGTGAAACTCCAATGCTCTGCCTCCAAAATTAGCAGGGCGCAACGCACAATGACAATTACACAAATGTCCCCGAGACCATCCTCATTTTGCCTCCCAAGCAGGTCATGAAATTAAATCCTTTTCTGTCATCTCCCTCTGCCGGGACTTGGCGATAGTTAATAGCACGGCTAAGTCCCCAAAACTTTGCGTCAGCCCTGTTAATTTCCACAGGGGGACCTGAATGGTTGCATAACAACGGTACTATAGTTGGTTTACTGAGAAGTTCCAAAATTACTTCCTGGCTTTAATTACAGCCACGCTCACGTCAAGCTTTTTCAAATCCATCTTGGTGGTTTTTAATGTACTTTTTCTTTCTGTTCCAGTTCCTGTTGTCTAACAACAAACTCAATCTGTTTTGAATGACCTAGCCACATTATTGCGTACACATAATCAACATGAAGTGTTTAATTTCAAAAAATTCATTCTGAAATTGAATCAAAGCTCTCATTTCTACACATAATGGCTCATGTGTCTTAAATTCTTATATAACAGCTAACTATAGAAGACAATAACAGGCAAGAATAGATAGTGCTCTGGGTGATCAGCAGGACAATCCAAGGAAACAATATAACAATTACTTTAAGTGAATTACCACCAATCTAATTATGTTACAGTGACACACACATTCCCAGCAGTAGATAATAAGAAACTGCCTACAGATTGACTCTTCTTATCAGGCAAGGATCTCCTACTTCCCATTTCTGCCCCTTTTCTTTGTTTTCTTTTTGCATGTTGCCTGCTTTTTCCTCCTGTGCGAAAATGATTGCAGACTTACGCTGAGTCTTCCTGAAGACACGCGTGCTCATGAACTTGAGGAAGCGGCTGGCATAAAACCCAGGCCGGTGCACCGAGACGGAGTCCTGGGGACAGGCAGGGGAAATGCAGGGCTTTAATCAGACAGCCACTAGTGTACATATGTAGAGTATATGACCAAATAAAAGGCTCATTCATGAAAGCAGCAGTGTCAGATACAAGCGGGCTATCAACTTACACCATCGTACACCAGGGCTTTCCATGAGTGTTCCAATTTTTTTATGAACCTGGGGAGAAACAAAACAAGAAGAAGCCTTGTCACAAATGTATCCACTTACCCCAAAACACCCCCTTTATGCTTGATGAAACCTGAGACACTTCCCTCTTGTCACAACACAAACTCAAACTCAAACTCAAACTTACAGCAGTTAGGCAGAAAATACATCAAAGTTTAAAATATCGTAACATAATCTTTGAGGGAAGCAAACAGGATATGTGGAGACAAATTGGGACTATTCATCCTTCCTCCCCGACCCGATCTCACCTCGCCCCCTCTGTGTGCACTGTATTCCTCAACCAACCAGGATGACACACATTTATGTGACGCTTTTAAATCTCCACCAGTTTTAAAAGCCGATGAGCCAAAAGGCTTTTTCCTGTCACTCAGCGCTTTTGCTCTCAGGTAGAAAAGAAAAATCAATGTAGAAAAAAAGAAGACTTATAGATTGCTGTCTCCATTTAAATCATGTTAGGTAGAAAATAAAAATCCTTTTAGGAGTGAGCTAAAGTGGCTTTCCATCAATGCAGGGTGATAATTTAACATTAAGAGGTCTTGTCATAGGGCAAACATCTATCAAAGCAGTTACTCTGAGAGGGATGCTATGCTGTCATACTCCTTAGTCAGTCCTTAGCTATTCATGCACGTTCCCTCCTAATTGTCAGCAATGAGATATTTTGTTTGTTGTTTTGACAGAAACTAATACAACATTTCTGCAGATCATATGGTCAGATATACATACATTTTGCGGCACCAAAAGTCAACAGATTCAATCCGTTATAAGAAGAAAGCACAATTATTAGAAATATAATCACAGCAGGTTAATATGATCTCATAAAGATCAGTACCTGTATGACTGTAGAATATCTATGATACCCAGGAAGATGAGCAGCTTTTCTTCTTTGTGTGTTTTGGCAGGGATGCCACCCATCCTAAAAAAAAAAGGAGTAAAAACACACCAGCAGTCAGAAATCTGCTACTGTTCTTCTTCTGCAATACTTGAAACACTGCTGGATGTTGGAAAAGAGGCACTTACAGTATTTACATCCATAAGTATTGCTGTAAATATGCTTAACAGTGGCTGTGTTTGTATTTTGGTAGCTATGGTTATATTAGAGCCTGACTGTGTGTACACTGAGTGTCCTGTGCGAGCTAGGAACACGGTTGTATAACTGTATCTGGGAGAGAAAACGTGGAGATTATGACCCAGACAGAGGCAGAGTGTGTATGCCCAAATTTGTGTGCATTATATGTGTGTTTTCTCCAAGCTGAACCAACTCACGTGTCGTCAGTGGTGAGGGCTTCTGCAGCCTTGCCGTCTCCCTGGATGGACTCCATGGCAGTGGAGTAAAGCACTCTCTGACCAACAGGTCTCCTCCCATCGCCCCCTGCTTGGCCTGGCTCTCCCCCCTCTCTCTGGCTGTGGTCCAGGACGTGCACACCCAGCAGCAGGCTGTAGTCCATGATCTTAAAACTCTCCAGCACCTATGGTACGTTACAAGACATGGAGTTGTTACAAGAAGAATCCTTCAACAGTAAATGGCACCAGACGGATTGTAACAACAAGATATTTCACATTTTCTAGGTCCTGTTTGAACACTGAATAAATTATTCTCCTGATTTCCCCTTCAGCTCAAAGACGGTAAATATAGCGAGATTATTACATGTTTTGAAAAACACCTGGGTGTCCTCCAAAAACATTTTCATCACGCAACACACTTCAGCGCCTCAAAGGCTTTGCACTTGCTAAAGGGAATCTCAGTGTAAACCAGTTTTGAGCTCAATAAACAAGGTGTTTCTCTACAGTGAGCTAAGTGTTACACGTTGACCTTTAGGAGCCTAAGGCCTAGTTTCCCAGAGATTGTGTGACTTTAAGTCTTCTTGTGCTCGAGTAAAGCAGCCTTGGCAAGACAAGGGTAGAGAAAAAGGCAAGAGCTTGATCTGGGAATGGGATCAGGGTCACTGCCAGGTAGCCAGGCTTATCTTACTGTATGACCTACTGTAGACGGGAAAAAAGAACAGTTCCTGTATTGGTCTATAATTCCTGACTTGAATAATTAAGGGCATGCAATTGTGTGGCAAAGAAAGCATGAGTTATCAGAAAGGGAGAGGTAAAAGGTATTTTCTGAGAATCCTAGATCTCTTGAAAAACCCTCTGTCATACAGCTTTAATGTGTGTATCTTTACAGATGAAAAGCCACAAAGATTTAGTTTAGAAGTTAGGGAAAGCCAGGCTTCAGAAGAACCTGCCAAAAATATAACAGTGACATATGATTGGATGAGATTAAAAAAAAAAACTTCTGATATAATCAAAGAGAGCCGTAACCCATAATCCAGAGAAAACTGGCCTATTTCTGTGAAGAATGTGAGACCAATGTTTTGAAGTTGACCTAAAACCTCTCTTAGATCTCACTAGATAAACCATTTTTAATGCATGGGCAAAAAATATAATTTTAGTGTTAGTTGTTAATCCAGTTTGCATCTGTAATAGAAACTGTTGAAGTATAAAGTCACACCCATTCATACAAAAATACACAAACACAGATATAGATTTAATGACCGACTCAAACACTGGGGCTTTTGTCTGAGCTTTGCCTTCTACATATCAACGATTTGCATCCTTTCACTAGAACTCCCACAGCCTATTCAAACGGCAGCCATTTTGCATAGAGCCACACACACCAGGCTGCCTACAGAAGGCCATTACTGTGTGACTGGACCCCAGCTTTCCCAGGAAAACAATCAAACCACCACAGTTGAGAAAAAACAGCTGCATTTCTGTGGTTGTTAGTGCAAATGGTTTTCTTTGGATTTTGAAAAATGATGTATCTATAGGCAGATAAAACTCGTCAATAATCACTTTGTGGAAGGGAATACCACTTAGAGGCAATAGCTGCCAAGTCTGGGTCTCATTTCAAATACAGTTTTCTCACAGTGAATGGGCTAATCCTTGTCACAGCATCCTCTGATTTTAACAAATCTCTGATGTTTCCCAGTGTATTCCACCCTGAAGCCCTTATCCACCCATCTAGGGCTGTAGAGCATCCCATAGTGTTCACTGGCATGCCCCACTTTGCAGTGACACTAATACACAGCAAGCTTTCTTAAATCTGAGTCTGGCTGCTCAATAGACAGAACACAGAGTCTCTTATACTCCTTCATGTGGCCCAGCTGGATCACTAACGCCAAGTATACACTGACTCTGAGTTACGATCTAATATTTACTAATAGTCACTAAAGCATATATAATTAATGTGTACAACCTGCTACCCATGTCACAACAAATCAGATTAGAGACAAGTGGCTTTTTTTTCATTTTGTCATTTGTGTAAAGACACATTGACTTGATAAATGACTTGATTAATACCACAAAATGGCGATTTTGGTAACTTTTTTCTTCTTCTGTTCCTGATAAAACCTTCTCCAAAAGCAACACCTCTTGTTTGTAATAGTATTAATTGTAATCACTTATTCCTGCATGTGGTGATTTTATATAACAGGAATCAGAGTATGCTGTTTCACATTTATTAACAAGACAAGCCAACACCATGGGCTTTTTAAAATTAAAAAGCAGTTTATCACAATTTATTGAAATTTCATAGACCAACAAATGAGTTAAGTAATAGCAAAAAAATATTTTTATTATTTGATAATGGGAAATAATTAGTAGTTTCAGACCTACGCACAGGTTTAGCCATGTGTAGTGAATGTGGTAATGGACCTCGTTGTTGCATTGTCAGGATCTTGGTTTTCAGCCGCTGAGAGTGAGAGAAACCATTGTTGTCATAGGATCCCATGGCTGAGAAGTGGGGAAGCCCATACAGTAAATTGTTGTTCATGATTGGCTACACTGGCTGCTATGCAACCCATTATTGTCCAAGAATGCAAGCCTTCATTGTCTGACTAATTATTTCTGCATGCGTTTGTGGGTGCAATCAAAGGACTACTATTTCACAAATTCTCAAACAGAATTAAGACAGTACGTAGATCATCTAATCATTTGGCTTGGGTTGTCCCCAACATGACAAGGTCTCAACTGTCAACTGTGCTGTGAACAACACTGTCTCAACAGCTTGACATCTTCATCAGCATCACTATCATCCTTATGTCTGTCTCCTCAAATCACACATCTCATTAATATCCCCTCTCTGTCTCACTCTCTCTGTAGTTACAGTCCAACATGAATTATTAATGCCTTGTGTTGTTTTGGCATTTGGGGAGTATCAGGGGAGCTGCAGAGTAATGAAGAGAGTAGACTTAAAAAGGAAGAATGCGCACCCTATTGCCCTAGCAGTGTTCCACATAGCAGAAATATTGAATTCCCTCAAACGCATTGCTCATCCTCCTCTTTGTCTTATCACTTACTGCTTCAACTCAACTCTGACCTCCCACATTCCCATCAAACAGAAATCCCAACACAATGCACCAGAAAAATAGCTCAAATGTATTTTTCACACCCAGTGCTTCACCCTCTGTTACTTAGCTTATGCCAACCCCTCCTCTTTGTTTTGGTCCGCAGCCCCTTCTGGGGTGAAGGGGTTAGCTGCTTACTCATGGAAATGGACAACCATTCTGCTTAGAGGGCACTTTGCTTCCCGCTCAGGAGGGGAGCGCAGGAAGCCAGGACAATAACAAACTCTACAGCACAGTTGCTGCTCAACAATCTCCCTTCTATAGATACAGACATACACACTACACCATAGAGTTCATACATGCAAAATGTGGCACACAGAGGCATGTACATCACATCCCCACATAGCGTGTAGACAGCGCATGTCCTGGGTTTGTTGGGGCAAGGTTGTAAATGTGAATGCGTGGTTATGTAAAGGAAGCACTGCCATTCTGGCTGCAATCTGCAAGAAAACATCTAAAGAAAACATTAAAAAGAAAATAGAGGACATCGACAAAGTAAGCATATTGGTTAATGATGATGAGAAGGGCCATAACCTGAGGAGATCACTTGACATATCTTTGTATTTCTGGTAATCTTTCAGGTTTGTGCAAAAGAGATACTGTTTTAATTGAAGGGTGGGAAAGCAACAGTTGGTCACACCTGTTCAAGCAGGTTTTTGGAAAGCACTTTCCCAAAAGAGAAACACCAAACCACAAAGTAATGTAGCAGAACCAGAATATTTAATGAAAGTCATGTCATCTCAAGTGTAGTGTACAATTTGCCTTTCAACAACACACAGGAGAGCCAAGGAGTGAAGAGAACAGTGCTCTGGTGCCAAACAAGCTTATATCACAGCATCACACTGCTCATTACTGCCAACTCAATTCCATGCGCCATCAATCACAGATTGGTGATACAAATTTTAAGTTAAGGCTGGTGTAATGGAAGTCTGGTGTCTGGGTCCAAACTTACAGTAATATCTTGGTCAGAGTCCAGGTTGAATGTCAGAGTGTGTGTGTGTGTGTGTGTGTGTGTGTGTGTGTGTGTGTGTGTGTGTGTGTGTGTGTGTGTGTGTGTGTGTGTGTGTGTGTGTGTGTGTGTGTGTGTGTGTGTGTGTGTGTGTGTGGTGCAGTTACTGTATGTCAACCAGAACAAATGGGATTGCAACACAGGGGGCTTTAAAGCCCATCATTAACCTGCAACTGTAAGGGTAACACACATTACATTAGTGTCAGGAAGTCACATTGTTATCACCCATAAAGCTATCCCAAGAGGCCAACCACCTTGTCTGCATAAGGAAAACATGGTAGGAATGTCACTGCACAATTATATATATAGTTTGCTGAGTAACCAGCCAAAAAGAATTATTGCGTAGTTTGACTCAGTTGTTGCTATTTTAGAGGCCTGGAGGCTAGTTCCTTGCATTATTATTGTGGTGCGTAAACAACTCAGCAACATTTTAAAATGTAGTGTACATGGTTCTACAGTCTCCACTTTTTTTTTTTTTTCTTTTTTTTACAAACAATTTTATTGGCACTAATGCAATGTAGATTGAAAAAAAGGATATGAAATTATAAAGTCTGGGCACTTTCAAATAACTAATTTTGTCTGCTGTGGTCTATTTTTACACTTCTAAAAGCAGGGAAATACTTAAACTCCAACGATCCAGGAGACAGTCTCCTGGGCCTCTGCGTTAAAATGGAGAAGAATGCAAGCCTTTCGATTAGAGGACTATCTTTGGATAGAGCTCCGAGTCTCTCACGCTACCAGGATCATGTCTTAATCACATTTAGTATTTGGAGACATGAAACATTGCAGCGCAGAGACGGGAAAACAGAGCCCAGGTCAAATTGAGAGCTTAGACTGCATAGTAGAAACACTATGCAGTCCTACTGGTAAACACATAAATTAAATTAAAAAAATATATTAATTAAAAATGTTCCAAACATTTCTTCCCATCTAAGATGCAGACTCATTGCCCTGAACTAGTACACAATGTGGTTGATTGATAGAGCTGCATGTGTATAAGCTTCCTTTCCCAGGTTAAAAAGCAACCCACTCTAAGCTCTGATATGGCACTGCACCTAAAGTCATTTTGGTTTCATTATCAGAATATTTCCTTCAGAAGGAAAGTATTCTAATAATGAAACAAAAATGCCCTGCTCCTAGACTTTATTTTGTGTGTCGCACAGTTTTCTTTTATTGAATAATAATGGCCTTCCTGTTTTGGTATGACTGTGCTATTTCAAAGCCGATCCAATGAACAGAGAGAGACAAGAATGAGCACACGAAATTGCTCGCTCCACACACTGCTAAAACCACGTACCCGACAGTCTCTCTGCAGGGTCTTCATCAGGTTGTTGTACGTCTCTGTGTCAAAGTAAAGCCCTTCTTCATGCATGTCCTGGAAGTCCAGGTCTTTGTACGTCGGACAGGCCTTCTCTCTCTCTTTCCTGGATGCTCGTCTCTTGTAAGTGGATCCCTTCAGGTCGTATTTGTAGTGCATTTTGACGGAGCGTGGGAGCACATTGTTCATCACCACCAGTCGGATGTTGATGCCTCCAGACTGGATGCAGTACAGTCCGTAGAACTTTGGCAGCAGCGTGCGTGGATTCTGGTTCAGGTTCTAAGAAGTGAAAGACAACTTGAGTCCCAATTCAGTTCTGATGCAATCATGTTTTACTGCTGTTTGTTGGCTCATTTCTCTTCCTCAGTTTAAAGAATTGTGAGGTTAAAGCCACTATGGATGCAAGAGGTCTCACAAGTTAATTAAGTTACAGAACTGAATAAGTGCAAAATGATAAAATGTTTGACTTCTGTGTCTCCACTAAAGTGTCCTCCATCCCCTTGACTGAGACGCTTTTCAGTCTGATGGTGCCCTACAGCTGGAGCTAATAAGAACTTTCACTGCATCTCATTTATGCAACTTAAGCATCTACTAAGTGATATCTTTAAATTCAACATTAAGATGGTTTCAGACACTCCTTTAACACTCAGAAGTGGACTTTTGCCACCTCACTAGGTGCGGGCAAACTCATGAAGAAACTTTAAGTGTCTTACCATATAGTATCCAGGTAGTAATCTCTGGAGAAACTTGGCCTCTTTGTGCTGGACGGTTTTAATGATGAACTCGTCATCACTGGTTAGGTAGAATAGAGAGCCGCTGGCCCCCGGGTTGGTCAACTCAATTAGAGGCTCATTTACGAGGGAGTACTGAGGAAGGAAAAACATACACAAACCAGTTTAATATTGTACATGGAACATAGATCAAACTTCTAGGAAACAGCTCCAATTGAAACACAGACAGACATCTCTAAACAGATAAACTATTACACAGAAGAAGACAAAATACACTATTTAAAGTTTATGTGGAAAACATGATGTAATAAAGATTCTACACCACAGGCATTTTTTGTTTATTTAGTGTGGAAGAACAGTGTGTAGCAAATCCTCACTGGCCTTGGGGTATTTACAGTAACTTTCTCAAAGAAGATCAACTAGTTTTGTTTTTTCAAATATAAGTATTTTTTGTTATAGTGGCTTCTTTTACACTGTGGTCAAAATTATGTAAGCACTCAAAAAAAGTAAGAGTATACCTGGACGTTCCATTTATTATGTGATTGCTAAACATAATTCCAAAATCTTCAACATGCAGCTACTATAGCTGTGAATGCTTTTCACGCATTCTGGTGCCTTAATGCAGCCACAAGAGCGTCAAGGAGGTAAGACATTGTTAAAATGAACCCCCAAAGTGTGAGATGGGGTTTAGGTCAAGGCTCTGTGCAGGCCAGTCTAGTTTTTCCACATCAAACTCATAAACAAATTTCTTTATGGATCTGGCTCTGTGCATAGGGGCTCTGTGATGTTAAAACAGGAATGGGCTAGGGCACCCAGATAGCTCAGTGGGTAGAGCGGGTGCCCATATATAGGGTTCGAATCCAGCCTGCGGCCCTTTGCTGCATGTCACTCCCCCTCTCTCTCCCCTTTCACATCTTCAGCTGTCCTGTCCATTAAAGGCCTAAATTGCCCAAAAAATAATCTTAAAAAAAAAAAAAAAGGAATGGGCTTCCACAAACTGTTGTCACAAATTTGCACGTACATAGGTAAACTATGCAACAAACTACACGAACATTATATGTTGCAGCATTTAGATTTACTTAGTTGGAACTAAGGGGCAGAGTCCAAATCATTAAAACCGTAATTAAAGCCACAGAGCCAAAAGTCCATGATATACATACTTTTGACCATATATTGTACATTACCAGCATGTCAATGAATGTTACTTTAATTGTTCATACACATTAACGTCAGAAATACAAGATCTGGATCACATGAGCTCAAAACTGTCTGACAAACTTTCATAAAGTCTTTAGACATTTGCTTATGACAAACAGGCCAACTGTCCACTAATGTGGACAGAAACAAAAGCTCCTCATCCGAAGGATGATATGGAGCAATTACTGCTTGTGCTGCAACTTACAAAAAAAAAAACAGAACAGATTGGGAGCCTTTATCTGTATGCGGCAATCAACTTGTGAGGAAGAGACTCCGATGGCTGCTAACTAAAGAGCAGTGTTAGATGTTAATCAGTGCCTTATGAGAACATGTTCAGAAGAGAGGAGAAATACTGGAGGCATCCGCTCTCTCCAGAGACTCTTCTATGATGACCTACTGCAGTCACGTTGAGTTACAAGCACAAACACATCTGCTGTTTATTGCATCTGCATTCCAGATACTGTGTGTGTGTGTTCTCTTTTAATTAGACTCCACTGTGTGGCCCTAGTCGGAATGAATTCACCATCACCTCAAGGACATCAATCAAGAGTAAATCCTCTAAGCTGCTGTGCTTTGTGCCATCCTTCCTCTACCGCCTCCAAGTCACATTTTGTCTCTGTCACTCTTCCAGAGCCTTTTGTCTTTTCACTTACGCAGAAATTAATTTGGCATCCAAGAACAAGAACGCAGCTGATGGGGTTTTCAAAGGCTAGCAGGTAGACAGAAAATAGTAAAACGGCAACATAACATGATGAAGCCCAAACAAGATTACACAATATCTATTATGTTCCGAGCAAGAAACGAACGTGCAGAGTAGGGATGAATATGGCAACAAGGTATACACTTCAATGAGCAGCAAATGACATAAACATTCAGGCAAAGCATGTAGAGCACATAAACAAAGGCTTTGACAGAGGTGTTTGAACACGGCCCGTGAATGATATTGGACATCCAAGGTTTTGGTCTGAGAATATTTTTACAGACTGAAACCTGAATCACACAAAATGTTTCTGTTGAAAAAGTCCATAAGACTCTCTTCAAAAACATGACACTCTTTTTCTTTATCTATTTTTCAGTGTACGTTTGTGTCTTAAAGTGCTGGGAAATCACAGAATCAACTGCTGATTTCATTCAGCACTGAGAGCTGGTTAAAGGTGATGTAATGAGGGTGCGCTCCGTTAGCTCAATCATTACCTCAATACATGTTGTCTTGTGTTTTGCCCCGACTTCATCCTCCTATCTTGTTTTTCCCCTGCACAGCTGGTGTGTGGCATTACCCACCGACTGCTCGATAAAATGCACGTTGAAATATGTCAAATTTAGCTACACACTGCGGTGGAAGATTAGTATTCTGGCAATGGGAAGTTATTCAGGAGCAAGACAACCAAGAGGCAATTGTCTCGTGTTTATGCGATGCGATGCGTTTATGTTAAGTTGTTTTTATATTGGTATTTTGCACACAGAGAAGCAATGAAACAAACAACTACTGAGCAATCTACTGGGGGTGGCCTGATGCCCTAACAAAATCATGTGTTTGTACATACATTCATACATATGCATGTCTATGTATGTATGCATGTGTGTCCATATTTATGTACATGAGCAGTCTCTCTCCCACTGGGTCAGAGGGCGGGTCAGGCTGGGCAAAGGGGCAACAGAGCATGACCCCACCCAGCCAGCTTCCTCCCCAGGGCCTGGGGAGGGTAATCACTGTCTCCATAACAACATAAACAAAACTGCTACCAAAATTTGGAAATAAAAGGTAGCGAAATTTCGAAAAGGGTCTGACCATGGGACCAATCCTTTCCCCTTTCTTTTTCTTTCTTTATCTTTTAAGCCTTACTCCCTTTGGCTCCTCTACAGTCACAAAGACACACTCACACCCACATAAGAACCCCACACCACAGATACAAACACCCCCCACCATAACATGTAGCATTTGCTCTCTTGTCTTTGTTTAAATGTTTCATGTTGCCCCATGTATTATATCCTGTTTGCTTTAGTCTCACCTGTCATGTATTGCTATGTTAAATTCAAAAAAATTAAAATTAGAAAACAAAACTACTATCAGAAATAAAGTGTGTGGTTCAGAGTATTTCCTTGCACCAGAGAGGGATTCAACAGACACACTGATAGATATAATTGCTAATGCAAAATGGAAAGATGCTTATTCATGCTCTTGTCTAGAGAAGATGATTGATAGAACTCTCATATCTGTCCACTAGATATAGAGTTAACTTAACACAGCACAAAGACTGGAAACAGGGTATGACCATAGACAATTAAAGAAATGGATCCCATTGCTCTGGACAGAGACCAGTGAAGGATATCAGAAGGACTTTTCCGGTGCTAATTGTTACTGCGTAGCCTCCAACTGAGCTTGAAGACACAAATGTGACGTGAGAAACCTGTCTGAAAGTTGTAAGGCTTCTGGTAGCTGTGCCAAGAGAAATCTCAATCATTCCCAATCTTGCAGAGAAGGAGAGCGTAGGTATATGTAAGGTGATAACATAGGCACAGGCTAATTATTGCTAACTAAAATGCTAGTTAACATTAATAATTAAACCTAAACAGCTAATGTAAGTTGAAACTGTCAGCGAGCTGCTCCTGACAATACAGTGATTTGTCGACCATGCGACAGCAAATTGCATGTTTATGACACAATCTTTTTTATTTTTACAAAAATAGCTGCTACGGAGCCATAACGTAAAATACAAGGTAATGGAGCCTTTTATACAATGTCATGTTTCTTTAGAAATAAATAATGGACAAGCAGAGTCTCTAAAAGCTTCAGATGTAAAGTTATTCACTGTCAAATTGACGTAAAAATGAATGGCGGTCAATGGAATGCTAACGACGGGTGAGTGCTTTGTAGCATTACAATGGCGCCACAGGAGCTACTGTATGCTTGGAGAGGAGAGGCTTTGGTATGACACCTAGCCTCCTCTAACGCTCACTGTCTAACACATTTTTTTTTTGTATTTCATACAAAAATGGAAGTGTAAAAAAAAAAAATTTTTGTTTTACATGGGGTTATGTGCAGGGCTATTTCTTGGCAGTGACTTCTGGGCCCAGAAACTAGCAGAGAATAAGCATGTTTCCTATAAATGTCAAACTTTAATTTCTTTATAATTCCTTTAAGTCGTTTTTTCGGGGGAAACCTCTTAACATATAGTAGGCTAATATGATCTGATGTTTCATAGTGACTTATTTTAAGTATACAATTTGTATGCTTGTTTGACCCTTACTCTCCACACATGCATGACATTTTGCAAATGAGTTGGTACAAAGTACAACAACTGCATTTAAGGACATTATTATGACTTTATGATTGGATTGTCATGTGAAGGTGTAACAAATAATAACCAGTTACGTCTCAGCCAGGTTTTAGTCTTACCAGGTAATCGTCTGGTTTGATGCCGAACAGATCCCTGAAGTAGCGAAAGGCCAGCGGGGCGTAGGTCTTGAAGCGAAAGTCAGGATAGTGATGTGCGGGGGTCAAGTTGCTTCCCTCACTGGGATGTGCGATCAATAACCAAGCATGCCAAGAAACAAAAACATATATTGGTGCATTAGGGGGGATAAAGAAAACGTATAACATTATATAAGTGAAACATGTCACATGTCATTCTCTAACCAAGGTGACATGCAGGCAACACCAGGGAGAAAGTGAACACCTAATCTTTGTGCCTGGGCTATTGATTTTCTTGTAATGTGCTCCACCCATGCATGAACAGGCTTTAGTTAAGTTATCCTTGGGAACCCAAATTCATCAGCATTGTGTTGAAAAGCTGGCCTGTATAGAATTATTCGCCTGGAGACTGAAGGTGGCTATGATTACTGGATCTTAACAATACCACAGAACACATGAGCTTTGACTGAAGGGGAGAAAGGAAAAAGGTTAAAAAAAATTGTTGTTTATTTTACTGGGCTGGTAAAACGGACAGTGTCAGGTGGGACAAGCCTGTTTTGTGACCTGTGTCCCAGCACTGACACCACCACACAGGACTAACTATGTCTAAGGAGGTTAGCATGAGTCATCCGTCGAGTCTTGCATCACATAAACTCCTTGAAATCAATCACACTGACCGTAAATCTACAAGACATGGGTTAATAAAGGGTTTTGTTATTCATGGCACCTCTAAATCTGGTTAATATTCTGAGTACTTGGATGGTTTTCTAGGTGAAGAGGCTACTGTGTTGTTGTTTTGTGCTAGTGCTATATGGGTAATGGGATACAGGCAAAAGCAGGGCCCTGCTCTGTAACACGACACCTGTGATTACACTTCAATGAAATCTGACTGCTCTGTTCAGTGTGTGAGGACAACATGAATGCTCTATCATCAATGACTGACAGTATATGACTTTAACATATGGCTTGCATGGAAACCATTTAACAACACAACGCACCTGGAAAAGTTTCATTCAATCTAATCAAAGAGCCATCTGTGTGTGTGTGTGTGTGTGTGTGTGTGTGTGTGTGTGTGTGTGTGTGTGTGTGCGTGCGTGTGTCTTCCTCGTAAAAGATGTGTGCTGGTTGTCAACGATACATGCACTGAGAAACAAAAAAAACTCTGTGTGTGTGTGTGTGTGTGTGTGTGTGTGTGTGTGTGTGTGTGTGTGTGTCTGTGTGTGTGTGTGTGTGTGTGTGTCTCTGCGTGCATGTTTGTGTGGGAGTCAAAGTGGTCTGCGACATCTCCAGTCATCTAATAGACTGACAGGACAAACAACAGTGAAAAAACTCCAGAGAGGAGCAACAAGAGGAAGGAGACTGGTGAGTGGAAGTGAAGCAATAAAAGCATCTGAGAGCCGTCTCTGTACTCAGCCGCTTTCTCAGGATACTGACAGTTAAGAGAAAGAGAAGGGTTTGTGTGCAAATACAAAAAAGGACAGACGAACTTGGAGACAATAAAGACAATAAAGAGAGAACCAGTTATGTCACATGCCAGATGTAAGACTTCTCTTCCTGCAGATTACGTTTTGCTTGTTGTGGTATCTGTACTTTATATTGTCCTTACCATGTCTTCTTGATCTTTTTTTAATTTCAGATGGCTTTTTTTAGTGAAAAACTGACCCTGAAGAATACTCTACTTTTTGTTTTATTTCGCCCGTATGTAAAAAGACTTGACAATGCGGAATGCAGATTGATGTTGATATAACAGACTCACAAACTATTGATGTTTTGTACTTCACTATCTTAGCAAAGCAACAGCAGGTTTTTTAAACACTCATCACTGTAGGCACGGAAACCAAGGGTAATATTTGCATTCGGTTGCCCAGCGGTAAAATGCCTATGTGCGTGCCAAGACCAGATTTGCATTGAAACATAATGAGTTTGCATATCCTGGTGCAGCATCTGAAAAGCAAACCACAAACTATTTACTGGTACGACTATAATTCTCTTCATGATGCTTGAATAATACTAAGGAACACATTTTCCTTGATACTAACCTATTTTGTTTATATAATAGCTAACACGAAATGATAAGATCCTCTAAACAGACTGTATTTTCTGCTGTGAGACTATAAGTGCTATTAGGTGGCACTGTGATTAATTGTAAAAACAAAACTAAAATAGATACAGTATGTCTGACCATTAACTGTGCATTAATGCATGTGTAAAGATCTAAATCACTAAGTCCCACTTTTAAAGAAGCCCTGGGTCTGTTTTGGATTACGTCAAAAGTCTATTTAAGCTGATGATGTGATTGTGAAGACAGCCTAAGATGACCGAGCGGCCACACTGACATATGTTTTGCACTGTGGCAGTAAGAGACACACAGTAAGCTGATTTCACAGTTCTTGGCAGAATATTCCACTAGAATAGTTTTATCCCTGTTTCACGACTAGCAAAATTCACTTTGTTGATAAATGATGACGGTGGCAGTTGGTGGAAGCAGCATCATTTCTTTGGACTGGATGTCCAGCGCTGGCAATTTCCACTGAGAATGATTAATAATAGTTTATTAAATGTCTTTAATACAAAACCCAGACATATAATATTTGAGCAGGCAGACCCTCTTCAGTCGCTTTCCATTCATTCATACTTTGCAGAGTCAGAAAACTGTCGCAGCCAAATAGCGGCCATTTACCAGCTACACATAATCTGTTTTTTTATGAAACAATCCTCATTTCACTGGCTCTTGTACACCAATAACCTTGAGCTTATGCAAAAGTCTGATATTTTGAAGGCATTAAGCAAACCATTGCTACACAATTCTCACACGTTGAACAATTGCTTCAGATGATGTATAAATTATTGAAGATGTCTTCCTGTGTATAGAAGCTGTGTGTGCAAGTATGAAGGTATGTATACATGTCAGTGTGGGTTGATGCTAAGTAACACTGACCTAGGAAGAAAGACACTCTCCACGACATAGAAGTCTTGCATAAGCACATCTCTGTCAGGCTTGGAGGTGAGGTTGCCCACTGTATAGCCAATACCGAGCTGAATGGCCCCCTTCAAGGCCGATGACGTTGTCTAGATGGGAACATAGAAGAGAAAACATTTCATTACTCAGACTATTATATCATACTGTCACTGCTATCCTCACTACATATGCAATGTGTCTATGTATGTATATGTAAAAAAAGGAAAGGTGAGTCCGAAAGCAATAACCCTTCTGTTCGAGCCATTTTCATATTTTATTTAAAGACTTTAGTTTAATATAATAAATTATTTTCACAATTCAAACTTTGACATACATGTAGTAGATGGAATTAAAATGAAGAAATCAGGCCAGACATTGAGAAATTATAGTACAATTTTGTAGTATAACTTCCACACAGTAAACACATTGAAAACCCCAAAAGGCCAGGAAATAAACACACTAGTACTTCTGTTGCGTGAGTAGCCATCACAAAAAGACTATTTTACTCCCAACCTGAACAGTGGTAGCCACTGTGGAGAACCTTGTAATGTGACATCTTAAGAAATGCTGCCATAAGCAGTGACGTTTAAAGTTTAAAAAAAGAGGGAAAAAAACAAGTGTGACCAGCACTTGACTGATCTCTGGCAGCTGGCCCTGGCAGGGTTTAGGACATTTTGTGCTGTAGAAGGACATTTATAAGGACTCATGTGAAACACAGGGTCAGATATAAAGACCTTTTGGACTTGTTGGCTCTAAACAGAGGCATGCCAAAATAAATGTTGTGGAAACAGGTTAACATTCATCTTAAGAGTCAAATAAAACCAAACGCAGTAAAGCTCTTGTGTGAATAGTCATTATTTTTACCTTTTTGTATGTTTTCTCTCTGCTTGTGCCCCAAGGCCCTCCCATCCCATTTTCTGTTGTGGTTGACATCTGAAAGAGATGCAAAGAACGGAAATAAAATTGCGATAAAGTCAAATTACTGTTACTAATTCCACAATGTAAAATTGGCATTTCTGTTATAAATGTGTTATCTATGAAAAAAGTCAATAGCACAAACTCACCTTGCCTAATGAAAAGCTGTGCCCGACAAAACAGCAATCAGGGCGACATCTCTTGATTGTCAGCTTAAGAAAACATTAGAAAGTTTGGATCCGTCAGCGGACCCTCTGCAAGAGAACAGACGCACAAAGAGTTAATAAAACAATAAAAACCAGGGGGGGGGAATACTCACAGCCTCCAGTGTGCTGAGGTTCAGATGTGACTGAGGATGGGATGGAACAAGTTTACCAGCAAAGACTACTTGATTAGCTGCGAGAAGTTTGAGGCCGCTTTAATACCATCACTCTTTTGTTAATCTCTGTCTGATAGGAGAGGCAATTTACCTATTTCTAAACTCATTGTTAACTCATTGCTGGCCTCCAGCAAGAGATCTCTGCTTTGACACTCACTCGTGAAATCTTTATCCATGGGTGCGCAGAAGCCATCCCAACGCTTTTTATTAGAATCTTGTTTTGGAGAACAACACAATCCCGATTGTCAGTTTAGCTGTCGCTTAAAAAAAAAAAGAATCACACTATGCAGATGTATGAAACACACTATACAGTACTAAAACACTTACTGGCACCTCCCTCCTCCTCCTCAACGCTAACCTATTTTTGGGGTAATTTCTTCCATATTACAGGCCATGTGTGTGCATTGGATAAATAACACCTCATAAAAGAAGCAGAGCTGCAGAGTGTGTAGCCGTGGGGCTGAAAGCGATCTGCTGGCGCTGGCCAGCTCACGGCACAACCACTTCCTTACTGAGCCACAAAAACATTGGTCTGCCTCATTTCCTTATATGATCTGCATGAATTTGACTGCACCACTCCCTGTCACTCTCTTTCCTTCCCTCCTTATTATTTTTGTGTGTGCTTTCCTCCTGTTTTACTCCTTCATTCTCCAGAGAAAGGGCACAAGTGACATATTGTAAGTCAATGACACTGTGTCATATGTGTGTGTCCTCTGAGTCAGTGGGGAAAACAGGGACAAAGAAAAGGAGTAGTGGCTTAATAAAAAGACAACAGACAGAAAAACAGAATTTGGACTTTGTCTAAGCTCTGGCAAGCCTGCAGTCTACGCTCCACCTGCATATAAATGCACCTGCAGTTCTCAGAGCCATAAGTACAATGTCTTTCTGCTTCATCAGCGGTGCCATGTCATCCAGAATATATCAAAGAACATACACATGTATATATGAAACACTTATATTTTGAAACTCTTACTACTAGCTACACTACAACTATAACTAAGTTACAATGCTGCAAGGTGCAATACTACTCAAAAAGCACCAATTATGCACTATCCATATTTAATAACAGTCTTCAAAAGGAGAATTGTGTCTTCAGACAAATATATACACAAACACACACACACACACACACACACACACACACACACACATTCACACAAACTTAAAGGTTATCGCCAGAGTCCTTATCTGTGCACAGGCTCTTGTGTTACTAAAAACAAAGGGACAACACCAATGGTGATGCATTCTAGCTGTAAGCACCCCTCTCAACTACAGATATTTGTTTTTGTTTATTTATACCTTTGCCTATCGCCTTAAAAATAAGATTCATTCTTTTGTGTTCCCCTCTTCGGAAGGAACACAAACACATATGGTCACAAGAAACTTCAGCTCATCCTAAGTGAAAAGATTGTGTTTGTCGCATGACTTTGTGAGACTGGAACTGAGGCAAACTGATAACTGAGGTTATCAGTTATTAGCTGTCTCATCAGTAATTAATCCGAATACTTCTCTTTAACACTTTGCAATGTGATGCTGATCCACCTGAGCCATCATACTGTATGATTGGCTGCATGTGCCAAACCGGGGAATGTTAATGAGTCCATTTGGCTCTCTGCTCAGTCCTGGCCTGAGTGTCATTGAGTGTTAAAAGGGATTTTCTTTTTTTGACCTCTCTCTCTCTCTCTCTCTCTCTCTCTCTTTCTCTCTCTCTCTCACCTGACCCCACAAGCCAGCCGGTGCTCCAACAGACTGTTTCCAGAACAATCCATGAGAGGCCTGCAGCTACAGTGAACAACAGCAGGTCCGTTGTTTAACTCTCAACAAAAGAGAGGTAGACAGATGGTTGGACATGTGAATGAAAGTAAATGCCATATAAATCAGCCGTATCTTTCGACTGTCATACAGTCCCATTACAAATGCAAATACAACGGGCAAACAGAAGTATAATAAGGTAAAAAAGTGAGGAGTGAGGACATGTGTACTGTTACACACATATGTTAACTGATACCCTGTTGTAGGTATCAAATACATTACTGCTAGCTACAAATACAAAAGTACCTCATTGTCAAATCAATGCCTCTGGCAGATTATTAATGTTTTGTGTTCTGGATGAGGACCAACTGGGCTATTTTTTACAACTGATCCATAAAAAGGAGACTCCATACTTCACAAATCTTGATGAAAACCCCTTAGAATTAGCCTGTGTAGAGGGGTTGAGTTGTTTGCCTTTGCGAAAGTCATGCAAGTTCATGAAAGACTTCATACGTCATGTTAAACTGTGCAACACTGACCTCGCTATTGTGACTAGAGACACATTTCCATGAAATAAGGACAACTAGCCTACACTTTGTGTCAACTGCAGTTTCACACAATTTTCACACAAGCTTGGAATTCACGTAAAAACACGTAAACTGTACACAGACCAAGCAACTGTCTATTAAAAATGTAAAAGCCAAAGCTGTTGCAACTGTAAACTTTCTTGACAAACTCCATACAGCTCTTTCTTTGTCAAAACCCAGACTTGGTCAACTTTATCTTTCCTACTTATGAAGCACTTTGTGACTTTTGCTCTTAAAAGGTGCCATATAAACAAACTTTACTTACTTACTCTTCTCTCCGTCAGTCTCTCTGTTCCTAAACAACTCTCTTCCCGCTCGTCCACACGCCCTTGTCAGAAACTCTACCACCCTTCAAACAAACACACTTGAGTGCAGATCAAACACTGGCTTGCATGCAATATCTCCTCCTTGGTTTCACATGGTTTCAGGGATATTGCCAAGGGTGCCAGTCAGCCCCAGTGGAAGTTAAATAGTCAGTCTGTAGCCAAGCCGTCCTGGCAAGGAAAATACATTGCTGAGAGCGGACTGGCCCGTCTGGTATGATGAGAATGCAAATCCAATGCATCTGAATTGAAAACGTGTCTAAGTAGCTGTAGTAATATTGCCTCCCTAGTCTCACTATGCAAGCTAATGATAATGCTAAAGAATCAGAAAGCTCAATCAACCAGTCACAAGCCATGCTAGACACTTGTTTTAAAAAGTATAATGTATCTCTTTCTATGGGGAGACCTGGTACTTTGCGATAAGTGACAACAGTAACAGTACGAGCACGACCATTCAACCAACTATCTGCTCATGACATCATGGCTAAGAAGCATTGGGTCAAGATGGTTTCTACAGTTTCTATCACCAGGACACATAATCTACATATAGGTGTATTTTTTGCTCTGCTTTGCTTCAGTCCCCAGATACTATTGGATTACTGCATCAGATTGGAGACATAATGGAGAATCAATAGCAGACCAGCAATGCATAGCGCTTAGGAACGGACTGCTGGGCTTTCATGACCTTCAACTTCCCTGACTGTGAGATGTTAGATAAGCATACGATTGGATACAATCAAGAAGATGCATGTGGAGTCAGCTTAGCTCGGCCTGCAGGGAATCGGCTTCATCAATTTAACTGCTCTGATCCTTAACTACGCCTCACATAAACTCAACCAAAACAGTATTTAACTCAGAAAACTTGTTCATTTGTGCATTGATGTTAGAATTTTTTAATCAGATGTCTTTTTAGAGACGTACAGTACTCAATATTTTAGTATCAGGAGCAACATGACAAAAATAAATAGAATAAAGTGTTAACTATTAGATTAAAGGAAATTTCAAATTTCTCAAAAGTACTGTATTTTACAAGGCTGAGTAGTGTGGAGCAGTAGTCATTATCTTTGTGACGTCATGTGTAAACACTTGTTCACTGTATGGTGTGTCAGTGTGATACCATAATTGGCTTAGTAACTCCAACCGTGTATAAAAGAAAAAGGAATCACACGAAACAAACATCTAATGTGTGGGCTACCAACCACTAGCCAAGCAGAAATGTTCATATAAATGACAGACAAATGATACTTACAGTAGACCTCCACCACTTTAAAAACATTCAGATGTATCCTCTGGTTGTTGTAGATATTTCAACAATGACTGTATTTTGCTCACAGACAAATAGTGAGACGGGCGGAGGAGTAGAAAATGCTTGGTGGGGGACAGACAGAGAGAGGGAGATGGAAAAGAGAATAACATTGCTATTGTGAAATGTTCCATTTGACAGAAATATCTGCTAATCAATGTCAAAGAGAAAACAGACACCCAATGCTCTGGTTCCACCCATTTCAAACAGACCGCCCCAAACAAAAACACAAATACACAGAACATAAAATGCACACAGTTTCAACCTGTACGTGTGCAAACATGCAGGTTTAGTGGCCCTGTAAACTTAGTCACACAATTTACACTGTACACATGCCTTCTCTTTTTTCTTTCCCTGGCTAGACCCCACACCAAGGGAAGCAGTAAAACACCAGGCAGGTATTATTTTGGTACGTTCTGTTCCATATTTCACTGTATCCTCTAGGGATGTGTTTGTTTTCATCAACCCTCTGAGGGACAAGCTGTGTGCGCGTGTGTGTGTGTGTGTGTGTGTGTGTGTGTGTGTGTGTGTGTGTGTGTGTGTGTGTGTGTGTGTGTGTGTGTGGGTGTGTGTAGTCTATACACTAGTAGACTATACACAAGACAAACAATCACACTGGTAGCCCATGTGGATTAGTTGGATTAACAATGTGGAGACAATTTATATTGCTATTATTATAAAAATGTAGGTTTGGCCAAAGGGCTGTGCCAAATCTAAAGGGTTTATCCTAATCAAGGTTCTAAATATTTAAAGATAGCAAATTACACGCCACCCCATTTGTATGAAACGGTACACACTTCCTGTCTCCGAAGTGGGCACAACCTGTTTCAAAGTGTAATAAAATGGATGAAAAATCATATTTGCATAATTTCTCAGTGTTTTCTTTTGATAACGTTAGATATTTTCACACCTAAGCCTTATAAAAATAAGTTTTGTCAGGGCCATCTCAAACATTGGTTGACCTCAGCTTGTCTGTGTCACCAGATTTTGTGAGAGTTTGCTGCTGAGACAGAAACAGGTCTCAAACAAAGGTAATGTTCTCCTGATTTATCTGTCTGAAAGCTTGCCGTTTTAGTGTCAAAATGTTTGGGAGATGTGGCTTGTGGAAAGTGGGTGCAGTATTTACTTTGGTGACTATGGGGAGAAGTAATTATTCATAATCTGTGTTCACGTTCACTTCTCCCATTGGAATCAATACACTCCGGACCTGCTGCTAGTCTCCTAATGAGGCAGGGCAGTGAAACCCACGAGACACAGATACAGGAAATGACTGCAAGTTGGGGCGTCTCGGTTATAAGCCATCTCTGTCCTAATGTTTAGCATGTAACATTCAGTGTGTCATTATCCCATTAGTGTGCTACCAAATTTTGGCACTTTGGTCACTCATTTCAGCTGCATATTGTCATGAAAGTTGTTGAATGTTGTACAAATAGACAAACCGTCAATAGAGCTAGCGTGGCTAAAAATGCAGTGATCTGTCTTAACAACATGGCAAAGCGTTGCATAAGTCCAATGGAACTCTTTACAATGAGAAAAGCTACTGTCCCTGATGCGTCATTAAACAGTCCAGAGCGTACAACAACATCAATTTAAATACTTGTTTTAACAGTGTGAGATATACGAATGGCCACTATCACCAACTAGTAAATGCCACCATCACCAACTAAATGCACATTTTAACTATTGACAAGTTCGACCTTTTGGCAACAGCAAAAAATGAGAAACAATAGGGGGGGCGCTATGACCTTCAAGATATGACATAAAAAATTAGCTCGAAAGAGAAAGGGAATGAAGGTGACAGAAGGAAGACAATGGGACAGAATAACAGAGAGAGGGTACAAAAGGTTTAACATCATCATGCAAACAAGACCACTTCACGTTCTATTAGAAGCAAATCAATTTTCCCAGTAGGATACAAAAGAAAAGCAAAAGCAAAATCAATGCAAACACAAGTACATAATCACACGATATAGAGCAAGAGAATGAATGTATTTTGTTTTCTAAGACAACATGACTACAAGGAATTTAGTGAGAAGACTTGGGCTGTATTTGTAATTCAGAGTGTCACTCCAGTTCCACTCTGCATGAAAATCAGTGAGGAGGAGGTCACCCACTGTGTCCAGAGAATCACATGATTCAACTCAGGGAATGGGGGGGGGGGGGGGGGGGGGGGGGGGGGGGGGGACTCAGAGATGAGTAAAGGGAGGGAAAACAGAGACCATGTTCTCTAAAGACACAGAGGCAGGGAGAGGCAGCGCTAATGGAGCGATACACTACAGCTCTACATTCTCTTAGACAAGGACTTATTACAGCACACTTACTGATATTCAACCACCAGTGATATCTACGCAAGCTAGCCTCCGCTCCTGACATCACAGCCCATGAAAAACACGAAGAGAAGAAGAGAGACTCGTCCACTATAGCCAAGCCCAGCTTAACTGTACTCAACCCTTCCCTGAAGTCCAAAGTCCTCTTACTCTTCTTTAAGTCACAAGGCTGACAGAGAGGTTTATTATTTACATGTCACTGCGGGAACAAAGAACCGTGTTTATTTTTCTCAGACGTGATCAAACTTGGAGGTAGTAGGGGCTAAAATTACTCTGCATTCATCACAGGCTCCTGAGGAAAAATACTTGGAATTTCGTGTTCTGCATTCTTTAAGTCTTTTATCCCACTTGTTTGTCTTCATCCAGTCCTCTGTCTTGCTGTTCAACCTTTTCATTTATCAACTCTCCTTCCCACTCTCTCACTCCAGCACCCTAGGGTCCCTTGAGTGGGCCTCTGCAAGCCTTGTCATTGCCAGGCAAGGGAAGTAGGATGGGTAGCAAGGAGTGTTCAGCAGGGCCAAAACAACAGCAACAAGCAACAACAAACACCACAACTTCCGAATAATCGGAATTCCTACGGGGCTGCCAACCTATCGCTCTGCCTGCAACCCTCCAACCAACCAATTGTTATTAAGAGCAGCACAATTCTCAGCCAATTAACACTGCAGTCCTCCTGTTTTTATTCTTTCAAATGCTTGTTTCGATGTGCTGAGGGGGTCAGGGAGGGGGGAATTCCCTTTAAGAGGTCATTTAGATCCAAGTGATAATACTGGATCCAGATTCACCTGCCGCTAAGTATAAAAAAAGGGGATGTTTAACAGACCCTGACAGACTCTTCCCAAGATTAACATATCTCCATAGAAGATTAATTTAGGGAAGCCAGTGTACCTAAACATGGCTTTGAATGACGAATATGTGTCAGGTCACATCTACAAGAATTATAATGTGCTGTGAATAAGGATTGTTGCTGGGGGACGTTTGAGCAACCAATAAGAATATTCAAAATCCTTAGCAGAGGCTGAGGTATCCGGGCTTTTGGTCCCCAGAATGGTTTGAGCATCCAATATTAAAATTCCCAACATGCAACTCAATAGTGTATTTTATTAGTAGATGGGGTTTGCGCCACAGTCGCAAGACACTGCATGACAGGACATCAGACATATGATACAAACAAATAGTCCCTCCATCAGACACCGACAGACATAACATGAGAACATCCATCACACACTACAATACACTACACTACACACCCTTGAGTATGACCAGGCCAGTTGGACACCTAGCTTATTTTGACTGATTTAAAGCTTTTATGGCTTGTGGTACAAAAGAGAACTTCGATGTGTTCTTGGTAAGAAGGGGTGGGCAGAAACATCGTCTATGGCAGTAGTTTAAACTGAGATGCCAGGAGTGTGTGTTGTGTGTGCGTACATGCAACGTTATTGGAATTTCTCACCAGTCTATCTTTGTAAATGTGTTCAGTGCTCGGAAGTGTTATCCCAAGTAATTTACTGGCAGTTGTAACAGTTTTTCTGATTGCCTTTTTGTTTCTTTTAATAAGATAATCCCTGACGGTGACTTACCCAAGTCTTTTAAACTCCCCACCTCCAGATTGTAACGTTTTGTTTTATCTACATCATCTGCGCACCTCTTTGTACAAGTTTTGATTTCAAATTTTAAAGCTTTAAAGTTTTTTATCGCTGTCCTTTTACAAAGAAATACCAATTTTGTAGTTGTATGTATAGTTATTACATGAACTAACATACTGCAGTCCTTGTACTTGAAACTTTTAAACATATCACACTTACTTTACATTAAGGAGATGATTTTCTATTTGTCACAACAGGCGTACAGTTTATGAATTTTCCATTGCTGTGGAAAACTAATGTGGAGGAGCTTTCATTTTCTAAAAGATTTGATGTTGTCTGGGGTAAACATTAATCACAGTACTGTAATAAAAGACAGTTATGAAATTCTGACTGAGTCCCGATGGCTATCAGTAGTGTGCGGAATGTGCTGACACAAGTACATGGACGATAAAAGAGGACAATAAAACAGAGAGAGAGCAGCCCACACTGTGCTTTGGATGAGGTGCAACACAACTAAACAGAGGTGTGAAGGCTAAACCTCATCCGATCAATGAGTATTTAGGTCAAACTGGCCACTGACCTGTATAGGTTTTATGCCACCAAGCACCTTCTTATTCAGTACTGCTTGACAATAAATTCCAATTTCGATGAGCAATCATTTAATTTTTGTTGTATGACATTTATCTTCACAAATGTAGATCCAAAATTATCAAAAATAGAATTGCTGTAATTTAGAAACAGTGTCCCCACTGTCCCCCATGTCTTGCCCTGTTGTACTGTTGTATATTAGACAACCCACAACTGCTAAAAGTAAGATTACAGTTAACTCAAATACAATAAATAATGTCCACTTTAGGAATTAATACCAAGTCCTTAGACTCACAATGAGACAATATGTTTTCTTAAATATGTACCAATAGTTTGCCTCAATGGATGTACCGTGCTGGGATAAAGTCTGACATCCTGCACGGATGTCCCTCCTCTACCGCTATCTATTTTGCAAGGACACTGGGCTACATGCCGAGCTTAGAGCCGCTCAGTACGGTTAAAGCAATACAACAAGCCAGCAGTTTTTTCCTCCATCCCAGAGTGGTGGTGGTAGACCATACTTCAGCGCTGACACATGGCTGTGGAGATAGGTCTAGCAATGCGAGATTAGTAGGGAAACCACGTACAAATTATCTCAAATCTCAGCCTACAATGAAATGCGCTGTCACTCGCCCCAGTGAACTGATTAAAGGTTGCTACAACTCAGCTGAAAAAACAACAAGAAAAAAAATGGCACGGTGCTAAATAACCTGAGATGACGAGCTCTGTAAAGAAAACAAATACTCTTGTCATGGTTTCATCGCACTGCAACTGGGACGTAGCACATTAGCCCTTAAACCAAAAATATACTGTATCACTGCAGACGGGAGTGAGAGAGGGTCCTCTGAGAGAAGAATTAGAGTGGGTGTAGTAGCAAGAAAGGTCACACTGAACACACACAAGCATTATGAGGTGCAAGAATTCAGATTGCTAGGGCTTTGCAGATCACAGTGAGGCATTTTTTTTTTTATCAGAACATCTTGAATGTAACAAGACCAACATGGGACCACACCCGCGTTGGGTCTCCTTACACATCGGACAGTCGGACCATTATCAGGAATAAAAGAGAGGGCTGAGAACTACTTTTCAGGGCACTTACTTATGTAACTGTCTTAATGACTCATATGCCTGATATGTTGGTCCTATACTGGGATCCCAGCACATTACACAGAGTGCTCTTTGAACCAAAATCAAAAGGCTAAACTTTACAGCTCTTAATTGTTGTGCTACCTCTTCACAGGAAGCTCATACAATAGGATCAAGATATAGTGTTTGCTTTAAAAGGTGTCCCTCTTCTTTGAATTAGTGCTATTGGTTAAAGATTACAGTTAGAGTCAGGATCACAATGAAATCACTTATTTAAGAGAGAATCTGATCCATCACAGTAAAATCCCAAGAAGAGATGAGAGTCACAGAATAAATGTAATTTTTGTTCACAAGGTATAGTGATGTGACACTTCTGCTGCTACTCAGATGGAAAATATTACATAATGCACATATACTGCTGTTTCAGACAAGTGACAAATCAGTGTCAGGACAGCAGGCAGCGCAGGACAGGAGTTTAGGTGTTAGTCACAAGAAGAGAGAAGAGGATTTGCATGAGCTGTTTTCCCTTTCAAACATCCTCTGCAGCAGGCTGACCAACCTGGCCCGAACTTGACCAATTCCACTGCCTACCAGTCAAATGAGGAAGACACAGGAAGCTCATAAAGGAAACCACATACTCACAATCCTGTTTGACACCTTATCCTAGACCTTGGCTTGAGACCAGTCAGATTTGTATGTTCATGACTTTCTCTAATCCTCACAATGTCATACATTGATCAAAATTAGTAACTACTGTCTATGTCTGTACTATTTTAGGAAACAATAACAAGCTATATTTTACCATAGGTTGCTTTATTAGCCAGAAAGACTGAACTGACAAAAACAGACCCAGGAAATAGCAGATCCGCTTCACTCTTTAGTCATCTGAACGATAAGGATGCCCTATGACCAGATGGTAAGAGCTGACATGGTCTAGATTCTAGAATAAGGCTAAACTCAAGAAAAAGCTCCATCAAACAATTACTCCAAAATATGAATTTAAAAAAAAACTTCATTTCTAAAATTTCTAAAGGGAAAGATTTCTTATTGAAGTGTTCATATGAAGGAAAACAAAACTGCAACTGCCTGCCTTTCGCAACTTGGAGAAGCCTTCCACATAACATACCACGACTTTTCCTTATGACAAAGCAAACCCTCCCTCAGATACAAATCCATCATTTTTTATATTAAAAATTAATCAATGATATAATGCTATAAAAACACAAACTCAACAGTTGAATGATAACCAGTAAGTCCAGATCATTCACTGGTCACTGCAGTTGTTGAGCTGACCAAAGCAGCTTCCCTGCTCACACGGGCAGCTCTCAATCTCCCAGCATAGCATACAAGATAATAAAGATAATCACTTTTTTTCTTTGCACTGGCGAAGGTTTTACACAGTTGCAGCCTGGCTGTCAACTATCAGGGACGAAATGTAGCACTTCACTGTTAAGAGCAGTGATAATGTGATAGGTAGTGAAGCTCAGGCCAGTAAATGAAAGGCTGGTCTAGTGCAACTGCTAAAAGATACACAGAAAATAGATTTGGAATACAGAAAATCTGTTACCTGGCCTATACAGCACATATTGTGCCAAAGGGATTTAGAAGGTGTATGTTTACACACATTAGTTTCTTAGTAACTTGATTTAGAAAAGGTTAAACTGAAGCATGAATGGATCTATACATTAGCTTTTTTTCTACACTCATACACACCAGGAGTGGCTTTCTTCCTCTGCCCTCTAATGTGTTACACAACCTCTAGCATGCTTGCCTCATTTCCCATCAAACTGGACAGACTTCCACTTTCTCACTAAAAGTGCAAGACAAAGTTAATTCATCATTCATTTAAGAAACAGCTGCAAAAAAGTGAGTGTAGTGCAGCTACTGTTACAATGGTTGTTCGACAGCCTTTAGCACAACAATTAACAGCAAGAATAATTGAATTGATGTAGTATGTAAGGGTAAAACTTAAATGAGCCACCCCCACAACCACCACCACATTTTATCCCACGCATTCATTTAAATCCTGTCGTTTAAACCATGGTAAAATATAAAAACACACAACCTTAGGGCAATAATATCCTGACCTCTAGCCAATAATACAAACATATTCCGGTTGGGGACCGGAAGATTGGTGAAAAATCCAGCCTATGGTAAAGTCAGAGGTGTTACTTAAGACAAAAACACCTCTAGGCTTTATTTGACCATAAACTGTTTAAGCGCACCTGCAGTTTTTCACCTGTCGCAACACCTGGAGACTGGTAGTCTACTTTGAAACACGAAACGTAATGTATGTAAGGTCAAGGTCTGTGTCAGTGTAGTTTACCTTAACAAAATAGCTTGTGGTTCGCACTTAATATGCCAAACTCATAGAAACCTTACCAGCCAATCGTCTTGTTCTGCGTAGTCGTTTAGAAATAATGTGTTCCTCGGAGAGGCTGCTGCAGTCCTCACAGAAAGCCCTGTCCTCAAGCGGTCGATCCCCAACAGATGAATAAAAGCGGTTAACAAATAAATATACCCAATTCATGTAGTGTATTTCCACCGCAAGCTCACTATGCACAACTGAGGTGTCACTTCTCCACTGCGATCAGCAAGAATCCCTGCGTGTGTCTCTACTGTGTGTGTCCTGTGTCCTATGCCCTGCCTCTCTACACAAAGCCTGCCATTCAGTGCACCACTGGCTCAGAACGTGAAAAGGGACGCGAGTGTGCCCTCTGCAGGCCTGGACAGGAGTGGACATCAATCCAAGTCTTTAGCTTGTTCAGCAATAACAAAGATTCCTATAATTTCATCAGTGGTGGAATGTAACTATGTACATTTACTCAAGGCTACTGTACTTTATTACTATTGCGAGGTACCTGCACTTCATGCCACTTTATACTTCTTCTCCACTGCATTTCAGAGAGAAATATTGTACTTTTTACTCCACATTAATCTGACGGATTTAGTTGCTTTTCAAATTAAGATTTTTAGCGCTCAAAACACATATACTTTATAAAATGTACCCAACTGCCTACAAGTCCAGCTGAAATGATAAGCTGATTAAACACAGAGCTGTTTTGATTGTTTCCAGTTTCTAAAATGTGAGGATTTTCTGCATAAGGTACTTTTACTTTTAATACTTTAAAGTACATTTTCCTGATTATGCTTCTATACTTTTACTTAAGTAACAGATTTTTATTTTTATAGGAGTGTTTTTCCAGTGTGGTATTATTACTTTTACTTAAGTAAAGTTTCTGAATACTTCTTCCATCACTGAATTGCATTACCTAAAACTAGTATAACAATAATATATCTTTTGTCTCTCCCAACTGCATTATTAGATTAAAAATCCTTTACATATTTATATTCACATTTTAGTTCCTAGTTGAATGATATGAGAGTTTTGGCATCCCTGTGATACTGAGTGGCACATAACATTCAGTAACTTGTGGTGGAGGTTGGCACAACAATAACATACAGTAGACTGTTTTCTACTTAACATGTTTATTTAACAAAATAAGAAACTTGAGAACAAAAACATAAAAAGAGAAACAAGGAGCTATGTTGATAGGCCGCTGCTGCTGTCGTTCAATCCAGGCTCACATTGAAATCGCTGAAAGTGTAAGTTGGAATGATTATGTTCAAATCTACATTTGCACATACTATGGGTTATATGTTGCATATTTAATGTTCTCTACTAACCTCCAACTTGTTCTCTAGGGCTTTGCATCTCTCTTAGGGGTTCGGTCCCACTAGAGTCAACAAAGATATATTAGACATGAGTACATGTTGGAAACAGGATATTACAATAGCTAAACATATGAATGAAAGAACCTTGTGAATAGCAATGATATAGTTTGACTACCTTGCAAGATGTCGATTTAGTTCTCTGTTTCGTTTCCGTTTACAGAAATGTGCAATCAGACACAAGCCTATTAATAGTAAAAAACTACCTGTGGAATCAAGAGATACATATTTAAGACGATTGTTTCAATACACAATAAATGCAACGCATCAAAAAAGTTTAATCTCACCTGACTGTTAGCATTGATTAGACAAATATTTCAGGCTTGAGCGAAAGCAAGAAGACAGAGGATGAGAGGGTCGCAAGTTGGACAAGAAGCAAAAAGCATTGTTTTCTTGAATTCAACAAATAAGTTCAATCATGGCAGACATTGAACGGTGGAAGAAAGATTTAAAAGAGGCCGCTGTCAAAAAACAGAAGAAACATGGCAGAGCAGACAAAGTAACATATTTACTGGTGCTTAGAACTTACAAACTCCACTGAGAATGTATCCACGGTTTGAACAGTGCGTTGGCGTACCATCTCTGGTGACTTGTGAAGATGTGGTAGATAGAGGAAAGAGCAAAAACTCCAGTCAATGGTCAATTAAAACAGTAAACAACATGATGTAAAGTGTGTATCTGCAGTAGGAAACACTTACCACTGGTGAAAACACAAATGTTGCTGTGGTCTAGTTAAGAAAAAAAGAGACGAGTCACTATGTGTTATCAGACAGAATGACATCAATTATTGGACATCAGAAAGTATATTTTATATGCATACAATGTTATGAGACTAGGTTTTAGTTAAAAAAAATATGCTTGGTTTGAAATTCTAAATTACCATCAGTTCAGTTAACCATCTTACAGTACATCTTAAACAGTAACATTTTGATACATAAATACAAATCAATACTCTAGTTTGGCATCACAGGATTTTTGTGTTGATTTTTGAAAAGAGTACACAATTAAAAGTCAGCAAAAAATGACGGCAGAGAAATTCAACAGCTAAAATGCGCCTTCCGGCAGTCAGTGTGCAGTGACAGAATTTCTCTTCAACACAAAATTCTTAACAGACAGCACCCTCAGCTGGATGGAGCATTAGGACACATCAAGTGGGAAAAAAGTCAATGGAAGGAAGACTTTTCAGATCCAGATCAGATTTTTATTTATAAAAAAAAAAACAAGATACTATTGTGCAAGTAAACACAGTCAATCTGTGACATCTGTTTTCAGATTGACGATGGTGTGAATCATTGCACAAAAAACAAAGTGTATATTAAGGACCTTAGAAAGTGAATGTAAATACCTGTACATGTTTCTGTCTTAATATAACCGTTGTTTCCCTCGAATTCACAGTCACCATGCGTATCGATGGAAACGAATGCCCGACCTTCATGCTGGCAGACGCTATTGGGTGGTGGAGGGCCTGTGCAATGTGCAATGTGACTGTGTCCCCAGATTAGCTCGTCGTTGCAAAATACACAAATCACATTAGTGACACATCCTGGATCCTTGCAGTAAAACAGCCACACAGACCTATTTCCACCTGTAACATCATACAGTACATTTATGAATATACTGTAAAAATATTTTATCACGAGAGATTGATGGGATTTATCAAACCTTGACTTGATGTGACTGGAAAGCACTGAGTGAATTCAGCATCACACAGCAGCAGATATATGAAGGCCAGCTTTGCCTCTATCAAAACAAAAACAGGCATTCTAACTTAACTTAACGGAGGGCTCTATAATGGTGGACATTGGGCACAGCTTAAAGATGGGAACCTGCCAGATACATACCATTCATGTTAATGATCAATGCTGAGAGGTTTTCTGGATCCCAAAATACGATCTGCTGCCTTCCACTGCTGATCACTGATTGCTACCCCCCACTTCCTGTTGTGGATATAGTTTCTCATCAGAAAAATAACAGTAGTAGTAGTCTTGAAAGAACTCTGGGAAACCGACCAAGGCAAGCTGACATTTATTACTAGGTGCTATGGCATATCCAAGTATGTCTTGCGATTCCTGCTTGTAGTAAAGCATATTTGATGTTTATTTCACCTAGGCTGCTGTAGCTTATTAAATATGGCCTATGATTTAATTTGGTTAAATATCCTCCGACTGATACATGGTTATTACAATCGCCTACTTTGAGTATATGCACCTAAACAAAGGTTTAAGCTAACCAAATACGCAAGATAGGATTTGTTTGAACGCTATTGTTGCTAAATTGTAGCCCAAATTATGAAAAAAAAGCTGCCACTGAATTCCGTGTTAAATTAGCTGCACCTAAATTGGTGCATCGCGCTCGACAAACGAGGTCTAGCCAAAACTGAGTTTAACAGGTATAGGCTACACTTTTCCTTCAATATCTAAAATTAAAAATTACATTCTGTTATCCCACGTTCCTGTAATAATAAGCGAGAGACATAGGCCTAGCTTAACTATATGCACCTGTCCTTAGAAAGGGTTGAAACTGAAGAAAGTTACATAGCCTGCCCTCCGTGTCAGCTCGCCGTTGATGCGATCCGTGATAAACCTATTATCATACATATCATATCTTATAAACCTTTAATGCTACTCTTTAAATAAACATACCTGCACAGCTATACAGTCCACGTTCGAATGCCTAAATAAAGACAGAGCCTTCACAGCAATTCCCAGGGCGTGACAGATCCCTCGGGGTGTCTCCTTCACCCAGAGTCGAGTTCCACTTGTTGGAGCTAGCACACCGTCTGGGACTTTAAGGGATCTGATCGAGCAGTCTGCTAAGGGTGTATTTACTGACCATATGTAAATTGGGCTATTGTGGACACAATACTGATTTGTTGTTGTTTTTGGTTTTCCAATAACTTCATGTAGCACACTTACTTTAGTCGCTCATAAATTTGTAAATAATTTATTTTACACAGCCTGAACATCTGTTATGAAAAATTCATGATTTTTCTCCCAACAGTACCCGCGTACCCAATGATTCCTAACCAGATGCCGCCCCCTACGGGGATGTTAGGGATTCTTCACATTGTGTGTCCAGTGTCCTTTCTACTAGGCTCATACAGTTTGGTAGTGGAATCTGGGGCGGTATGGTGAAGTGAGGACCCAAAAAGCAGAGATGAGGAGGCAGGCAGGAGTATGTGCACATGGGTTAAATCAACACAAAGTCCAAGGAGAACATAGGGAGCAAAACAATACGACAAAATTCAAAAATCCAAAAGAGTCCAGGAAAGAAGGCGAGGCAAAAACAAAGGCAGTGACAATTCCCGGGGAGACACGGGTAAAGGGAACAGGAACACGGGTCGAACACTTCAGACAGGAAGAGGCAATTAAGGCCGGGAACGAAGACACGAGACATGACACAACGATCTGACCCACACCGGTGACAGCGCAGTTACACATAGAGTTAGTGATCTACCGTATTTGAGTCAATTTATGCCTTCACATGATTACACGAGTTACGTAATTTAACTTGAAAGTACAATGAGAAGTACCCAACTGTCACGTGCATTTTGAATTAGAAATTTCCTGGCAGACACCCTGCACTCTGATTCACCTCAGCAGCATGATCACATACACTCACGACAATGATTGTCAAAGCAGTTCTAAGTTGAAACCTTAATCATAACAGTTATGTGGCCTATGAATTATGGAGTGATCACAATGTCATTTTCAAGGAATTTTCACATCTTGATCTATCCTGTGGAATAAAGGCCCAAAACCGCCCCAAAATGTTTAAAAAAAAAAAAAAAGATATTGAGCAGAAGATAGGAAACGGTTTGCCAGAGATGTCTTTTTAACACCATCACAAAATGAAGGTCCAATTAGTTACAAATAGTGGTATTACTTGTATTAATGGGGAAGTAAAATGCTGTAAAACAACTTTTATTCTGGCTTTACAGAAAAGGTCATAAAACATCCAAGGGATATAATTATAAAAGAAACAATGAGGGGCAAAGACGATGACAAGAAAACAGGAAACGGTGGTATGTTCCGGTAAGCAAGATGCATTTCTGTAGAAACTGTGTCACAAAGTTTCTTGCTAGATGTCTGCAATTTACAAGAAGTGGGTCTGAAACATTTGAGGGCAACTGAGTTTAACGAAAGGTTTTCAAACGGGCAAAGCAAGTTACAGAAGGAAGTTGTGTTATTTAAAACTATTTTTAGCCCTTATTACATTCAGATGTTTCTGTTGTTATTGGGTTTAATCAATGTACTTAGCTCACCTATTTATTTTATTTTCAAAATCAATTAAAAAATATTTAGCATTTAGTCATAAAAAAATGATGCAATTGCCTTTCATGTTTTTCTCTGCAAAGCAATATTACCACCATGTGCTGAGTTAAATCACAAGCTGGGCTGTCTTGTATTTCTGGTTAAGGAAATGTGTCCTTTCTAAGAAAAATAGTGGCAAAAACACATGTAAAATGGTCAGCACAATTATAAACAATACATTTCTTCTTCTCAAAACAAAGAAGAGATGCTTTCTGATGGGAAATCTCCTTCTTATTTTACCACAGAAGCCCTAAACTGATTTATATTGTAAGAGATTATTTAAAAAACGTATGAGAATACTTTCGTATCTTTGATGTGGGGAGATAACATTTGGAAAACAAGTGTGTATTTAAAAGGAAATAAAGAATGATGTCCATTTTTGTAGGGGTTTTTTTTTGCCAGCAATTTAAGAAGGGCTACTGAACGGTTTGATGAGACCAAGATCCATAGCTTTGACCAGGCATGTGCGTGCTGCATCGATGGCCGCTTGTCTCTTGGGATTGTCCTCTGCCTTGCCAATCACTGAGAGGATTTCAAGCAGCTCACTCTCAATCAGCTTCTTGGCCAGCTCATTGTCGTCTGAGTTGAGCAAGTTGTAGACAACCACAAGGCCACGATGCTGAACATTAGGGTTGGTATGGAGACACAACCTCTGCAGGATCTCCAGCCACTGGGTGGTCTGTTGGGACAGATCAGTAGACATTTGAAAAACAGAAGCTTTGTGAGAAAAAATATCCGTTGGTGATGTAAAACTGACGTCTTCAGTGTTCTCTCAGTAACTTTTTCATGAGACACCACAAAAGTGCATCAAAAGCACACAAGTGTGTTACAAAACTAAATTTTGTGATAAGGTATTACTAAATTATGACATAATGCATTTGAAATCTCAGTTCTTCCAAATCGGTCTTTTTACTGCAAACTATTCAATGTTAATGTGAAATGCATGCAGTGGCACAAAGAGGGAAACGATGCCCACACAGATGCATTTTGTCTACACTATGCACCTCTTGCCATACTACTAAAAAAAGCAGCATTGCGTGATGGCCCAAACAGAAGCATCACTGTCATTGTATCCCCTTCTGACACTCGATTCATATTCACCTGGGACCTTGACTCATTTAGTAAGGTTGAAGATTAGTCACAAAGGCTAGTAGAGATGTGTAAGAAAAGGAGGTTGCCCTTCAACAGTAGAACACTTAGTGGAGTGGTAGATCCAAAATCTAATAAGCATATTCCTAAAAATGGTAGTATATCTCAGATTTAAAGTAAAGGTGTTCAAATGCCAAATAAACAAGTGAAATGTAAGTATTTTGTCCTTCTTGACTTTAAATGGGACCCACCTTTTTACCATTTTTTGGAACATACTATTAGAAACATGTTGTGTCTTGTGTTAACCAGGTTATTTTTTCCTGCCAGGTTTTGTAAAGTTATCAGTTCCAGAGGAAAAGCTAGCCAGGGAACTTCTGGGCATTTTTTTGGGTGGGACACACATGCTTTCAAAACAGACTCAGATGTGACACACTAATTCATATTTGGCAGTAAAAGCTCTGCTGAACGCTGTTGTACGTACCACCAGGGTCAGTTTTTTGCAGAGCTTCTTCTCAGCAGCAGTAAGCATGGCGAGAGCTCCTGCTGCAGCTATCTGAAGATTGTCGTCATCCTCGCCACATAGCAGTATGATTAGCTTCAGCTTATCGTTGCCGTCTTCCAGATAACGCTCTTGGACCTAAGACACATGGAGTGGACATTTTCAATGCATCCACACGTGCACACACACACACACACACACAGACACACCTGTACATGTGTTCTCACATTATTGCGTGAGGCTTTGAAGCTACTGTTCTCACCTGTTTACACGTAACAAGGTTGCACATGCATTCAGTGGCAGCCTGTCTGATCTGGTCATGCTCTTCAAACATGTAGTTCTCGATCTCTGGCAGAGCTTTCTCTTTCACAATCTTTACTCTACAAAAAAGATGCCCGTTAGGGTGGAACCCCACACTTTGACAAAATCTGCATGCTGCAGTGAAGTCATGTAGAAAATGAGCTACTACTGTAAGCATCACCGTGAAATAATGTAATGTTGGTAAAAATGGTGAAAAATGTTACCTTAGTTTTTCACTGAAACCAGCCAAGTTGGTGAGGCCTCTCAGAGCTTCGTAGTTCTGTATTCCGTCTTTATCTGTTTGAAGGAGGCTAACTAAAGGTCGCACCACCTCATATACCTGTCAGCCAATAGAGGCAGGAGATTGAATTTTAAAAAGCCATTTGTTGAACTACCATGAGGCAAATATTAAGTCAACAGAGATACATACATAGATACTGAATTTAAAAATATACTTCTGAAAGTGAGGAATGAACAATCATCAATAATTATATTTAAAACAGAAATCACCAACAGCACCAAAAAGTTAATTTTTCTATGTTCTCCAAGCATATAAGGAGACAAAGAAACATAGGCAAAGGAAAGCAATTTCAGAAGTCAAAAAAGTTGCAGTCAACAGGTGATTGCAATGTGGTTGCCCATTCCCCTTCCTCCCACTGTCATATCAAAGGGGACTTCCATAGAAATGAACAAAACAACTACTGTTGAATCGCTTACCCTTTCACCAGGGAAGGCAATTTCTGGGTTGGAAATAGCTGCAATCTTGGCGAGGGCGTGGCTGGCCCTCGTCTTCCCAGCCTCTGTCCCTTCTAGTGCAAGTGGTATCAAAGCCTGAGGGCACAACCACAAGTTGCAAAAGTGCTTTGTTTTATTAAAAATGATATTTTGCAACAACCTGCTTGTCCAGTTAATGTCTGTCCAGATTTGGGATTTGATTGAACAGGTGAAAAGATGTTCTGTGACTTTGTGAAATGTCATAGATCCAATGTTTAACAAACCTATCACTCACCTTTCCCCCACCCTGGGCTACAATAATACCACGATCTTTGGGATCCTGTGACAATGCCAAGAAAACCCTGAAGATAAAAAAAAAATGGATTAACAGTCATATATTTCTAAGCAATGTTGCAATTTAATTTAGAAATAAACAAAAATTCATTGTCACTGAAGAACAATGGGGATCGCATGACTGCAATTAAAAAGCCATTTCTTTCAGCTCAGTTGTAGCTGTCTGGATGTGGTTCACACCATGTTGATGACTCATGTGAGTTTTGGGAATTCCAATAGGCATATGACATAATTGATGACACATCTTTTTTTTTTGCAGTCCCACCTTGCCAGCATCTCCTTGGTCTGGTTGGTCAGGATGGTGTTGTCAGCTTTCACCATGACAGCAAGAGCTGAAGTGACTCCAGCCTTCAGCAGCCTTTTCACTCTCTTGTCAATAAAGTCCTTCTTGTCCTAAGAAAAAAAAAGTATGCAAAGTGTGTGTCAATTTACATATGATCTGGTGTATAACGGTTTAGTTTTCTTTCCTTCCTCGTTTACCTTGGGGTGCTGCTCAGGCACGTGCTGCTTTGAGAACTTGGCAAGTTGGACTAGCTCAGGCATGATTTCTTTCTTTTCATAGCTGTTGGTGCAGTTAACCAGGGTGCAAGCAACCGAATATATAATTGTCTTATCTGTAGACTAAAAACAGAAAAAGCGGTGAGGTTTTTCCTAATGTCTAATCAGATACACTGTATGTTTCATTCTGTCTGTTACTTTCATACTTTGGCTAGTTCAAACATGGCTTTTAGGGCAGGCTCATCCTCAACAAAGTCATCTTTCACGTCAGCATCATTTGTCAGATAAGCCAGACCCTCGATAGCCCACTTCCTTGTTTTTGTATCAATCTGGGGATTACAGAGCCACCTGGAAGAGTAAAAAAGGAAACATTAAACAGTATATGTATTTAGTGATGCTGTGAAATGGCACAATTGCAAGATGCAATCATATAATGGTAATGTATACATATTGTAAGGACTTACATTGAAGTTGCATCGAGATTTAATACAAACTTAGATGGTATTTAGATTTATCTACAATTTGTTCCATTAATATGGCAATAACCTGCTGTATTCTAGCCTCTTTGACAATCTGTGGGAGTACTCACTTTCTGCACTGCTTGGCCAGCTTCTCTGTGGAGCCCTCTGCAAACTGCCTTAAAGCATAATCATCCCCTCCAGCTGAACCGAGTTTACAGAGACCCTGGAGAGGACGTGGACATGTCAATGCATACCAATCAAGAACAGACAAAATCTGGAAGTTGTGTAGTCTGACATTTTCATGTTATTTTTGTATCAAAGTAAACAACAGGACTTCTGTGCCCATTGGTAGCGGATCACTGTTTTCACTTTTACTGCCTTAATGTACTTCAAACTGTGACATTTTCATATTGTGTGCTTTGTTGTTGTTGATTGTGCATGGGCTGTGGTCAAACATCATTTAGTGATAAAGTTCTACTCTATTCTATTATTTTCTTGCCGCACTCACCACCAGCGCACGGATTTTAATCTTCTCGTTCTTGGTCTTCTTGTAGATGTCCTTCAGCAGTGAGACCCCGTTGGTGATGATAAAGGAGGCGCGGCTCATCTTCGAGGAGGAATGGATCAGTGCCTCCACAGCCACCATCTGGTCCACCTCACGTTCGGAGCCACAAAGTGCCACCATCATCTCCATTATGCCTTGCCGTCCAACCAGGGCGTTACCAACATCAAAGGGACCCTGAAGCAGCCCTGAGATAGTGTTGACAGCATGAATGGTCTTGTCCATGTCATTGGGGTCAATTTTGGATCTGTAGAAAAGGAAGGGAGGACAAGGAATTATTAAAAAAAAGCATAAGAGATGGCTTCAGTTATGTTTGCTTGGTCCCCATTTAAAAAAGGCCTGGCTACAATACTGGTAAATGGTAAATCTTTGAGTGTTATGGACATACTTTATATATTCATCACAAATGTCCCTGAAGTTGTTTCTCTCTGGGTCACATATGAGGTCGTCATAGAGCTTGTCAAGAAGCACGCTGGCAATCAGCTGTGTGTTCTCTGTCATGGGCAGCTGGTCTGGCAGTTCGGGAACCTGACCACACACCTTCAGGATCTTCTTCAGACCTGAAGAACAAACACATACAGCATATGCACATATACTGTATATATATATGTTAAATACACATCGTCAGGGAGTCTATAAAGGACTGTAGCTCAAACCATATAAGTGGCTGGATGCAGCTCTGGCTCACCATGGTCAATAGTGAAGAGGGTCCTGGAGTTGTCTTTCTCTTTCTTGGTAGTGCGAGGTACGTTCCTGCTCAGGAGGTTAAGTGCCTGGTCTCTGCCATGGCCAGGAACCTTCTTACTAGCAACCATCTCCAACAGAGAGAGGAGGATGGTTTTTAGGTCTTTAGCTGCATCTGCAGATGATGTAAAAGAAAGGTTGTCAGTAAAGCTGTGAAAAAATACAAACAGCAGCTTAGCCTCAGCTGTTTTCCTTTGACATTCTGTCTGATACTATGGGGGGTTTGCTTGAAGATTAAGAATTAAGCTCTGAATCAGTTACCATAGTCAAATCTTTTTTTTGTTACAGGTATGGATGATTCATAGATTCAGTCTTACCCAAAACCAAGGCCTCTTCTTTCCCATATTCCCTTTTATCTCCACCAGTTAGGGCGTCGTTGATGCACTGGAAGAGGTTGCAGGTTGCCAGAGCGATCTCCTCATTGTCAACAGCCATGATGCTGCACATCTTATCAATGCCCACCATGTGAATGATGGCCATTGCCTGTTTAGGGATAGTGAAAATAAATAAACACTAAGTACATTCTGTGAAAATGTGAACGCTAATAATATTATTAAGTTTTTCTTATGGCATCATACAGGTAGAAGGGTTACTTTTGATGTCTGATTGTGTTTGGAAATAAAGGCTACAGAGTTGGTGCAGTCTTCTTCTCATGATATTTTAGATTTTCACTGTCACTATGCCTTTGTCGTGACTCGCTTTCAACGCTCACCCGTGCTTTGTGTCCTGTGCACATTCCTGACAAAGTACGAACAGCAGCCAGGATCATTTCTCGTTTGCCTGACTCTATCATGTTGAGCAACAGAGGCACTCCATTATTCTGGAAGATTCTCTCTGCTCCGGCATCCTCTCTTGACAGCACAATCAGGTTGTTGGCAGCCTAGACATAAAAACAATAGTAGCAGAAGTGAAACCATGACTGAGCACATATAGCCACATTCAAACAACAAGATCCACAGTCCACAAGCAAACAATAAAAAAAAAAGGTCCATCAATGTTTTTGCTTCAAAATACAAAAAATACCCACTCTTTCTCTCTTTTCCGTTTCCATTTCTTCATCAAGGAGAATGTCAAACATGTTCTGTACCCTTGAATCTGTGGAGAATGTTGTCTTGAGCTGTGGAAAATCAAAATAAGAATTCTTATCATTTCCTGAGGCTGGCATATCCAAATCCATCACTTTGTGGTGCGGTATAAGTCCATTTGTCAGTTCTTATTATTTGAAAAAAAAACAAAGCTATCTGAACCAATCTGATTTTTCAGCAATAAGATCCTTGTTGAATGCACATAGCAGTGCTGATTTAGAGTTGCTGAATGCATTTATGCAAAGTAAGAGTCTAGTATTTAATATGAACTTGTGTGGGTGAGTGTGTTGTTCTTTTTAATGCTGACCTTGGCCTGGATTTCTGCTCCTAGCCTGCGGAGAGTCTCCAGGAAGGTCTTGTTCTTTGGTTCGATGGTGGCACATCTCTGCACATCTTTGAAGGCCATGTCCAGTTTTCCGAGTTTCTCCAGAGCTTGGCAACGCCGGTACAAGGCTTTAACATCTGCTGCATCAACATCAATTGCTGCAAAAGAGGAAGAAAAGGTCATAATGAGCTTATGGCCTTTGGTTTAAGTTAATATTTATTTGACTTTGGTGTCATTGCTGCTATTATTTGGTTTGATTCTGTATGTATTACTCTACCTTTAGATGCGTCAGATGCTGCATTGGCATAACTTTCCTGTAAGAAAACCAGAAACATCTAAATAAAAGTGTAAATGTGCCAAGGAATTTGCAAATATAATCTATTTGGTATATGTTTGTTTTGTGCTACTTAACCAAACTGCTTACCTGTTTTAGGTAGCATGCAGATCTGTTCCTGTAAATGACAGCAAGCACTTTTTTGTCCTTGCAGGCCTTTATGGCTTTACTGTAGCACTCAATAGCCTTGTCAGTTTCTCCTGCCTGGAAGTGTTTGTTTCCCTCGTCTTTTAACTGGATTGGGTCTCCCATCTGGTAGATATAGAGATGATTAGTTATGACAGTAAATCTACAGATCATATAACTTTGTTTTTTTTTAATGTATAATCCAACCAACCAACAATTTCAGTGTCTTCAGTGAATCAAAAGTAAATGCAGTATTTTAACTATCATAAGGCCACCACAGCTTCATGCCCAAACCACATTTCAATCACAGAATGTCTGGATGCAACCCTATTCTGTAAAAATGTTTTAAACAAGATAATGATTAAAAAACAATTTACAGAACAGTTTTACACTTTGTTGTCATTTCAAAGGAAAATAAACATTATAATAGAAGTAAAAAATCCATATAAAACCTCTATGTATTGCATGCGTGTGTATGTACAGACTCTTGTTTTAAATTCATCCTGGAAAATAGTAATATGTGAGCATGATATTATGTAAAACTACTGCATTAGAAATGTTTTTATTCTTACCATTGTTGGAAATAATCAGTGTCCTGCTGACCTGAGTGTCTCGTAGCAAATGGCCATGCACATGTTATCTCTAACTTTAAATGGCCTCCCCTCCGGCCTTATTTGGGCATGGCCTCTTACCCCAGTTGGAGCCTAGTAACAAATGTCACGTTCCCAATTGACAGACACCATCTCCTATCATCTTGGCACAGTCTATAACCCTACTTATCCTAAGTACCCACTGCATACCTGAATCTCACTTAAATGAAGAGAAAAGTTGTACAGTACCTTTACGATTGTGTATTGTGTCTCTTGCTTGGCATAGACGGTCTGGATCTCAAGTCCCTAATGTTTGTCACAAAGTTTTTTCTTTCCTATGGTACCTCCCCCAACAACACCTCATTTATATTTACAGTGGATCTCAGTGAGGTTGGACAGAACCAAGATGTACCATTCATCACACATGGGGGTTAACTATAAGCACAATAAAAATCCCAAAGAACAACTTTGTACCAAAGGTTATCATATGCATATATTGTAAAGACCATGATTACTTGCGTTGCAACAACTTTTAAATTCAGTATCTTTGAATTATTCAAGGCTTTATGAATACGATTTATTTTCCATTTAATGGAGTCTGTGAGAGTGACCCCCTCAAAGTTGGTCCGCTCCTGATAAGGTCTATTTAGGGCACAGACAGCTGAGAAGACACCAGCAAATGCCTGATGCAAAAGTGGCGGGAGGGGGGTTTAAAGAGGTGTGTGTATAGAGAGTGGGGTGACTGACAGCTGCATGACCACAGGGGGACCTGGTAGCTTCTAGAAAGATCTGGAGCCCTGTGACATGGGCTTAGACATTTTCTTGTGATGGTTTGCATAAGGGTCAGGGGTAAGGGGTAAGATGCATTATATCAAGACTCATAAAACGATCAGATGATCACTTGCTGCTCTTTGTTCCATTTGCCCGTACAAATCTAGGAAAAAGGGCTTTTGTCTACTCCGCTCCTTCTGCATGGAACTCTTTGCAAAAAGACTTGAAATTATCTGAACTTATTTCCTTTTCCTATGCTTTTAAATCCAGATTGAGAGAACCTGAAATGACCTGTTTACATTGTAAATGGATTTAACTGTCTGTGTTGTATAACTTTTATAAATGTAATTGATTGTGTTTTTGCCTGCCTCTTGGCCAAGACTCCCTTGAAAAAGAAGTTTTTAACCTCAACGGGACTTTCCTGGTTAAATAAAGGTTAAATAAAATAAAATAAAAACACATGAAATTAGTGTATGGAAGTCACAATGTTGGATGTGTGTTAAATACAACATTATACAAGAGAACAAAGTAATATTGTGGTGAACTGGTGAACTGCTCAGGGTGTTTGTCTGTCTTCTGCCCAGTGCATGCAGAATGAGGGACAGGTTGCACAGCCACAGTGATTTTGAAAAAGAATAGGCATGTAGACATAAATAATACATAGGCCACATAAGAAAAAAGAAGTGATGAGAATATTTAATTCGGAATTCATTAACCATTCTTTGACTCATGAATCACTGTGATGCTCATCAAAAATAAGTACATTATTCTGACATCCTTTCCTTTTATTTGGGAATCACTGTTACCAAATCTAAAAATGAAAGGATCTTTTACCTAAACCAAAACCATTTTAACTGTTGGTTGTTGCAAAGAGACCTTACTGTTTTGGGGCGTGTATTACTTTCTAAAGCGGAAGTCTTATTCAGATTTTTTTTTTCTTCAGCTTTATCTTTATATGGTTAATGAATAATTAATGGTTAATAAATTCCGACTCACTCTTATTCAAATTACTTTGGAAGTATAAGACCAAGTATATAAAGAGGAGCACACTTATTTTACAATATTCAGAAGGAGGCCTTAATGTTTTGGTTTTTAAAACTACAGATAGAACAGAATTTAGAAAATGCTAAAACATTTTAGTTCAGAATTATTCACTTTGGCTTCTTATTTCCAATTTGGTGTTTCACAAGTGTGGTGGATTATGGTTTTTTGCTTTCCTGTAATTTTCTCTAAGGTAAAACTACCTGTCAAACTTGCCAACTTCCACAAACAAGAGAGACATGGAAAAATGCTTTCAAGCACAACTTCTCTCCACACACAAACGTGTGTTTAATGGAACAATCTACATGTTGTACACAGAATTAACACCCTAGTGGCCAGGTTAGCTCAGTTGGTTGAGCAGATGCACGTATGCAGAGGTTTACTCCTCATTGCAGCGAACGCGGTTTCAACTCTGACCTGTGGCCCTTTGCTGCATGTCATTCCCTCTCTCTCCCCTTTTGTGTCTTCATCTCTCCTGTGACAATAAAAGCCTAACAATTCTAAAAAATATAATCTTAAAAAAAGAAATAAGACCCTATTTGTCTGGAAGGACCAGGGTTTTATGTTAATTTCTGAACTTCTAAATGAGACGGGGGACCTAGCTACCTATGAAGAGTTTATTCAACACAGAGGATTGGACATTTCCTGAACTCAACATTCCACAATTCTTAAAAGTATATCCACTAATCTGCTGATTCTCATTAAAGCATTTTTTTATGACCCTTCTGTAGGGATGATTCCTTGATTGTGGCTGTGGGCTCTTGAGGAATGTTCTTGTAGCAATGCTTATAGCAGAAGTGTTATTATTTCTATTCAAAGTCAGGGTCCCATTTTCTTTTGTCATTGGAAAGTAATTTTTCCTGACATTAGCAGGACTATTTGGACTGAATTCAATATATATGTAGCATCCAATAAGCTTTAAGAAACTTATATTACTTATAACTTATATTATTTCATGCTTGTACTCATTTATGTAACTTTTGGACGCAGATAAAGTCTAGGTCCCCATAAACAGAATGTAGGCCTATGGTCTTATTTTTGAAGGGACAGTCGAATAAAAAGGATGAATGTGTGATGAAATTGTTGTGTCTTTTGGGAAATTATCATATTCCCAAGGCCAGATTTCTTTAGTTTCTTGCCAACAAAAACTTGTTATCAGGTTAATTTCAGAATTTCTTTGAATCTGTATGTAATATATATATATATTTTTTTCTCTTCGACAGTCACTACACGTTAATAACACGTTATACAACATCCTGGACTTTATGCAGGCTGCACAAAACCGTACAGCCTTAAAAACAGTTACATTGTACATATTCCTCTTTTAACTTCATATTCCTACATGTGTCCTTTTTCCAATTTTTGTTGTATGCACCAAACACACCAGGGCGAATTCCATGCAAGGGAACACTCAATATAGCAATGAAGCTCATTCTGATTTTATTTTGAAAAATACAGTGCAGGAAATACTTTGGTATTCTTGGTTGCAACGTAATGCTAGCTCGTTCTGTTGCCTGCATCTTCCTAACCCGACTTAAGACTGGCAAACACAAGAAGCTGCATATACCAGGCTCACAATAAGTCTGTAGTCCTATTTCTGTTAATTGTTTAAGTAATGTAGGATGGCGTCGTGTTTTGGGAAGATTGTCGTTGGTACTTATGTGGAGATAAAGCGCAGTGATGGTAAGTTTCGCCCTGTCCATTCTTCCTCCCTCGGTTGCACAGTACAAGTTGTTAGGGGATCTTTGTTGCTGCGGTACTGGTGTAGCTAGCTAACGTTCACGTTGGCTACACGAAAACATTAATATAAGCTGTCAGGGTGGAGTGCTGCAACATGGCCAAAGCCTTTGAATGAGCTCTTACCTTTGTTAGCTTCTCTGCAATTCATGAGAGATTTGTCTTTAGCGGTTATTTCATGTCGTTAGATAATATCAAATGCGTTCAAATGGAAATGAACGAAGCTAAAACACCAACGTTAGTGCCGTTGTATAGCTACCTAAATGATTTATTACATCACGGATTTGGAATTTAACATTAGTAAAGCTAGCTAACTTGCTAACCAAGCTAACGTTAGTTTTGCGATAGAGCAACATTAGCTTATTAGCTTAACGGCTAACACTAACTACCTAGCTAATATCCCTAACAACCGGCTTTATTACAGCAGTTGAAAACTAACCACCATCCATTTAGTTGACATGTAATTTCCATTTTGGCTGTAATTTATTCCCAATATAGATAATTTATTCAGGTTATTAAACGTTTGCCGTTACTGAACATACTTAACTAAATCACATTTGAAATGTTAACGTTATGTATAATACAAATTATACACTTTATTTATAAAGTTCTTTACATGGTTGACCCATAATTCCAACATTTCAGCAAATAAAACCAGGCAATTTAAGTAATATAGAATTATTTGGAAAATAATACAAAAATAAAAGACTAAATTGCCTATACACCAATAGCAATAACACTGATTAGACAGACTTATCCTACGTATCTTAGATACTTCAACGTTCATGGAAATAATTGTGGTTTTAGAAACTTTCATGGAACACCTCTTATAACAAGGAATCTCTGTTTTAATAATGTAAGTTATGCCAAGATAAGCAAACAGTAGTGTATGAAATGCCTATGACAGCTGTGTGCTTGCTTCTTTACAGAAGTAACGTTCCTGCCATCACAGGAAGCTGGGATTTCAATATATGGACTATAGCTTCAGCTTTTTTCAATTGTTAACAGAGAAGTAGACAGGGAAAGTGAGAGGCAGCTTGTTGTATGACTCTTCTCTATGTGAATAGCAGCTGTATTCTGCCTGCCTTGTGTAGTACATTGCTTCAGGGCCAGGCAGCAAAGGATAACTGAAAAGTTTCATTCCAGGATTAGGCTACACCCAGTTTTACAATAAACCCAACGACAAATACTCTTTTGAACAAAACATGATAAAAACAACAATCAAAACTAGTGGCATGGGTGTGTTGGTTATTGTGTTATTGGTTGCTGTTGTTAATGATGATGTAATTCAGAAAGAAACTCTCAGCTGGCCTAGTGAGAGTTTGGTTTTGTTCATCCATGTTCCTGCTGGTTGGTGTTGCATCCCTTACAGGGGTTGCCTTCCCGGGGGGGGGGGCATATTCAGGCCACCACCCCATCTGTTGCAGCCTCTCCCTAGATTCTGCCAGGAGTGTCTTTTGCTACCCTGCCAATCAGCCCGGATGAGAGCAAGATCTCATAGAGAATTATTGTGTTATTTATTCAGTAGATACAATGAAGTTACTTTGTATGCCTTTTTAATTCAATACTAGATCCCTTGTTTAATGTTGGACATAGATTATCTGTTATTGGACATTCATTTATGCGTGACACTTAGTGTCTTTAAAAGAAGATTAAAGAAACATATGTCACCTACCAGCTTAGTAATTAAGAGCTACATCTTTTTCCCAGTCTGTGACATGTTGACACAGTTTAATAATGAGTGCCTTTGGTTTTGTAGTGAAACCGATGCATTGAAGGCTGTTTGTTCCTTGGGCTTAGCAGTGCTTGAAGCACCACCTCTAAGTACTTTAACTACTATTAGGTGTCATTCTATCCATTCAGCCAGGTTAAGTATAAAAGTGGGACACAGTGAACAGTGTGTTACAGAAAATTTGTGTATGTGAGCAAGAGGTAGGCAGGCAGGTACACTTTACTGATTTCTAAAAGAAATGTAAATGTTCCTTTCATCAGCAAAGTCAGCGCGTACTAGGGTTGGGCGCTAATACGGTATACTGTGGGGCAACGGTATCAGTTTCAATACCGTCATTTAAAAAAAATGCAATGCACTTATATAGGAGACAAGGATTAAATAATAATGCCTAAAAATGCTTATGTGTGGTTGTCATCACGTGACAGTGTGGAGGAGAGAGAAGGAGGGAAATATGGCAAGTTGCGTACTAAGTGACCTGGTCTGAGAAGGGAGAGGGGTTTGCGTATTAGTGTCTGGTATTCAGTTTCTGAACTGTGTAGGCACAAGCCAACAGTTTGACGCCGTCTGAGCCTTACGTCAACATTTTTCAATTAGTCACGGTAATACCCTATACCACGGTAAAATTGGTAAGAGGTTTGATGGTATAAAAATGTGGATACTGCCCAACTCTAGCGTGTACAGCTACACAACAGGGTGTCTGGATCCTTCTGTCACAGGACAGATGCCGTGGCCTTGAACCTTTCTGAAGGCTTTTTACTTGTGCTGAAACAATACATTATTAAATCCCTAATCACCTGCCAAAGAGGTAATCGGATGTGATCATTGGTACCATTTAAGTCAATTATCAATCACAAAAATATGTTCTTCTATATTAACTTTAGGCTATTAAGCAATATTTTTTCATTTGAGTTTGGACTTAGGTAGCTGTCAATTTAATATATTTGATCAAGTGAATGACAAGTAAAATATGTTTTGATAATAGTTTAATCAATAATAAACTTCAGTTTCATCCCTGTCACATTATGACACCCTGCCTTCTGTGGATGTGCACAGAAGTCTGTATGTAAACTAGGTTTTGTATCCAGAGGTCTCTCAACCTCTGGCTGCAACACGTTAGAAGGGCCCCCTCCATTCCCAATGTTGAATATGATGTTACTGTGGCCTCCATTCAGATTGTAGTCTGCAAGATTGATACCTGTACAGGATTTCTTTAAGCAGCGGCCTTGCTATAATGCCTTTTCATTGACATGTCTTCAACCCCAGTCCACATATTCTTTTCATTACGTCTGTTAACCTGTGCTGGTTTATTGGTGTCATTATATCAATATACATACTGTGTTAAGTAAACAATAGAGCCAAATCGTTGTACGGATGTCACTGCGTGCTGGTTGATACAACAAACATATTTTTTCAGTCAGGAGAGTTAGGAAGAAACGGATAACTTCATTTATTTCACATTCACGATGAGATTCTCGATTTTTACATGTATTTTTTTTTAAAGCGCAGGTTGCTATGCCATTTTAAGACTAAACTTGCAATATAATATCTGACCTTAGTTTGCAATGTACCACACAACAATTGTCAAATTTAAAACATTTATTAACATAATATTCTAACAATAACTTAACTATTTAGTCAATTGGAAACTTAACCCTTGTATTGTCTTCAATTTTGGGACCCTCTCATATCCCTCAGGTCAAATTGACTTATTTAAGGTTTTAAAAACAATTCTGAAATAAAATTTCACTTCATAATCTGGTAACAAATATTGTCTTTATCTCAATTTCAAACAATTGAGATTGCATATATGTTTAGCAATCAGTCTCTACTAGCACACAATAAAAAATGGAAGTGGGATTAGTTTTTTTGTCATAAGGTTATAATTTATGTTAAAACTATGGAAAAACATAAATCGTCATATCCAGAATAACTTTCTGAATTGAGTCAGGAATACATGTTTATCACAAAAATAAAGTAAAGCCATTGATTTTCAAGTAGAAAAAATGTAACTTTTACCATTTTTCTTCTTGTAAAAATTTGAAATGGGTCAGTTTGACCCAAATACCATACAAGGGTTAATCAAAGTAACCTGCCATCGAGTTAGGGCCTGAGCGCAGACAGCAGCGAAGGCTCTATTGAAACAGAAGGAATTATTATTATTATTCTTTATCCAGCAAATTAATCGCCTTTTTGAGGGGCTTAACATCCTCAAAAACTCACCAAAATTAGTCTCATCAAGTCTGGTGAAAACTTTCGTATTTTAAGGGTTTTGGAAATAGGCGCACAAAAATGGCTCACTAGCGACCCCTTCCTTCGTCCCCGCTGGCGCGGGATGAATCGCCACAACTTGCGGCCTCTGGGTCCGGTTCCCTGCCAGGATTGGCCCGGTAAATGCTAGATCACTAGTGAACAAGACTTTTGTCTTAAAGGACTTCTTCACATCCCAAGGATTGGATTTAGTGTTAGTGTTTAGTGTTAGCGAGTCCAGCACTTTCACTGAACCTTTACCTAATGATTGCTGCTACTTTAACTGCCCGCAGACGTCGGGCCGAGGAGGAGGAATAGCGACTGTATATGAGTCATTAGAAATGCAAGCAGCTATTGCTATCCTCCTCTTTCACCAGCTTTGAACTGAGCTTATTTGAGCTTGGTCAGTCTCACACAGTGTTGTGGGCTGTGGTCTATCGGCCTCCCAAGTACAATAAGGACTTTTTAATTGACTTTTCTGATTTCCTTGTTGAAATCATGCCTAATTATCACGTGTTCTTATTGTTGGGGTTTTTAATGTTCATGTGTGTAGTCCGGATAACCCAATGGCAAAGGGTTTTTAAAACCTAATTGATTCTTTTAATCTTGTGCAATCTGTGTCTGGACCCAAACAAGAATATGGACACACACTTGATCTTGTTTTATCATGTGATCTGCCTGTTTTTAATCCAAAGATATGTGACGCAGTGTTTTCTGACCATATGCCTGTATTATTTGAGGCTGCTCTTGCCTATAATGCAGTTAAACCTCGCGCTTCTACGCAGCATTGTCGCATTATTAACCCTTTCACTGCTATTCAGTTCTTTGCTGCTTTCAGTTAGAACTCCATCATTCCTGATTCTGTGTGCAACACAGAGGAGCTTAGCTCATGGTTTCACGCTACCTGTCAAACCATTTTAGACAATTAAAATCCAGGCAGCCTAAAACTAAAACTGAGCCCTGGCTAAACAACATGACTCATGCTGTCAGACATGAGTGCTGTAGAGTTGAGCGCAAGTGGAAGGACAAACTGCAGGTGTTTTATTTATGTTAAGGGACATTTTAAACATGGAGTAGTACAACCTCTAAAAAACCTGCTCTCTAGATCCAGCAGACCTTGAAAATTTCAGGCCTATCTCTAAACTGCCTTTCCTTTCAAAAATCATGGAGAAGATTGTGCAGTCAATTAATGGCCTTTCTGGAAGAACATAATATTCTCGTATAAATATAGGTTTTCCAATACGGGTTTAAAAGGTTGCACACGACAGGATCAGTTCTTTTAAGAGTTTTTAACAATATATTTTTAGCTACTGATTCTGGTGACTGTTATCCTTGTGCTTTTGAATTTAACGGCTGCATTTGACACAGTGGACCATGGAATAATGATCACACGTTTGAGGCAATGGGTGAGCATCAGGGGCATAGCACCGGAGTGGTTTAAATCATACTTGACTGACCAAACTTTATGTGTTAGCCTGGGTGACTCTGTATCCTCCACTTCTCCTCTCTCGTGTGGGGTTCCACAGGGCTCAGTTCTTGGCCCTCTCCTTTTCTTTCTTTATTGGCTCCCACTTGGTTCAATACTTAGGAAACATGGTATTTCATTCCACTGATATGCAGAAGACAGTCTGAATTATGTGCCTCTTAAAAAGAAAGATGCATACTCCGTCAGATAGCTACTTATGTGTCTCAACGTCATAAAGGCCTTGATGGCTCTGATCTTTTTAAATTTTAATGGTGAAAAGACGGAAGTGGTGGTTTCTGGTGGCACCACTGGGACCCCCCCCCCCCCCCCCCCCCCCCCCCCCCCCCCCCCCCCGTAGATCTGGGTTCCTTGGTACAGCATGTTAAACCTTGCATCAAAAACCTAGGAGTTAAAGTGGACATGGAGCTTAGTTTGACAGTCGGATCAATGCTGTTGTCAAATCAAGTTTCTCCCACTTGAGGCAGCTGGCCAAAATAAAGCCAATGCTGTCAAGACAGCACTTTTAGATGGTAATCCACGCCTTGATTACCACTGGGCTGGATTACTGCAATGCACTTTATGTGGGGGTAGGTGGGTCTTCCGTCGCCCGTCTCCAGATGGTACAGAATGCTGCTGCACGTCTTTTAACTGGCACACGTAAACATGAGCACATTTACCCCATTTAAGCCTCACTCCACTCGCTGGCTATTCAATATAGGATCCATTTAAAAATTATTTTATTGCTTTCAAAGCCTTGAATGGTCTTGCGCCGCCCTACCTCGCTGAGTTTACACGCCCTTACGTACCGACACGCTCTCTCAGGTCAGATGATCAGCTGCTCCTGAGTGTGCCTAAAACTACGCGGAAGCTCAGAGGGGACCGTGTCTTTGCGGTGTCGGCTACAAAATTGTGGAATGATCTGCCTCTGCACGTTAAACAGGGCTCTTCTTTGTCTGTTTTTAAATCATGTCTTAAAACCCACCTCTTCTCTGTGGCCTTTGAAACCTAGTAAGAGGTCGACTTCATTTACTGCATTTAATTTAGTTTAACTGGTTTTATTGCACAGGCATTAGTTTCACTCATGTTATGTTATGTTTCTTTTGTATTTTTGTTATTTCTGTACAACACTTTGGTTGTTTTTAAAGTGCTTAATGAATAAAGTTGGATTGGATTGATTTTAATTTGCCATTGGTCATGGTTTGGCCCACCCACAATGTTCTAACCACGCCCCTTTTCATAACTCATGACCCATTTAAGGTAGTGTCTTGTGTGAGGTCAAAGACATATAGGTAGGTACAATTGAGTTTATTACCAATGAACCAGAACATCTTTTCCTCCTATCCTGGAATGCTGTGTGGAATAGCCAGACCCTCCTTCACACCGCGTCTGACTATGCGAGATTAGTGGTAGCACAATATTGTGGCATACTTGTACATGGCCTTGACACAGTACCAAATATTTGCGCTCACTCAACCAGTAATGTAACCAGTATGTATTCATAGGGACTACCACAACCGTGTGTGTGTGTGTGTGTGTGTGTGTGTGTGTGTGTGTGTGTGTGTGTGTGTGTGTGTGTGTGTGTGTGTGTGTGTGTGTGTGTGGGTGTGTGGGTGTGGGGGTGTGGGTGTGGTCTAGGTATAGCTACATTTGTGGGGACCAAAAACTGTGAAAACAGTATACTTATGGGGACCTGACTGCTTTTATGGGGACCAAAATGCTGGTCCCCATACCGTTAAAGGGCTTTTTGAGGACTAAGACTTGGTTTGAGGAGTAGGGTTAGGGTGAGGGTTAGGCATTTAGGTTTGATGGTTAAGGTTAGGGTAAGGGGCTAGGGAATGCATTATGTCAATGACTGGTCCCCACAAAGATAGGCAGACACGACTGTCTGTCTGTGTGTGTGTGTGTGTGTGTGAGAGAGAGAGAAAATTTAGTCTTTTATACTTCAGAATGTACCATAACAGCATAGACTAGTCATCGTCAATCAATGTTAATAGATTAAATGTATGCCTATCAAAACTGCACTTGACTTACTAAGTATAGTGAATGTATTATTTTGTTAATATATGGGATATGTCCACCCTCTTAAGCCAGAGTTTCCTGATCTTCAGAGTACAAACATTTTTTCTGGGCAACTTGCCCATTTTTATGACAATATATTATAGCAATATATATTTTTGCTTTCAATGCATTTTGCTAAATAAAACCATTGTAAGGTAAATCCGTGAAATTTAAATGTTGAGCAGTTGGGAACACTAAAAGCATCTTTGCTCGCTAGCTCCCTGTGTGTCTCCTGAATAATGGATAGGGGAACATGGTGTTTCCCTGGATTGTACAGGGAATTTACAGCATACAATCCACAAAGATGGGAGGGCTGAGCAGGCTCTTTACAGCTGGTATTATTACGCTGCAGACAGAGAGGCGGAGAGAAGCATACAGGCTTGCTGCAGCAGCTGTGCTTGTCTCTATTGTCAGCAATTCTCTCTACAGGGGCCTTGTCAGATGTTACCAAGAGTAGCCTCTGCCTAATGCCAAACATTAAACACTGCTGTGTCAAAATTTTAAGTGAAGTTTGGGGTTAGGTGACATGATTGGGATCATGATCACAATAGATAGTTTAGATACTGCTAGATAGATTATATTAAACTGACAAAGCAACGGCCTGTAATCCACTATTTGCAGTACATGTCACCAAATTCTTCATACGTGTAAAACAAGTTCTCATGTCAATTTATTATTTTTTAATTACAACTTGCACACTGATTAATTAATTTAGCGGTAGAAACGATAGAGTGATAGTACAAATTTGTATCGTTGCGCAAGCCGATAGCTGCTAAACAATAATATTGAATCACAATCCACCCAGCCCGATTTGCAGTCATTGACACAATGTAATACACAGGCAACATTCTTAAAATCTTGCTACATTCTAATTTAACAGGTCTACTACTAGGTGCAGATCTGATCAGGCGTGCAGGCGGTAATTAGGTCTTTTGTAATTACCCTTCTAAATACATTACCTTGCTAATGCACAAGGTATTGGTGAAATCCATTTTATGTCAACCTGTGTGTGTTTGTGTCTTTCATTACTAAAACATCAGGTGGTGAGTAGCACATGCATGACCATTATTACTCCACGTAAATTGAGACATTGCCACTATTGTTGCTAATAAACGTGCGAGGGCCCTAAAATAATGTGGGCCCTAGTTTCGATTTTTGTGCACTGCCTTCACTTTTAGGTGTTAGTCTGATGTTTGTGTTTCTCTTGTCTATGATACTTGCACAGGGCGTATCCACCAGGCAATGGTGACCTCACTGAATGAGGACAACGAGAGTGTCACAGTGGAGTGGATAGAAAACGGAGACACAAAAGGCAAAGAGGTAAATGACCGTTTATTACCACTCAAAGCACCACTATGTACTTTTTTTCAATAGCAATAAATAATGCATTTAAAGACATTCAGCAGCTGTGATGATTACACAACCAGTAGAGGTGTGTATCTCTCCTTTTATAAGACGATAAGATACGTAGCTAGATAGATAGGCTACGATATGGTTCAGGGACAATGCATTTTAATATGAAACAATTCAGTGTGATTCAATGTTAAATGGGAACCGTGCCATTTTTTTTTAGCTTGATTTAGCTTAACTGAACAGCTCTGGAGTCAGTGGAATGGTCATATGACTTTTTTCGAGTTGTATGGTGGTCGTCTCGCTCCCTCCTTGCACCTGTGAGCGGAAAAACCACCCTTGGAACTTTCGGCAGGCGAGTCGTCGGACTCAGCATCAGGAAGTTTCATGTGATATCAGGTCTCGTGATCTAACCGATGGCTTTATGCCACTGCACACATACGTCCATTCAGGATCCGGCTAACAAAGTAGCGATGGGGGTTTTTTTTCTCGAGTTTTTCACACTGTTGTCTTGGGTGATCTGGCAAAAAAAGAAACAGAAACTTAGGAAAGCATTGTCGGAGGAACAGAGAGAGGAAACGGCAGATTGAGAGAGGATTTGCCAAATATCTATTCCGAAGCTGTAGGGGGAGCTCTATAGAGAAACCTGCAAGCAAAAAGCAAAGCAAAGAAATGGCCGACTTGGTGCATTTAAATCTGATGGACACAGTTAATATTCTTTCAATGTAACCACATTCATGTTCCATTATAAATTGTATTAAGCCTTCTTGCTGCTGTAATCTTGAGAGAACTCAAGTAACTCAAACTCACAGGTTCATGTTACACAGCCATTGTGAACACTCCGATCATAATCAGTTACAGTATTAAGTGAGGACACGTGAATACAATACACTTGTGAGTGTTAGCATGTGGCTAGCAGAATTTTATGTCACACACACACACACACGTTGATGTAGTTGTATCTGGGACAATACAACCGGATATAGATTCATATCGGTCAATGCATGTACTACAGTCCCACCAGACATCACCTGATCAACTGATGTGCTTGAACTAACAGTCTGTAACTCTGTCACATGTCCCACACAATACCTAACAGTATGTCCCACTTCTCAGCAATGAAGCCTGACTGTATTTTGCGTTATTTCATATATAAGCCTAGAGCTGGAGGGTATGACCAAAAATTTGTATCATGGTATTTTTAATGCGGTACTTTCTTTTTTTGCTTGACTGACCCTTTTTATAGGTTTATAATGGTTTATTCTACTGTCAAGAGGACATAGTATATCACAAAGCAATGATATGCCATAATATGATCATGTTTACTAAAATTGATTACTAAAGGGTTTGCTTGGCTCCACCACATTATAAAATAGCATTATATGAAGGAGAACGCATAAAACAGTTACATAATCTAAACTATTTTTATTGTGCAAACTGCAAAGTAGTAAAATACTTAAATAACTTAAATCTAATAAATAAACATACAAAAAACTTTACGATTGTTTCCCTTTCAAAACAAACTAGTTGTATACACACTACCTTGGCCACAGGTAAGTTAGGTGAAAAGTGGGTGACTGAACGTGTCAGCCTCTGTGGTGGGTGAATAATGTTAGTAGGTTGGCGGACGTATTTCAGCGAGGCATACGTCTTAAATCCAGTGTTTTAATCATTGCTCTGAACATGTTTTTCTCTCCGTCTTGAATTCATATTATTGCTCCGCTGCATGCTTGAAGTGACATGTTTTAAACGTTAGTATGGCTGGGAATGTTAGCACAACCGTGTAACATTAGCGCATCCAAGTAATGTTAGAACAACAGGCAACAACAGTGGCTAAATCATGTCCGATTATTTTTAGAAACAAAAAACTTCAGAACATCCAAAGGCTCCTCTTTCTAGCTACATTGATCTGGTGCCGGTCTTTCTTCATCCTCTATCTTTCTGTTCTTGAATGTGCAGTAGTGACCGGAGCATCTCCCAGCTTAGACTGTTATGCTGCCTGGCTGGCTAGCTGCTATAATATTACCCAACATGCCATTTGGCAATGTAAATTTGAAAATGTAAAATTATTAGTGTTAGAAATTGTTTAAGCCACAAATTGTTGTGTTTTGTGATGTTTTATCCTGTTAAACAGAGTTAGTTGTCAGTTAATAATTGTTTTGTTATAAAGTTACTACCATGAGTGAGAAGGGTATAAAGTTAACAGGGCTCCCGTTCTCAATTCACTCGCTGATTACTCAGCTGCAGCCCTCTCTGCGGCAACATATTACGGTTTATGCAAAATTTGTATCATACAGGAAATTACTACCGGTATACGGTATAGACAGGAATACCGCCCAGCACTATATTAGCTATATATAGACCTACTGATATATTTCCCTGGTGTATGAGATTTTGGAATTTGGAATGGTATTAACATTTGGTTTGGGCAGTGAATAGATGTCTATTAAATTGTTATATTCTATCATCTCAAGCTCTCTATCTGTATTTTCTCCTCTTTCTTTTTATACTCTCTCGCTCTGTTTCTCTGGTTAAATGAACGTCGGACAATAATATTGCTGAAGACAACATGTAGGCTACCAAATCTTGAATGCAACAATCCCATTACCCCATTATCCCATTAAAATATGTCAATTCATTTAGTACTTGTTAAAAAGTAAGCTTATTGGTGGTTGTTGAGAATCACTGCAATAGATCTGGAGCTCATAGAAGTATGGCAAATTACACTGCATCAGTTGTTTGTTGCTCACTGATAAATGCTCACCAGCTACTAATAGAAGCATCATTGTTTTTATCTCTGGGCTATGGGGGGGTATCAGGTCATTCAAGTCAAAGTCCAAGTGAAGTCTCAAGTCATTGGTGTTGAAGTCAAAGTCAAGATGCAAGTCGATTTTATTTTAAATTAAACATTAAAGTCATTAGATTGTAATACAAGTCTGACTGATGTCAAACCTGAACTTCTGCTACAGCCTGTCTCTCTGCTTGTTTGCTTATAGGGAGACTATTCAACAAATACACTGTCTTATGCCAACCATCGGTTAATTGGCATTTGTGTAATCTGTTGGCATTAATACCCCTCTCGGACAGATTGACTTGGAGAGTATATTTGCACTTAACCCAGATGTGGCTCCAGATGAGGAAATTGCCCCTAGTCCAGAGACTCCACCCCCACCCACACCGACATGTGTGAAGGTCAATAAAATTGCAAAGGTGAGTACACACAACGTAGTAACAAATAGGTGTAATATAGTTTGGATTGTTTTAACAAAAACACAGCTTTCTTTCTTTCCTCATTCTCTCCATGTGAGGGACAGTGTATCTAAAGTAATCAGACTGGCTCAGGTAGTTATATGGCAGCAGTTTGCTGGACCTTAATATAGAACCCAACTAATTGGTGCACAGTAGATTAGGACTGCCACTGCACCATTGGCTCCGTTAACACGGGGATTAATTTGGTAAATGTTACACTGGGGATTTAACCTACTCAATCGCCTGTAACAAAGTACTTTTGGTACTTAAATAACCTGTAACGTAGATTCTCTGTTGAAGTAGATCCATAACCTGTACAAGAATCATCCTAACAACATCCTAACAACAACATACACAGGGAGTTTCTGCCTCTTGTGATTTGGACAAGGTCTATTCTCATTTATTTTTTTAAAACATACTTTTAAGATGCTTGCATTAGCTGCGCCATCACAAACATTAGTGTTGATAAAGGAGGCCTCAGTACTCTGTACTAATCTGATTCTCAGGCTTTGTCTATTTCTGTATCTTTACTACATTGCAGAGGTAGACGAAAGAGGCTTAAAACTAAATAATAAAAAAAAAAAAGTTTAGTTTTCCTTTTTCAGGTCCATAACAGCTATGAAATATGTAGAAGTGAAATTAGGATTCACTAAACCCTAATCCTTTTAGCTAAAATATTTCACTGTTGCTTTTGTTTTTATTTTGCAGAACCGTCGGACGATAGCACCTAGTAAGAATGACACCCCCTCCAGGGATAATAGAGGTTTGTTTCATGCACTTCTCTGGGAATAGTTAAATTACACTGGTCACACCAGTGACAATTGACAACTGGTTGTCTGGCGTGACATGCCCCGGGAATAAAATGCTGTATTACAGTTTTTACACACACAAAGAGGAAGTATGCCTATGATTCTGACAACTTGAAGCTCATGTATAAACTACAAGACTCCAGACCATACTTATATTTCGTATCATTATTAATCTTTTGTGGTTTCATGTTTTCAGGGATTCCGACCCGGGCCAGACAACCACAGCCTCAACAACCAGAGCCTGCACCGCCACCCCCATCTCTGCAGCCTTCACAGCTCACTCAAGCTCAGCAGCAACAACAACTGCAGATGGGTAACCTGATCAAAACACTCATTTTTTTTCACAATTAACCTAACCTGTGAACCAAACAGGACCTTTCTCCAGAAAATAATGTTTTGAGTAAACTAGTTGTAAGCGTTTGGCCTAAAGTTAACGGACCCATAAAGGGTTTGAAATCCAAATCCCAAAATTATCTTCTTTATAAAATGATATTGATGATATTCAAAATTGTTATCAAATGAATTGTAAACAATTCCATTGCTTTTTAACAATGACAGTATTTTTGATTAATTGGTTTAGGCCATCTATAAAACTTTTAATATGTCATGTTTTTGTTGACCGCATGTTTGTCACAGAATCCTCACATCACCTGCTATCCAGAAAGGAGTCTGGACAGCTTTGTATGTATCACCTGAATGTTTCCCCTGCCCTTAATGCCTTATGGTGATTCTAATAGAGTTCCCCATAGAAAGTGAGAGTCCTCTAGTCTTACGAGAAAATTGTACACCCAAAATGTCAGCCAGATACTATTTTGAGCTGTGGTGGGGAAGTAGCACAAACACAATCCATCCAGCAGACAGGCTTTGTGGGTATTAGACTGGGGGAAAAAAACGTTTGCCTTGGCTGGCTGCAACTGTCTTTTCCCTGTCAGATTTTTGCTGAGTCACACACAAGTACATGTGTGGAAAAGCCTGTAGCGCTGCGTTCCTTCTCAAGGCACAGACAACAACAATAACCTTTTTCTTTATCTCCCATTCCATCCAACCGCTCACTGTCATTTGATGGAATCAGGGGAGAAGGAGGGAGACGCTTAGCTCTCCCACCACCTGTGAGACAGAGCAACCCTCAAGTAGTGATGGTGATGCATCCCTCTTCTACTGCCTTGTCCAGCTGCTGACCCAGCTCATCTTCTCCTCCCAGATTAGAGTAGATTATTATTCCCTCTGCTCTGATAGTCTGGGTTTTCAGGGACAGGAGCCAATGGGATGCCAGGAGTGTATTACAGAGCTGCGACCAGGCTTTACAGTGGGAAGCTGGGGTGGTAGCGGCGAGCCAGAGCTAATCAGAAAACACAGTTTTTTATGAACTCTGCAAGCAATCAGAAGGGGCTTTTACTTACATGTTTGTTAAATTATGTTCTCTTATTATATGACATAAAACACCACTAATCTGTGAGTGGGCTGTGCTGGGGGATTTGGAATGAGCTTCTGTTTGATTACTGGTTGATTTGAATTACTTCAACCTCTAATTTAATTTCAAGTCATTGAGGTAATACAGGGTACATATCACAGAATATGTATGATTTGTTGTAGCAGTCCCTCATTCCAGTTGTGTTTTAGGATGCGGATAGAAGGTATACGCGAGAAGATTGTGAACACACTGTATAGGCCTTTTATTAATGTAGAGAAAGAAGCTAGTGTTATACTGGAGGCAGTTTGCACCAGCCACTGTGTCCTTTGTGCTATCCATATACTGCTTTGTTTAAAAATAGCCCAAAGTCTCCCTTCTGTTTGAAGGACCACCATGTTAAGGAAAGACTCGCTGGGTGAAAGATGCTGCTCAAGCCAAGGGAAATGACTGAGGAAGTAGAAGAAAGGAAGAGGAAGAATAAGAGAGGAAGAGACCATTTTACAAAGAGGCTGTTGGCATATCCTGTGAACGGCAGTAGAGTGACTGTTTCTCTTGTCTTTATGGCAGCGCGGAGGAAGTCAAACTGCGTGAAGGAGGTGGAGAAACTTCAGGAGAAGAGAGAGAGGCGCCGGCTGCAGCAACAGGAGCTCAGGGAGAAGAGAGCTCAGGTACATAACTTTCATTCACCTTTCTCCTTCTTAATTAACAGAATATGATATTCAATCTTCATACCCACTTATGCTCTTGACATTGACATGGTAGATTAAAATATATTACAATGATCCACCTATTGGGGAACTAGCTGGCACCTCACCCTTTCCCTTTGTTACTCCTTCAGGAGGTGGATACCACCATCCCTAACTATGAGATCATGTATATGATCCGAGATTTCCGAGCCAGTCTAGACTACCGGCCCCTGACCACCGCAGATCTGGTGAGTGGATGTAGCTTCTTCTTCTCTCCTGATTGCTCGGTGTTGACCCTAAAGGCAGAATATATTGACATTATCTTTGTTGCACTGTCTAGATTGAAGAGCACAGGATATGTGTTTGTGTGAGGAAACGTCCACTCAACAAGAAAGGTAAGGTCTTCCATCGGTAAAAACATTGTGACCAATCATTGGGTGTAGTCTTTCTAAAATGTTTTCCTCCAAAGTATTATTGGGATTGAGAGTCGTGCCTATGCTGGGTTCCAGAGTTGTCCATGAAGGATTTGGATGTGATCACCATCCCCAGTAAAGACGTGGTGATGGTTCATGAACCTAAACAAAAAGTGGACCTGACCCGCTACCTGGAGAACCAGACCTTCCGCTTTGACTACGCCTTTGATGACAGCACCACCAATGAGATGGTTTACAGGTTTGTAACAACAATTGTTGTATGTTAGTTAATGTAGTCAATATGATGAGGAAATTGCGTTGTTTTACAGAACTGAATTACTGTTTCTTACTTGTGTACATGATTGTTAGATGTGACATCTCGCTTTTGCAGATGGAGTGTTGAATAAATGTATGTTCTGTCTCATCCTGCAGGTTCACGGCCAGACCTCTAGTGGAGACCATTTTTGAGAGGGGCATGGCCACTTGCTTTGCCTATGGGCAGACAGGCAGTGGAAAAACACATGTGAGTCAGGCTCAGTGACTCCTTCAAAAAGCCAAAACCACATCACTTACTAGGGATCAAACCTAACTGTTCCTATTGAGAGTTTTTGCTAAATTTTAATTCTAATTTAATTGTATGCAATTTAAAAATGCTTATGTTGTGTACTGCATTTTAGACTATGGGTGGAGATTTTTCGGGGAAGAACCAAGACTGCTCCAAAGGAATTTATGCATTAGCTGGTAAGTCAATGAGCTATGTTATTTTTGTGTTAGGGTTATGTGTTCTAGTCAGAAAAGACATTCAAATAAAATTTGCTTGGTTGATTAATTATAAAGGATTTGGTTTGCTCTGGTGCAATATTTAGATCTCTTGTTTCCACACAGCTCGGGATGTATTTCTCATGTTGAAGAAACCCAACTACAAGAAGTTAGATCTACAAGTGTATGCAACATTCTTTGAAATCTACAGTGGAAAGGCAAGTGATATGTAGTCTCCCCATTCATCGCCATCCCCCCTCCCAAAAAAATAAATAAGCAATGCTGACTGTGTGTTTGTATTGTTAGGTGTTCGACCTGCTGAATCGTAAAGCTAAGCTGAGGGTACTGGAGGATGGGAAACAGCAAGTACAGGTTGTGGGGCTTCAGGAGAAGGACGTGAAGTGCACCGAGGAGGTCTTAAAACTCATAGAAGTTGGCAACAGCTGCAGGTATAACAACAGAAACGTTGTCCATCTAGTTGTTGTTAGTGGTGCAAGACTTAGAAGTCTTGTGTTTGTTAATTACATGTTATTACGATCATAGCATTACACTTATTTTTGTTCTCCATGAAATGAGTTGTTCACTCGTTGTGCAAATGTCTTGTTATAGAACAACATATTGTTGTACACCATGTTCATGAAAAATAACAGAAAGTCATGCACATTTTTTTCCTCTCCTACATGTGTTCTTTTCTTGCTCTCTTTGCCGTTTGTTCATCTTCATATCTCCTTCTTCTCAATTCCAGAACATCAGGGCAGACATCAGCCAACGCACACTCCTCTCGCAGCCACGCTGTTTTCCAGATCATTCTCCGGAGGAAGGGGAAGATGCACGGAAAGTTCTCCCTCATCGACCTTGCAGGTAATGAGAGGGGGGCGGATACATCGAGTGCTGACCGCCAAACTCGTCTGGAGGGAGCTGAGATCAACAAAAGCCTGCTGGCCCTGAAGGTTTGTGGGCAGCTGCCAAACATTTCTGGCTACTTTAGCAGCACAATACACAGTGATTCATATTAGACATTTTTAATTAACCACACAATGTGTCTCTGCTTTCTTGGTTCAGGAGTGTATCAGGGCTCTTGGCCGTAACAAGCCTCACACTCCATTCAGAGCCAGTAAGCTCACGCAGGTCCTGAGGGACTCGTTCATCGGGGAGAATTCACGCACATGCATGGTCAGTTCATTGCCTTATTAATATCCTATGTCCATGTCATCCTTTATCTTTCAGATGGTATTCATTTCAATGATTTTCTCCTTCTCTGCACAGATTGCAACAATCTCTCCTGGTATGACATCCTGTGAGAATACCCTCAACACACTACGCTACGCCAACAGGTGGGAATATGTTAACCTACTACAGTGATTTACTGTACTATTGTATCACGGCACTATTGCCACAGGAACCAATTAGGGAATGTTATAAAATCATAGCTCCTTTTTAATTCCTCTATAATACCCAGCATCTTTTATATGGATTGAAATCAGCTGTATCTATGTTGCTATTATACATTTCTCTGCCTACTCTCAGTAGTGCTGTCTGACTCTCTTGTATCCGCTCTCTTCTCTTTTTCCTGCTTTGTTTCCCCACTTCTCTCCCGCCCTCTGCTCCTCTGTGCCATGGTGTGGCTGGCATCGCTGTGTAGAGTGAAGGAGTTCGGGATTAGTCCGTCAGACATCCCCTTCTCTCAGTGCGGTCAGGGGAGTCGCTCTGAGCACTCGCCCACCAATACCTTTGAGTACGATGACTTTGCTGATACCTCTCCCAGCAGGTCAAGCACTCCCTAAAGCACAGAACTACTACACACACACACACACACACAAACCAACCACAATGCATGTGCTCCCTCCAGGTATTTATTACATTATGATAAACAACCTCAAATCTCATCTTGGTGTCGTTCATTCATTTCATCAGCTGTTCACAGTGGAAAGCTCGTGAAATCTATTTCCCATCTGCATGATGAGACACTTTTCATCCTCCCCTCCTTCCACTTTTTTCTTTGGCTAAGCTGTGGACATAACCTTTTTTCTTTACACCGACTTCTGAAGAACAACACATATGTCTGCTCATGTGGGTGTTTCTTCTATTTGTTCTGTGTGACACCACCAACCGTAAAAGCTGGGTGGGATTAGTGACTTAATGAGGTGTCCGCTGCTGTTTTGCACCAATAATGACACTGAGGCGTTCACAAAGCTGTTCAATAAAAGAACCCAGGATCAGCTTTTGTTCAAACAAACTCAGCAGGTAATCCCTCTAACATAGTCCAAATTCATTAGCGCTGTATCTGAACAGAGTGGTCATACTTCATCAGCTCTGTGAGGTTTCATTAAAGCTATTAGAGCAAACACAGCCAACCTTCCCCATGCATGATGTCACTGCTGTAATGAAGCTACCATCCTGTGCCCCCCCCCCCCGTTAACGTCACACCTCAAATCAAACAGCAGCCATGTTTAGAGTGGGTCTGCGTTGTGAAGAAAACGGTCCCAACCGGCTCAATGTCTTTGCTCTGCAGGGTGAAGGAGCTGACAGTGGACACCAACCAAGTGATGGAGGGGGTGCGACCCACCATCCCTGCTGTCGACCAGCTGGATCTTTTGGACGAGGACTGGCTGAGTATCTCGCCGCAGAGAGACGATCTCAAACTGCTCTGTGAGCAGAATGTAAGTACACAAGGTCTTACAGTATATGTAACATCATGTCACAATATCGATAGACAGCATCTTGTGATAGAACTCATTTTCTATCAAATGAAACTGTTATAGTCATAATTGCCTGATTTTGGCTCATCCAAATAATCAAGTACCTAGTCACCAATTTTGGTATAGACAGTGACTGTTCTGGAAACAGAGCCTGCTATTAAAGCAGTGTAAAGTTGTAGCAAACAGCACGTATTCCAACAACTTATGGCTCCTGCACACTGCCTGCGTGGTGTTTCTGTTGCGTGTCAGCTACGTTGTGCGTTTTGCACACCAGAAACCTGTCTGACGCGGCTGCTAGCCTTGTCTGTACACATGTATGTTTCCCCTTGATAAATTAAAATAACGTGTTCAACTTTATTTTGTCAATATTTTTGTGTGTGTACATTTATTTGCACATATTTTGACATGTCCTTCTGAATTGACAGGTGCAACATTTGAAAATCGATAATTATTCAGTTCTTTAATTACACAAATATCTGCATTTATGTCAAAACCTAGAAAATGTCATTTACTTAATGCGTTTGTGTCAAAATGACATAAACATCTATTTGTATTCTATTTTGACTGGAAACGCTTCCAACACGCTTGTGAGTGAAAAACAGGCTTTGCAGGCTCTAAACTGTTAACATAGGAGCCAAAATAAAAACGGACACGCCACACAGGCAGCGTGCAGGGGTCCTTATAGTTGAGGAGCCTAACAGTTGAGATACTGTATATATGGACTGTGTTGCTCGCGAGAAAGTCAGGAGAATATTTAGAGCCTTTAAGGAATCAACATAATGTCTACTGGGATTCTAGCAGTAATCTCAGAACAAGTCTCTTTAATGTGGCCGGTTTTTGTTGCTGCTGAAGTCATGTTAAATCTGTGTAAATATGTTTCCCAGGAGGAGGAAGTGTCTCCCCAGCTCTTTACCTTCCACGAGGCAGTGTCTCAGTTAGTGGAGATGGAGGAGCAGGTCCTGGAGGACCACCGAGCTGTGTTTCAGGTCAGAACACTGAAGACAACATGACTGTTGAACTACTCTTGCTCATTTCTTATGTCCAGATACATGCATACAGATATATCATTTGCTTTTAAGAAGTTTTGTAATTTCTGTACGTACATTCATGAAGGTCTGCAAATACAATGCTAGAGTCACACTTTGACAAATTTACACATTGTAAATATTAAAGACAGGGTATGTAACTTTTTTTCCATTATACACTTTTAACAGAACTCAACAGATAGCAGTCGTTTATACGTGGGTCTCAATGTTTACCAGTTTACCAGTAAACACAACATTTTGTCCCGTCTGTGTTATTCAGACAACAGCAGTGAGCATGCCACCACAATGGTAGTTGGTGGCGGTGCTAGTTAGCTTCTGTTAGCGCACAGGGCTCTAGGGCGCGAGTGTTATTTTTCCTCTAGGACGCCCCGGTGCACCCAATGTCCTCGCATCCGCTGCAATCCTGTTTATATGGACATGGTTTAATTTTGCGTTACATGACCCATTCCTTCGGTAAAGCCGTGTCTGTGTGGGATCTCTCCTCTACTCTCTCTCGTCTTACTCTCCGCGCAGCCCGGCCACACAGCGGCCGCCGGTCCATACTTCTGTAATTTGTCTACAGTTTTAATTGTTATCAACACAGCTGTATATTGTTGAATATGAGGGGCAAACCTGTATTTGTACCAGTGTTTCCACGGGTAACCCTATCGCGGCCCCCCCGGCAAAGAACACAGAAGAAGTCATTGAATGCAACTAACTTCAGTTGGTAGAGTAACAGCGTGTGAGACGGAGCAGCTGGACCTGGGCCAGAGATGTGACCCATGGTCAGAAAATCATAGTTCATAAAAATGCAGCGCAGTGACGATACAGACATTTCATACACAAGACGTGTGTAGCCGCCGTTTGACCCGTTCACAATGAGTCAGCCGTCTCCCTGAGCCTATGTGACGATAAAATTTGTTTTGGTTAAAATCAACAAATAATCGTGATCACAATATTAATCAAAATAATCGTGATTATCACTTTGGCCATACTTCTGTGAGCAGGAGTCTATCCGGTGGCTGGAAGACGAGAAGGTGCTGCTGGAGATGACAGAAGAAGTGGATTATGACGTGGAGTCGTACGCAACTCAACTGGAGCAGATCCTCGACCAGAAGATAGATATCCTCACTGAGCTCCGAGGTATCACTGAAACACGCAGTTGCCCGTCAATGACAATACATCCTGCTCCAGCAAACACTAATCTTTTTTTTACGATCATGTCTTTTCCTCTTAGATAAAGTGAAGTCATTCCGCTCTACACTCCAAGAGGAAGAGCAAGCCAGTAAGCAGATCAACCCCAAGAGGCCACGTGCTCTTTAGAGGCTGAAGAGATTTAAGTGGCACACACAGAAGCATAACCACTAGATGTTTGGCACAACTTGGGCTGTCTCTAGCAGCTGTGAAAATACAAATAAAAGGACTGTCTGATGGATCAACAGGCTCAAGGTGCATTTGTTATGATCCCTCTCCTTACAAAACTGGCTGTTCCTCACTATGGTCTCATTAGAAACATAGGAAGGAAAATAGTTTTATTTCCTTTCTGAAGAATGTTTAGTGTGCCCTCTTTGTTCTCATTAAATTATTTTCTTTTACAGTTGTTTGTACTTTCTTGAAACTGAATATTTTGTCCTGGTTTCAGAAGAGATCTTTATTGAACATGTTTTTAAGGTTTACTGCACAAAACCAGTATTAGATTTGTGGCTGACATGTCTGCATGAGCACTCTGTGAAAGCGTATGTACGCCACTGTCCTCAGTTCTCATGCTTCTAGGTCCTCAGTTGACATTGTAAAGTCATCTCATTACAGGTGGTCTCTTCTCTTTCTTCCTTCTCAGAGCTTTTCCCAGAATGGAAGAAGCATTTAACCACATTTTGTTCTTTTCCTTGTGTCCCTGAGAGGTTTTTACATGTAGTTTACTTCAGTTTGTGCCATGTCGTTCTACGTGGCAACTGTCTTAAAACTTCATACTTAACGTAAAAAAAAACATGTTTTCCACCCGTTTAACACTTTGTTATAAAACTGAAACTAGAAAAAACTGCTATTAATAAATGTATAGTGAAGCCCACCGATCTACCAACGGTTATGTTTCTCAGTGTTTGCACCGGATGTAATGCTGGATGAAGTAATAAAGATTCATGTTTCATTTAAATGGCTTTTGTGATAATGAGTTATCCAAATAAATGGACTGAATAACTTCCATCAAAAGCCATCTTCTACCCCTCTGAGAAGAAATATGAGAAAACCTGCTGCCTTCACAACATAAGACTGTCACTACGTAAAACCACAACAATCATGGGGATCCATGGGATACAAGGGTATTGTCGGTACACGATCCGTCCTGCCTACACGATCCGTTCTGCGCATGCGCAAGATGTTCACGCATGCGCAGATGATAATTGTGTTTTACCAGGCTTCACGGTCTATGTTCACGACACTGCACGATCCGTCCTGCACATGCGCAAGATTTGTTGCAAAAATCCTTGATTATGCGGCACATTTTCTT